>NC_090446.1:1528068686-1528374949 GCF_031143425.1 Pleurodeles waltl | reverse complement strand
ACCCACAGAATTTATCCCCTGTACACTTCTGCTGATAGATAGCGCCTAGCACGACCCATGCAACTAGCAACCTTATGCCACCCACAGCATCCATCCCTTGTACACTGCTGCTGATAGCTAGCGCCTAGCACCGACCGATGCAACTAGCAACCTTAAACCACCCATAACAGGCACCAGTTACACACTGGTGCTGATAGCTAGTGCCTAGCACTGACCCATTCAACTAGCCACATTACACCACCCACAGCATTTATCCCCTGTACACTGCTGCTGATAGCTAGCGCCTAGCACCGACCCATGCAACTTGCAACCTTACACCACCCACAGCATCCGACCCTTATACACTGCTGCTGATAGCTAGCGCCTACCACTGACCCATGCAAGTAGCAACCTTATACCGCCCACAGCAGCCGTCCCTTGTACACTGCTGTTGACAGCTAGCGTAAAGCACCGACCTATGTAGCTAGCAACCTAACACCACTCTCAGCATCCGACCGCTAAACACTGCTGCTGCTAGTTAGCGCCTATCACCGACTCATGCAACTAGCAACCTCACACCACCCACAGCATGCGTGCTTTGTACAATGCGGTTAATAGCTAGTGCCTAGCACCGATCCATGCAACTAGCAAAGATACCACCCACAGCAGCAGTCCCTTATACACTACTGCTGATAGCTAGTGCCTACCACTGACCCATACAACTAGCAACGTTATACCACCCACAGCAGATATCCGTTATACATTGCTGCTGATAACTAGCATCTACCACCAACAAATACAACTAGCAACCTTACACTGAGCCAGGCAACTAGCAACCTCACACCACCCAACAGCATCCACCCCTATATACTGCTGCTGATAGCTTAAGCCTAGCACCGATCCATGCAACTAGCTACCTTACACCGCCCAGAGCATCCGTTCCCTGTACGCTGCTGCTGATAGCTAGCGCCAAGCACCGACCTATGCAACCAGCAACGTTATACCACCAAGAGCATCCGTCCCTTGTACACTGCTGATGATCGCTAGCACGTAGCACCGACCTATGCAACTAGTCACCTTACACTACCCATAGCAGCTGCCTATTATGCACTGCTGCTAACTAGCGCCTAGCACCCACCCATTCAACTATCAACCTTACACCAACTCATGAAAGTATGAACCTTACACCACTGACAGCATCCGCCCCTTCCACACTGCTGCTGATAGCTAGCGCCTAGCACCGACCCATGCAACTAGCAACCTTAATCCACTCACAGCATCCAACTACAATACACTGCTGCTGATAGCTAGCGCCTAGCACTGACCCATGCAACTAGCAACCTTACACCGACCCATGCAACTAGCAACCTTATTCCACCCACAACATCAGTCCCTTGTACACTGCTGCTGATAGCTAGTGCCTAGCACAGACCCTCGCACTTAGAAACCTTGCACCGACACATGCAGCTAGCAACCTTATACCACCCACTGCATCCGTCTCTTGTAAACTGCGTCTGTTGCTAGTGTCCAGCACCAACCCATGCAACTATCAACCTTATACCACCCAGAACATTTATCCCCTGTACACTGCTGCTGATAGCTAGTGCCTAGCACAGACCCTCGCACTTAGAAACCTTGCACCGACACATGCAGCTAGCAACCTTATACCACCCACTGCATCCGTCTCTTGTAAACTGCGTCTGTTGCTAGTGTCCAGCACCAACCCATGCAACTATCAACCTTACACCACCCACAACATTTATCCCCTGTACACTGCTGCTGATAGCTAGCGCCTAGCACCGACCCATGCAACTAGCCACCTTACACCACCCAGAAGATTTATCCCCTGTACACTGCTGCTGATAACTAGTGCCTAGCACCGACCCATGCAACTAGCTACCTCACACCACCCACAACATTTATCCCCTGTACACTGCTGCTGATAAGTAGCGCCTAGCACCGACCCATGCAACTAGCAACCTTATACCACCCACAGCATTGTCCCTTATACACTGCTACTGAAAGCTAGCACTCAGCAGCGACCCATGCAACTTGCATCCTTATACCACCCACAACAGCCACCTGTTATACACTTCTGCTGATAGCTAATGCCTAGCACCAACTCATGCTACTAGCAACCTTATACCACCCACAGCATCCATCCCTTGTACACTGCTGCTGATAGATAGTGCCTAGCACCGACCCATGCAGCTAGCGACCCTATACCGACGCACTGCATCCGTTCCCCATACACTGCTGCTGATAGCTGGTGCCTAGCAATGACCCATGCAACTAGCAACCTTATACCACCCATAGGAGCCGCTAGATATACAATGCTGCTGATAGCTAGCGCCTAGCACCCACCCATTCAACTAGCCACCTTACACCACCCACAGAATTTATCCCCTGTACACTTCTGCTGATAGCTAGCGCCTAGCACCGACCCATGCAACTAGCAACCTTATGCCACCCACAGCCTCCGTCTCTTGTACACTGCTGCTGATAGCTAGCGCCTATCACCGACCCATGCAACTAGCGACCTTACACAGACTCATGCAACTAACAACTTTACACCCACCTACAGCATCCATCCCTTATACATTGCTGCTGATAGCGAGTGCCTAGAACCAACCCATGCTACTAGCAAACTTACACCCTCCTGCACTGCTTGCAACCTTACACCCACCCAGATAATTCGTCCCTTATACGCTGCTGCTGATTGCTAGCGCCCAGCACATACCCATGCAACTAGAAACATTATACCACCCGCAGCATCCGTCCCTATACACTGCTACTGGTAGCTAGCGCCTAGCACTGACCCAAGTAACTTGCAACTTTATACTAACCACAACAGCCGCCTGTTATACACTGCTTCTGATAGCTAGCTTCTAGCACCGACATAAGCAACTAGCCACCTTATACCACCCAAGAAGCTGTCCCTTATACACTGCTGCTGATAGCTAGTGACTAGCTCCGTCCAATGCAACTAGCAACCTTACACCGACCCATGCAAGTAGCAACCTTACACCCACCTGCACTGCAGGCAGTCTAAGAATGATCCACATTACCAGCAACAGTCCACCTTGCCAAACTATCAGCAATCTTACACCCTCCTGCACTACTGCTAGTCTAACACCGACTCACACAACTAGCAACCTTACACCCTCCCACATGTTCAGAGATCTTACACCCTCCTGCACTACTGCTAGTCTAACACCGACCCGCACAACTAGCAACCTTACACCCTCCCACATGTTCAGAAATCTTACACCCTCCTGCACTGCAGGCAGTCTAACACTTACCCATACTACTAGCAACGTTACACCCTCCCACACTGTCAGCGATCTTACATGTAGTACATTTTGCATTGTGCAGATATTAACATCCATGACAGATAAAAAGCAGAGACAGTCAAACACTACAAGTACAGAACCCACTTCATGACACTCACACAGGTTGAGGACCCCATAATACCAATAAAACACATTACTAATACCAGACAATGTAATCACAATAAAATACTTGATTGCATTAAATACATATACTAAAAACAACAAAGAATTTGTCAGCTAACAAAAAAACATTTGCATCAAGAGGGTACATTTAATAATAGCAAAAGGTCAAAAGTACAATTCTCAGAAAGAAAAGGACAAATTGCACATATTAGTTACTAGGAGAACTACGGAGTCCATAAAGTGCTTCCATGGCTGCCATGTTCCCTCCCCATGGGAGACAGACCCATTCAAATTCAGGTGCTCCTACACGGAGCGGGCAACTACATGAATCCCGAAAGTGCTCACGTGCCTTGGTTAATCCATCAATAGGATAGCAGCCATAAAAATCTAAAACTCAACAACTGTGCAAAATTCAAACAAAGCCAAAAAGAGCAACAGCAGGAAGAGTTTTCATGTGCCATTAGTCATTGCTCGCATTGCCCCTAGCGAACTTAGTCTGAGCAACGTTAATACATTTGGTCAACAAATATTCAACACCGTGTTATCCGGATCCAGACGTTATAACGGCCTGCCAGCAGGAGCCGGACCCCCAGTTCATTCCACTTGTTCCGCAGCAAGGAGCTACGCTCCTTCCGCAAAGCTGGGCACAGACGGACCACATGTTCAAAAGATTCTTCCCAGCTACTGTAGGAAGGTAGCCTCTTTCTAGCCTTGCTACCCCCACTTTTGTCCTGCTTGTTAGTATATGTCACGGTGTTTTTACTGTACTGCTAGCCAGGGCCCAGTGCTCATAGTGAAAACCCTATGCTGTCAGTGTGTTTGATATGTGTCACTGGGATCCTGCTAGCCAGGACCCCAGTGCTCATAAGGTTGTGGCCTATATGTGTTCCCTGTGTGGTGCCTAACTGTATCACTGAGGCTCTGCTAATCAGACCCTCAGTGATTATGCTCTCTGTGCCTTTAAAATTGTCACTGCAGGCTAGTGACCATTTTTACCAATTCTAATTGGCACACTGGAACACCCTTATAATTCCCTAGTATATGGTACCTAGGTACCCAGGGTATTGGGGTTCCAGGAGATCCCTATGGGCTGCAGCATTTCTTTTGCCACCCATAGGGAGCTCAGACCAATATTACACAGGACTGCCACTGCAGCCTGAGTGAAATAATGTCCACGTTATTTCACAGCCATTTTATACTGCACTTAAGTAACTTATAAGTCACCTATATCTCTAACCCTCACTTGGTGAAGGTTAGGTGCAAAGTTACTAAGTGTGAGGGGACCCTGGCACTAACCAAGGTGCCCCCACATAGTTCAGGGCAAGTTCCCCAGACTTTGTGAGTACGGGGACACCATTACACGTGTGCACTACATGTAGGTCAATACCTATATGTAGCTTCACAATGGTAACTCCGAATATGGCCATGAAACATGTCTAAGATCATGGAATTTCTCCCCATGCCAAATCTGGTATTGGTGTGCCAATCCCAGACATCCCCAAGGCTTCAGCATGGACGACAGGTACTGCCAAAGTAGCTCTCTGCGGTTTTCACTGCAGCTACCGCTGCTGCCAACCCACAGACTCGCTTCTGCACTCCTGGGGTCTGGGCAGCCCAGTCCCAGGAAGGCAGAACAAAGGATTTCCTCTGAGAGAGGGTGTTACACCCTCTCCCTTTGGAAATAGGTGTTAAGGGCCTGAGAGGAGTAGCCTCTCCTGGCCTCTGGGAATGCTTCGAAGGGCACAGATGGTGCCCTCCTTGCATAAACCAGTCTACACCGGTTCAGGGATCCCCCAGCCCCTGCTCTGGCGCGAAACAGGACAAAGGAAAGGAGAGTGACCACTCTGCTGTCCATCACCACCCCATGGGTGGTGCCCAGAGCTCCTCCAGTGTGTCCCAGACCTCTGCCATCTTGAATTCAGAGGTGTGAGGGTACAACGGAGGCCTCTGAGTGACCAGTGCCAGCAGGTGACATCAGAGACCCCTCCTGATAGGTGCTTACCTGACTAGGTGGCCAATCCTCCTCTGAGGGCTATTTAGGTCTCTCCTGTGGGTTTCTCATCAGATAATAAATGCAAGAGCTCACCAGAGTTCCTCTGCATCTCCCTCTTCGACTTCTGCCAAGGATCGACCGCTGACTACTCCAGGACGCCTGCAAAACCGCAACAATGTAACAAGAAGAATACCAGCAACACTGTAGCGCCTAATCCTGACGGCTTTCTCGATTGTTTCCTGGTGGTGCATGCTCTGAGGGCTGTCTGCCTTCACCCTGCACTGGAAGCCAAGAAGAAATCTCCTGTGGGTCAACTGAATCTTACCCCTACTAACGCAGGCACCAAACTTCTGCTTCACCGGTCCTCCGGGTCCCCTCTCATCTTGACTAGCGTGGTCCCTGGAACACAGGAGCTGGATCCAAGTGACCCTGACAGTCCAGTGGTCCATATGTCCAAATTTGGTGGGGGAAAGTCCTTGCCTCCCCACGCCAGACAGTAATCCTGTGTACTGCGTGAACTGCAGCTGCTAGGGCTTCTGTGCACTTTTGCAAGAATCCTTTGTGCTGAGTTGACCACCGGCTTCTTGGGACCCTCCTCTGTAGTGTCGAGATGACTGCCGTGCTCAGTTTTCTTGAACGCATGTTCAAGTGCTCCTGCGGGTGCTGCCTGCTTCTGCATGGGCTCTCTGTGTTGCTGCGTGCCCCCTCTGTCTCCTTCTCCAAGGGGCGACCTCCTGGTCCTTCCTGGGCCCGGGCAGCACCCATTTTCTTTAACTGCAACCTTTGCAGCTAGCAAGGTTTGTTTGCGGTCTTTATGCGTGGAATCAACTCTGCATCCTCCAGCTTGACGTGGGACATCTTCTGTGCAAAGGAGAGGTTCCTGGCATCTTCCGTTGTTGCAGAATCTTCAGCTTCTTCCACAGAGAGGCCGCCATTTTGCACCTTCATCTGAGTTTTAGTGGGCTCCTGCCCCCCTGGACACTTTTGTGACTCTTTGACTTGGTCCCCTTCCTTTGCAGGTCCTCAGGTCCAGGAATCCATCTTCAGTGCTTTGCAGTCAGTTGTGATCTTTGCAGAATCTCCTATCATGACTTTAGTGTGTTTCTGGGGAAGTAGGGTAACTTTACTCCTACTTTCCAGGGTCTTGGGGCGGGGTATCTTGGACACCCTTAGTGTTTTCTGACACTCCCAGCGACCCTCTACACACTACACTAGGCCTTGGGTCCCTAAGTGGTTTGTATTCCACTTTTTTAGTATATGGTTTGTGTTGACCCTAGGCCTATTGCATCCTATTGTATTCTAAAGTGTTTGCACTACTCTTCTAACTGTTTACTTACCAGATTTTGGTTTGTGTGTATATTGTGTGTATTTTACTTACCTCCTAAGGGAGTATATCCTCTGAGATATTTTGGCACATTGTCACTAAAACAAAGTACATTTATTTTTAATAACCCTGAGTATTGTGTTTCTTATGATATAGTGCTATATGATATAAGTGGTATAGTAGGAGCTTTGCATGTCTCCTAGTTCAGCCTAAGCTGCTCTGCTATAGCTACCTCTATCAGCCTAAGCTGCTAGACTTTAGTGTGTTTCTGGGGAAGTAGGGTAACTTTACTCCTACTTTCCAGGGTCTTGGGGCGGGGTATCTTGGACACCCTTAGTGTTTTCTGACACTCCCAGCGACCCTCTACACACTACACTAGGCCTTGGGTCCCTAAGTGGTTCGTATTCCACTTTTTTAGTATATGGTTTGTGTTGACCCTAGGCCTATTGCATCCTATTGTATTCTAAAGTGTTTGCACTACTCTTCTAACTGTTTACTTACCAGATTTTGGTTTGTGTGTATATTTTGTGTATTTTACTTACCTCCTAAGGGAGTATATCCTCTGAGATATTTTGGCACATTGTCACTAAAACAAAGTACATTTATTTTTAATAACCCTGAGTATTGTGTTTCTTATGATATAGTGCTATATGATATAAGTGGTATAGTAGGAGCTTTGCATGTCTCCTAGTTCAGCCTAAGCTGCTCTGCTATAGCTACCTCTATCAGCCTAAGCTGCTAGACTTTAGTGTGTTTCTGGGGAAGTAGGGTAACTTTACTCCTACTTTCCAGGGTCTTGGGGCGGGGTATCTTGGACACCCTTAGTGTTTTCTGACACTCCCAGCGACCCTCTACACACTACACTAGGCCTTGGGTCCCTAAGTGGTTCGCATTCCACTTTTTTAGTATATGGTTTGTGTTGCCCCTAGGCCTATTGCATCCTATTGTATTCTAAAGTGTTTGCACTACTCTTCTAACTGTTTACTTACCAGATTTTGGTTTGTGTGTATATTTTGAGTATTTTACTTACCTCCTAAGGGAGTATATCCTCTGAGATATTTTTATCACATTGTCACTAAAACAAAGTACATTTATTTTTAATAACCCTGAGTATTGTGTTTCTTATGATATAGTGCTATATGATATAAGTGGTATAGTGGGAGCTTTGCATGTCTCCTAGTTCAGCCTAAGCTGCTCTGCTATAGCTACCTCTATCAGCCTAAGCTGCTAGAACACTACTAATCTACTAATAAGGGATAACTGGGCCTGGCACAAGGTGTAAGTACCATCAGGTATCCACTATAAGCCAGGCCAGCCTCCTACAGCTATCACATCCCCTACACATTACGCCATCCCCTAAGAGGAGCAGCCGACTGGGTAAATGCTTCTAAAACACCCAGTCACCCATCCTAAGGGCCATACATTTCTCTTGCATACGAATACCATAAGTATTGGAGAGATAGCCAACTGGGGCAGCTGGCCAATACGTATTAATTACTGCCCAGCATGTTTACGTTTAGCAAGAAGGACTATGGGGGTCATTCTGACCCCCGCCGGCGGCGGATGCCGCCGGCCTGGCAGGAACCGCCAGAAGACCGTAACGCGGTCAAAAGACCGCGGCGGTCATTCTGAGTTTCCCGCTGGGCTGGCGGGCGACCGCCAGAAGGCCGCCTGCCCAGCGGGAAATCCCCTTCCACGAGGATGCCGGCTCCGAATGGGAGGGGTGCGACGGGTGCAGTTGCACCCGTCGCGATTTTCAGTGTCTGCCACGCAGACACTGAAAATCTATGTGGGGCCCTGTTAGGGGGCCCCTGTACTGCCCATGCCAGGGGCCCCACGACACCCGTTCCCGCCGGTGAAAACCGCCAGAACCAGGCTGGCGGGAAGGGGGTCGGAATCCCCATGGCGGCGCTGCTTGCAGCACCGCCGTGGAGGATTCCCTGGGGCAGCGGGAAGCCGGCGGGAAACCTCCGGCTTCCCTTTTCTGACCGCGGCTTTACCGCCGCGGTCAGAATACCCCCGGAAGCACCGCCAGCCTGTTGGCGGTGCTTCCGCGGTCGTTGCCCCTGGCGGTCCATGACCGCCAGGGTCAGAATGACCCCCTATGTCTGAGAGGAAAGACCATAGCTGGACGTTGTTTTTAATATCAATTTTAAATAGGGACTGTGATGGATTATCAGCCCAAAGATCCTCTACTCTCAATAACCGTTTGCAGTCATCCAGAAAGTGAGAGTGTGACCTTTTTGTCTCAAAAGCACTAATTTTGAGTCATAAAAATGTCTCCAGACTGCCACTTTTGCCCTCCGTAGCTTATGACATAATTTAAAAAAGGCACCAGCACCTACTGCCCGCTGATCAAAGAGCCTAAATTCAAGTGGAACCTGCTCAGGGGATGAGGATTGTGGTAAGTGAAAAAACACTCTTATAAATCTTAGTGACCAACGTGTTTAACAAACAAGTGCCTCTACCCAACATGACTTCTTGGCCATAGGTCAATGAGGGAGCGATCTTTTCTCTCAAGACTTCCAACAATGGTAACAGAGTTGGCCCCCTGAGAGTTTTAAATAGTTGTGAAAGAGACACCTGCAGGGCCACAGCTTTTACTTCAACCTCCTTTCTCTGCCTAACAAAGCTGCCCTTGGTATCAAGATACACCCCTATATATTTGTAACAAGGGTTTGTGGTAAGTTTATTGTTCTTATAATACCAGCTGTTTCCCAAAAGCCTTTTCCAACCAAAGGAAACCACCTTTGTTTTTAACAAATTCACTTCCAAATTCTTTGAAGCTGTATAAAGTGATAGTTGGTTAAGCCTACCCTAGTGTAGCTGACCGTTGCCAAATCATCAGCGTAAAGCAAGTGACTGACCCAGAGACCACCAATCCTGGGGGAATGACAATTGACAGCATCAAAGAGAGTTGACAGGTCCCCAATAAACAGGTTAAAAAGCAGGGGCGCAAGCACACACCCCTACCTCATACCACAAAATGTGGGGATTTTCATTGAGAGGGAGTGTCCATCTCCATGTTTAATGCAGACCCAAATGTCAGTGTGTAACTCAGTTTTAGCCCTGAGGAGCACAGATGACTTTTCCCAATTTTGTAATTTGGTCCACAAAGAGCCCCTAGGGACCTGATCAATGCTGCCTTAAAATCCACAAAACAGCAGTGCAGCACAGAGCGTGATAACATTACCTTATCCATGAGAACAGAAAGAACAAATACATTGGCGGATGTACCAGATGCAGCAGTGAACCCCGTTTGACATATTGGAATTAACCCCTTCAACTCAGCCCAGGATTGCAGATCTTCTAAAAGGTGGCTAGCACAGCACTTAGCCTCATTGTCAAGCAGTGCTATTAGCCTATACTTGGTTGGGTCTGACCTTAAGCCATCTTTATGGAATGTATGAATTATGGCACCACGCAATGACTCAGGAATTCTGGAGGACATGACACAATAGTCAAAGAGGTTTATAAGGTGGCCTGCCCAAAAAGTTATGTCCTGATTAAACAGCACCTGCGGAAGGCCGTTAGGACCCGGGACACGTCACATTTTGCCTTGGAGATGATATGACAAAGATGATGCAAAGAAAAAGTCATAGCTTCAGGTTCAATCAATCAATCAATCAAAGTATTTGTAAAGCACACTACTCACCCGTGAGGGTCTCAAGGCAATGGGGGGCAGGGCAGGGGGTTCTGCTACTGCTCGAACAGCCATGTCTTGAGGTGTCTCCTGAAGGTTAGTAGGTCCTGTGTCTGTCACCAGTGGATAGGAAGAGTGTTCCACGTCTTGGCGGCGAGGTGTGAGAACGATCTGCCACCGATGGTCATTCTGTGGATGCGTGGGACGGTGGCGAGGGCAAGGTCAGTGGGGCAACGCTGTGGTGTCGGGTGTAGAAGGAGAGCCGTCTGTTGAGGTATTCTGGTCTGGTGTTGTGCAGTGCTTTGTGAGCATGGGTGAGGAGTTTGAACGTGATTCTCTCGTTGACGGGGAGCCAGTGCAGGTCTCTCAGGTGGGCTGTGATGCGGCTGTGGTGGGGGATGTCCAGGATGAGGCGTGCGGAGGCATTCTGTATGCTTTGCAGTCTTTTCTGGAGCTTGGCTGTGGTTCCTGCATAGAGGTCATAGCCCTAGTCCAGTCTGCTGCTTACAAGGGCTAGGGTGACCGTCCCTCTGGTTCCAGTGGGGATCCATTTGTAGATCTTCCGAAGCTTGCAGTGGGTGTTGAAGCAGGAGGAAGAGACGGCATTGACTTGGTGGGTCATTGATAGCGATGAGTCCAGGATGAGTCCCAGGTTGCGTGCGTGGTCGGTGGGTGTCGGTGTGGTTCCCAGTGTGGCAGGTGACCAGGAGTCATCCCAGGCGGACGGGGTGGGGCTGAGGATGAGGACCTCAGTTTTGTCAGAATTCAGTTTCAGGCAGCTGTTCTTCATCCATTCGCGATGGCCTTCATTCCTTCGTGGAGGGTGGTTTTGGCGGTGGCGGGGACCTTGGTGAAGGAGAGGATCAGCTGGGTGTCATTGGCGTATGAGACGTTGTTGAGGTTGTGTGATCGGACGATGTTTGCGAGCGGATCCATGTCAACCCCCTGGGGTACGCTACAGATGATCTTGGTGGCTTCAGAGCTGAATGGAGGGAGGCGGACTCTCTGGGCTCTGCCAGAGAGGAAGGGGGTGATCCAGGCCAGGGGTCTGTCGTGGATACCTGCGTCATTGAGGCGGGTGGTGTGGTGCAGGTGGTGTCAAAGGTGGCCGAGAGGTCCAGGAGGATGAGGGCCACGGTTTCGCGGGAAACATTCTTTTTTACGACTTTTTTTTTCCGAAAGTCGTGGTTAACGAAAGCGCAACAACGCTTTTTTTAACCACAACTTCGTTTTTTTGTGCCTTAACTACGTATGTTCTGAACAACGAACATGCGTGGTTAAGGTACAAAGAAGGGACTTGGCGAAGGTAAGTGTGGGTTTCGGTTTTGGGGAGGGGGTGGGGGGTCAGGGAGTTTTAGGTTTTGGGGTGGGGTTGGGGGGTGGGGCGTTTTTGGTTTTGGGGAGTGGGTGGGGGGTCAGGGGGTTTTAGGTTTTGGGGTGGGGTTGGGGGGGTGGGACGTTTTTGGTTTTGGGGAGTGGGTGGGGGGTCAGGGGGTTTTAGGTTTTAGGGTGGGGTTGGGGGGGTGGGGCGTTTTTGGTTTTGGGGAGTGGGTGGTGGGTCAGGGGGTTTTAGGTTTTGGGGTGGGTTTGGGGGGTGGGGCGTTTTTGGTTTTGGGGAGTGGGTGGGGGGTCAGGGGGTTTTAGGTTTTGGGGTGGAGTTGGGGGGGTGGGGTGAGGGATGTAGGGTGAATGGTGCCTATTGCTAATGATTTTATCAGGAATGCCTTTACAACGAAATATCATTGTTAAGGCATTCGTGGTAAAATCATTAGTAGTAGCAACGAGGTAGGTGTTCCGACCTCGTTGTTAAGGCAGTAGTTTTTTTTGCAGTCGTTGTTTCGTCGTACAGTCCGGTTTCGCTGTTGTCAAGTAGGGTCCTGATGTCGTCGGTGGCTGCGATGAGGGCCGTTTTGGTGCTGTGTTTGCTGCTGAATCCGGATTGGGACAGGTCCAGAGTGTTGTTCTCCTCAAAGAAGCGGGTCAGTTGTGTCTTGACAATTTTCTCAATTAATTTTGTCGGGAAGGGGAGCAGGGAGATGGTCCAGAAGTTCTTGAGGTCCTTTGGGTCCGCCTTGGGTTTCTGGAGGAGGGAGTTGATCTCAGCGTGTTTCCAGCTTTCCGAGAAGGTGGTGGTCTCGAAGGAACTGTTGATGATCTTCCGGAGTTGGGGTGCGATGATGGAGCTCGCTGTGTTGAAAATGTGGGGAGAGCAGGGGTCAGATGGTGAGCCGGAGTGAATGGTGTTCATGATTTTGATGGTGTCATCATCATTGACATGGGTCCAGGAGGCTGGTGTAGCTGGGGGGAGGTGAGTCTGTGGTGTCGGTGGTTGATGGGGGGTCTGGGTATTGAAGCTGTTGTGGATGTCTGCCATCTTGCAGTAGAAGAAGGTGGCTAGGTAGTCACAGAGGTCTTGCGATGGCAGAATGTCGTTGACATTGGAGCCGAAGGTTGGAGAGTTCCTTCACGATGTTGAAGAGCTCCTTATAGCTGTGTGCATTGTTGTTGATGCGTTCTTTAAAGGTGGTTCTTTTGGCTGTTCTGATGAGTTGGTGGTGTCTGCGGATGGCGTTCTTGAAGGTTGTGTGGTGTCTGTTCTTGGCACCACTTTTTCTCGAGTCTTCTGCATATTTGTTTGGTTTCTTGGAGGTTAGCGGTGAACCAGAAGTCCTCTGTCGGTGCGTCTGTTTGAAGGTTTCTTGATCGGCACACTCATTGATCCATTGCCTGAGGCTGCTGTGTCGTGTCGGTGGTGTCGATTGGTGGGTTCCGGGAGAGGGTGGTGATCAGCTGGTCTTCGTGACCTTGTTCCATCTGCGATGGGGAATCTGCTGCGGGTGATGGTGTGTTGTGGGTTTCTCGAAGGAGAAGTGGATGCAGCAGTGGTTGGTCCAGTGGAGTTTGGTGGTGTGGCTGAAGGAGATGTGTTTGCTGGCAGAGAAGATGGGGTTGAGTGTGTGTCCTGCGGAGTGGGTGGGTGTCATGGTGAGCTGCTTGAGGCCAAGGTTGGCAAGGTTGTCGAGCAGGGTGGTGTAGTTGTTGTCGTTGTTGTTCTCGAGGTGGAAGTTCAGATCCCCGAGAAGTATGTAGTCTGTGGATGCAAGGGCATGCATACTGATGACGTCGGAGATGGAGTCAATGAACTGCTGGTGGGGTCCAGTAGGTCTGTAAACGAGGGTCCCTCTGAAGGTGGTGTTTGGATCGTGTGGATCTGGAAGTGCAGGTGTTCGGCGGCGCTGAGGGTGTCTTCGGTGCTGGTCGTGATTCTGAGGGTATCCATGTAGACGATGGCGATTCCTCCTCCTGGTCTGTTGATGCGGTCCCTACGGTTGATCTTGTAGCCGTCCGGGAGGATTATGGTGATCTCGGGCGCTGAGGAGGGGTTCAACCAGGTCTCGGTCAGGAAGGCAACATCTGGGGCGGCTGAGTCGAGTAGGTTCCAGAGTTCGATAGCATGTTTGTGGATGGAGCAGATGTTGAGTAGGATGCATCTGAGATGGTTGCGTCCTGCCTTGGCGGGTGGGTCGCTGGCGTTGAGGCTGGTGAAGGTGCAGTTCTGGCAGGAGAAGGGTCAACGGGTGAGCTTCGGGGTGGACTGATGGCAGGTGGATTTGCAGCCGGCATTGAGCGCGTGGAGGGTGATGTGTTGTAGTGGAGTTGTGTGTCGCAGCGGTGGGGGTGGGCGAGAACGAGGGGTTCCGGTGCTGGGCGTGGTCCAGGCGCAGATGGGCTTGCCTTAGGCACGCCTGCTCCGCACAGCCACCATTAAGTAGGGAGGGGGGAGGAGAGGACAGCTGGGAGGCTGGAGCGGGGGTGGAAAGCGGCATGAAAAAAGGGGGCAGGGCTGCGGGGGCACTAGCGGCGGGAATGCAGCACGAGAGAGAGGAGGGGGTGGGGCCGCAGGGGCAGCAGCGGTGGGGGAGAGAGAGGGGGAGAATAAGAGTGAGAGAGCGAGAGCGGAGTGCGGAGAGAGAAATGAGGGAGGAGTGTAACGCAGAAGCGAAAGACAAGAGGAGCACAAAAGGGACAGACACAGAAGACAAAGCACACAAAGAGCAAAGCAGGAAAAAGGAGAAGAGAGGCAGAGGGAAGCCTAGTAGGAAAGCAGAGCTCTCCCACTAGACACCAGGGATGAGACGCAGGTGGAAGCCTGCGGGTGGAGGAGGGCCTCGAACTTCTGACAGAGGTCAGGAGTTCAGAGGAACAAGCACTCTACTTGCCGGTGGAGGTACGGGAGCCAGAGCAGTTCACTGACCAGGTCAGTGGTTGGAAACACAGGGGCTCCAAGGGTAGATGCAGGAGTTTGAACGGTGCTATGGTGGAACTCTGCACCCCCATGCCCAGCGGATCTTCATCAAGCACGCTTGCAGAAAAGTGACTGGCCAGGAAAGATGCCCATTCCCACTCCAAGATATTAATGCTTCCAAACCCTCTTTGACCATTTGCTGATTTAATAATAAGGGACCAAACTTTTCTTGAGTTTGAGTCCTTACTGGTGCTTATAAGCTTTGCCCAAAAAAGGTCAGAACGTCTTTGTTTCTCTTAATAAATGTCCTTCATATAAGCCTTTTTCTTTTCCTTGAATTTAGTCAGTAAGGCCTTTGAGCCTGGGCTCTTTCTTGTTGCCTAGCAGCTTTGTTACAGGCTTTCTTTAACTCCTGAGTCTCCCTCAGTCTGCGTGATTGAAATAGAATTAGCTGCAGGATGATGAAATCTTAACCATAAGAAGGAGACAAATTTGGCCACAAATTAGTTGGAGACACACTGCCAGCCACTGCAGAGCCTAGGTAGTAAACACATTCAGATATTACTGCGCCACTAATGAAGGAGCTCCATTTCTTACGCTTTAAAGTCGCAGTACATGCTCCACCACCAACAACCCGAGCCACACCATGGTGATGAAGACTGAATTTTATAACGATGGTTTGGGGGCAATGATCACTCTCGACCCGAGTGGATATCAAATATTTTTCTATGAAGGGGGGCATTTCCCCATTGCAGATGGTGTAATCCAAATAGGAACATGTCCGCCCATCAGATCTCGTCCAACTCAGGGGAGTGTCTTGCGGCAGACGGTCATTCAGTACTTTACATCCCTTGCTATTTAAATGCAGTACACATGTTCTCCCAAGGAGCTGCGAGGGCAATCCCTAGGCTTCGACTGTTCGGGTACCAACAAAAAATTGCAAAGATCGGGACCATCAAGAACTACAGAGGTATCTTGAAACAAATTTGTATTCAAGTCCCCAGATACCAAACAATCAGCAGGGGGCTGATCACCAGCTAGGTCACCCAGAATCTGTATCAAGCGATTCAACTTTCCCCTTTTTTCCTTTGTTCCAGGACTAATATGGCCATTTATCTAAAAGAGTGTTTGCTGCAGTCTCCAATTACTGATCTGAATGCCCTGAACCCAATTCTCCTCCAAGATAAGAAGCGTGATACCACCTTTTAATTTAACAGCAACCTAGACGGATAAGCCACCCCTAGCGTGACCACTTTTACACTCTCTACAGGCAGCTTTCCAGAGTTCCAAAAGCCGTGGCAGCGGACAGCTTGCCTTCGCCTAGGTTTCTTGCAGGACAATTATTTCATAACAGTTTAAGAACGACAATAACTCAGCAGATTGGATCTTCTGAGCGACGTCGCTGATGTTGCAAGAACATAATGTCAGGGATTCGCAATCTGGCTTAGGAGGCACCTCCAACAAAGTTCATTCGGGCCGCCAATGAAGTAAAGTTGTGGGCAACCAATCCTAATCAGTCCCCAAAGAGTTACCAACTTCTGTTCTTCTTATACCACTGTGTGTGATAGAAGTTCCCTGAGCATCTTTCAAAATTGAGAATGGCTTCAACGCGAGGGGGGCGTTAGAGCTTGATGGTTCAGGCAACAATATAGGGTAGCCAGGATTCTTAATGGGGCTGATCGTAATACCCCATGAATGAGATGTGTCTTCTCTAGCAGGACAATGTCACCGCAACCAATCTGTCCAATAAAGTCTTGAAATGTTCCCTCTGTTCAAGATGTCTTGAGCGCCTCTCGAACCGTACTATGGCTTGAAAACTAACTTTACAGTTAAGCACTCAGGTGGAGGGATGACAGGTTGGTGGCCTTGGATGGTTCCAGCCTGCCAGCCTAGAAACACCTCTTGGTTCCTCTGGCCTCAATTCCAAGCGATCATCAAGAGATATTGGAGGTCATTACAACCCTGGCGGACGGTGTAAAAGGTGGGGTAATACCGCAAACAGGCCGGCGAAAAAAAAAAGGGAATTACGGCCCTGGCGGTAACCGCCAACAAAGACAGCCACTTTAACACATCGCCCGCCACAGCGGTACAGACAAACAGCGTGGCGGTCACCGCCAACAGACAGGCGGGAGACAGATTACCGCCCACAATATTACAACACACCAATCCGCCACCTTTTCCGGGGCGGATACACCATGGATAAAAACACGGCGGAAACAGCCTTTGCTATGGGAAAACACTCACCTCAACACACTCCACGAGGAACGACGACTCCATGGAGCTGGAACTCCAAATCCTACCAGCCCTTGTCTTTCTGCTCCTGTACGAACAACAGCGACGTAGGCGCAGAACATACCGGTGAGTACTGCATCTACGACACGGGGGAGGCAAAAGTTAGGGGGACACCCACCAAACACCCCCACCCCCACCCTTGCATATTACAACATACACACCAATGCAGTCTAAAATATCACATCAACAACCCACAATCCCCCCGGAAGAATGCAAAGACAAAGCGAGATCCGTTCAAATATTGTAATGTGCCAATATACATGTCATATAAAATATACTGAATCATATCTCGAAATCTTTCATATTTATATATAAAATACAAGAAGTAGTGCAGATATGTACACAACAATGTCCGTGCACCAACAGTCCAAAAATGCATGGGCGAGGCCCACAATAGATACCTGACCAAAATCCGAGAGAACACTGCCGGGGCATCAGATTGAAACACTACAGGCACCTCAGGGGGAAGGGAAGGGGGTGCACCTCAGCCCCATGACTGCAAAGCCAGATCCACAACGGGGCTCCATGCCCATTGATGTATCCTGGGGAGTGCAAAGCCACAGTCTCTCAAGTCTATACAGTGGGTGGGTTGCCCACTGTTCAATCCTGGGGAGTGCAAAGCCACAGTCTCTCAAGTCTCTACAGTGGGTGGTTTGCCTGTGCAAAGCCACAGTCTCTCAAGTCTATACAGTGGGTGGTTTGCCCACTGTTCAATCCTGGGGAGTGCAAAGCCACAGTCTCTCAAGTCTCTACAGTGGGTGGGTTGACCACTGTTCAATCCTGGGGAGTGCAAAGCCACAGTCTCTCAAGTATTTACAGTAGGTGGGTTGCCCACTGGACCATCCTGGGGAGTGCAAAGCCACATTGACGCTAGTAGATGCAGTTCTCAACTGGTACTGGGTGGGACTGGTGGCCAGACTGGATGAGTCTCGCCGTGAAAGTTCCTGTCCTGTCACTGTCCCAGCTGCACATGGAAGAAGGATGCCTGATGTGGCGGCATATTCATACCCACACGGTGTTTGCCCTGATCAGCGGTCTTCACCATGGCGGTCTTGGCCTTGTTTAGCGGTGCTTTGCCATGGCTGGCTATGGACTGTTCAGCGGTCTTCACCATGGCGGTCTTGGCCTTGTTCAGCGGTGCTTTGCCATGGCTGGCTATGGACTGTTCAGCGGTCTTCACCATCGCGGTCTTGGCCTTGTTCAGCGGTGCTTTGCCATGGCTGGCTATGGACTGTTCAGCGGTCTTCACCATGGCGGTCTTGGCCTTGTTCAGCGGTGCTTTGCCATGGCTGGCTATGGAGTGTTCAGCGGTAGCCTGAGATGGCGGTTCAGATACTGACATTGGTGTGTGGCATGACGAACTCCACACTGGACATTGGGGTGTGGCATGATGAACTCCACACTGGACATTGGTGTGTGGCATGACGAACTCCACACTGGACATTGGTGTGTGGCATGACGAACTCCACACTGGACATTGGGGTGTGGCATGACGAACTCCACACTGGACATTGGGGTGTGGCATGACAAACTCCACACTGGACATTGGGGTGTGGCATGAAGTTCCATCATCGCCCAGCGGGGCTGTGGGATCCTGGTCCCTCCTGGGCACCGACTCCGGCGGTGGTCTCCTGACCAGTGATGATACTCGGGCCCTCCTGGGCACTGACTCTGGCGGTGGTCTCCTGACCAGTAACGATACTCGGGCCCTCCTGGGCACTGACTCTGGCGGTGGTCTCCTGACCAGTAACGATACTCGGGCCCTCTTGGGCACTGACTCTGGCGGTGGTCTCCTGACCAGTAACGATACTTGGGCCCTCCTGGGCAATGACTCTGGCAGTGGTCTCCTGACCAGTAACGACGGTGCTGGCGGTTGTGTCTGGACCGCCGGAAATGATGGCGCACTTCTCCGCCGTGACACTCACAACAGGCTGGGCAGACTTCCTCGGAACCTTCCCCACCTTCTTTGGAGTGACAGCTGACTCACCAATCGCCTTGGATCCCATTTCACTTGTTGTCCCACCAGGAGTCTTGACACGGTCCCGTCGTCCACTCTCCAATTTCGGTGCCTTTACAGGGGGTGGGCTGACAGTGCCTTGACTCCGGGTCCTACTGCCTGCCCTGGTGGACGGGGCACTCCAAAAACCTGGAACACGCACCACTGGTACTGGAGGCTTTTTGGCTGAGGCGCTACGAAGGGACTGATGAACTGGAGGGGGGGGGGGTGGGGGCAAACAGGTCAATTTGACAGAGGGACAGTTTCTGACGGACACTGGGATGGGTAGTTGGAGGGGGTCTGGGAATGGAGGTAGAGGAGGTGGTTGTGGGAGGTGTCACTTTAGGTGTTTTGGGTGCAGGTGCAGGTACTGGAGGCTGTCGTGAGGTGGATGGATGTTGGGTGAGTGATTGCCGGCGTTTGTGTACTTTGGGAGGGGGCGTCACAGACACACTGGGAGAGGACACAGGGGACGTGTAAATGGCAGTGGAGGTGGTGAGTGCAGGTGAGCGGCTTGTGGTGCTGGGTGTCCTGGTGCGAGTCCTAGTGCCTGTAGATGTGGTGCATGCAGGTGTGTGTGTAGACGAGACTGGGAGGGAGGAGGGAGAAGAGGAGGAGGGGGACACAGTGGAGACAGTGGATGTTGCTGTGTCTGTATGGGTGTGATGCTTGTGTGAGTGCCTGTGGTGTGTGTGGTGCCTATGTTTGCTTGAGCTACTTGTGTGTGTTGACTTGTGTGCCTGCTGGTCTGTAGGTGTTCTTGGGATGGGCTGGGGTACAGGGGATTGGGTCTGGGTGGAGGAGGTTGGAGGGGGGAGGCTGGACACAGGGACAATGGCTGGCATCAGTGCTGAAGCCAGAGATTGCAGGGTTCGCTGAAGGACAGCCTGACCAGAATGAATGCCTTCCAGGAATGCATTACCGTGTTTCAACTCTCGTTCTACACCCTGGATGGCATTCACAATGGTAGACTGCCCAACAGTGAGTGACCTGAGGAGGTCAATGGCCTCCTCACTGAGGGCAGCAGGGGTGACTGGGGCAGGGCCTGAGGTGCCTGGGGCGAAGGTGATGCCCACCCTCCTGGGTGAGCGGGCACGGGACACACGCTGAGGGGCTGCTGGGAGGGCGGTGCTGGTAGGGGAGGTGGCGGCTGTACCTGTAGAAGTGGGGCGCACAGATGGTGCCGCCACCACAGGGGAGCTCCCATTGGCGGACGAGTCCGTGTCTCTGGATGGTGATCTGGTGGCCGACGTGAAGCTCCCCTCGCCCTCCGTCCCACTGGTGAATTCAGAGTCTGTGGTGTGGCCCTCCATGGCCATGTGGGATGCAGCTCCCTCGTGCTCCGGTGCCACTGTACCTCCGCCTGTTGATGCTGATGTACAAAAGGACAGGGAGAGCAGGAAAAGGGGGGAGACAGAAGAAAGAGAGTTTTAGTGCATGGCATACCGCTACCGTTGGCGGACAAGACAGACGCAGCAGCCCCATGCATTACGCCGTGCTCCTGACCTCTGCACATGCTATTTCTGGGAAATGGCCTACATGGCAATGGTAGTAATCTGCCCACATGGATGGCAAAGGGGCAACTATACATCAACTTCCCTGTGTTTTGAGCTGGGGTAGAGATGCCATATGGCCTACATAACGGAGGGGCCTTGCCTACCTAACTCGCCCTGGCCTAGGGACACCCACCACCCCCACACAGACACCTCCACTGCACGCAAAGTCCATATGATGAGGTAGTACTCACCCCCTTGTGTCTGCTGTGATGTCCTTAAGCGCCCATCCAACTTCGGGTAGGCCACCGCCAGGATCCGGAACATCAGGGGGGGTCATGGTGCGACGGGCACCCCTCCCACGTTGGGAGGCCATCCCCAGCTGAGCCTCCGCCGTCTTCATGCTGCAGCGGCGAATGTCCTCCCATCTCTTACGGCAGTGGGTGCCCCATCTCTGGTGGGCCCCCAGGGTCCGGACTTCCTTGGCGATGGCACGCCAAATGTCCCTCTTCTGGTGGGCGCTGACTTACATGACATGCACAAGGAAAGAGGACAGTCATTACCTACTGCACCGTCGTTGTGATTGGCCCCCTCCCAACTCTATCCCTGTGGCCCATTCAACCCCATGCATAACTGTTCTATGTACTCTGCCCCCTTCCCTCATCCACCCAGCCCTCTCCACCCAAGCCTAGCCCATCCAACGTGCTCCCTGTGAACTAACCTGTTGGTCTGGAGGACCGTAGAGTAGCGTGTACTGGGGGAGGACCCCATCCACAAGTTTCTCCAACTCCTGTGCAGTGAAGGCAAGGGCCCTTTCCCCAGACGCAGCAGCCATCGTCGCTTCCAGACCGAGGCCACAGCAGCACTAGCAGTGTAGGTCCTCTCCTGTCGAAGGTCAGGTATCTAGTGATTGAAGAGATAGAAAATGGTGGTGACGTCCGCGGCGGTGACGTCCGCTGCGGTGCGCATCATCACCGGCGGCGCGCCTGTTCGTTGGCTCCTGGGACCCATAGGGTCCAATGTTAACCAATGCAGCATTGCGCCGCGCTCTACGACTGCCTACCGCAACGGTGTCCAACGCCAGCGCAGTTACCCCACAATCTCATTGTCCCAGTTTAGAGGTCAGGCAGCCGCCATTTCAGGGGCCCACATGGCTTCAATTACTACTGCGTGACACATACCGAGGCCTACACTCAAAACCTTTCCCGGATGGGTTAATTGTCTGTTGTAGTCTTGTGTGTGACGTTGGGTACATACCTGGAGGAATGCTGACAGTTTCTTCGCTGTTGTCCTTCTTAGGCACCGTCAGTTGGGACATATTGGAAGATGGCGGAATCCGCCGGTGTACCGACCGCTGGTGGACCTGTTGACAATGGAAGAGCGACATGTCATTGTGACCTACCGGTTTGACCGTGCCACAATCCAGGAACTATGTACCTAGTTGGAGCCAGACCTGATGTCACCAACCCGCCATCTGACTGGAATCCCCCCTGACGTGCAGGTGCTGTCAGTGCTGCATTTCCTTGCAAGTGGGTCTTTTCAGACAACAGTGGCCATGGCATCGGGGATGTCCCAGCCTATGTTTTCCAACGTCTTGTCCAGAGTGTTGTCTGCCCTGCTGAAACATGTAAGGAGATACATCATTTTCCCTGAGGTGGGGGATTTGCCTACAGTGAAAGGTGATTTCTATGCCCTTGGACATATACCCAACGTGATAGGTGCCATTGATGGGACCCATGTAGCTCTGGTCCCCCCCGCAGGAATGAACAGGTGTACAGGAACAGGAAGAGTTATCATTCTATGAATGTACAGATGGTCCGTTTGGCAGACCAGTACATCTCGCAGGTAAATGCTATGTTCCCTGGCTCTGTGCATGACGCCTACATCCTGCGGAATAGCAGCATCCCTGATATGATGGGTCAACTCCAGAGGCACCGTGTATGGCTATTGGGGGACTCTGGTTACCCCAACCTGTCCTGGCTATTGACCCCAGTGAGGAATCCCAGGACCAGGGCAGAGGAACGGTACAATGATGCCCACGGGCGGACTAGGAGGGTAATCAAACGCACCTTCGGCCTTCTTAAGGCCAGGTTCAGGTGCCTCCATATGACTGGTGGATCCCTATTCTACTCACCGAAGAAGATGTGTGACATCCTCATCGCCTGCTCCATGCTCCATAACTTGGCATTGCGACGCCAGGTGCCTTTTCTGCAGGAGGATGATCCAGATGACGGTGTTGTTGTAGCGGGGGAGCCTGTGGAGCCTGTGGACAGTGATGAGGATGAAGCTGATGAAGATGAAAACGACAACAGGGAGTCAGTCATACAGCAATATTTTCAGTGAGACACAGGTGAGTACATTTTCATGTTTCACATATTATTAACTTTGACACATCTACCTCTATCCTGTACCTACATTTTGCTCCCTATTTGTTAACTGAGTTGTCCCCTTCCATTTCAGTTTCACTATTGTGGTAACCTACGTGTCAACAGCTTGCACCCTTGAAAGACTTGTGATGTGTGACATTTGTATGTTGGCCTTCCAATGGGTAACCTTTTTTAACACTGTAATTGACAATACAAAGTTCACAATCATTGACTGACTCCAGTTTTATTAGTGTTTCAAGGGTGTTTATTTAAGTGCATAACAATGAAGGGGGGTTGTGAAATGGGGATGGGTGATGGTGGAGGAATGTCCATGGCAGAGTCCAGTCTATTAGTCTCACAGGTACATTGCACATCTGGCCATTGGAAGTATTGAGCTGGGGCAGTTCCGATTTGGACAGGGTAACAAAGTGGGACAGTGGGAGGACGATCAGGGTGGTCTTATTTCCTGGCGGGGGTCTTGCCATCTTGCTCTGTCCTGTTCCTGGATCTCAGGGCCCGCTTGCATGGTGGTGGTCCGTCTGCAGGGGATGGGGTGCTGGTGTGTTGGTCCTGTGGCGGTGCCTCCTGTCCACTAGCGGCGGAGGAGGTGGTGGGCATTTCATCATCGTGGCTAGTGTCAGGGGCCCCTGGGAGTGCCACGGTGTCCCTCAAGGTCTTTTGAATATCCGTCAGCACCCCTACAATGGTGCCCTGGGCGGAGCCGATGGTCCTGAGCTCCTCCCTGAACCCCAAATACTGTTCCTCCTGCAAACGCAGGGTCTCCTGCAACTTGGCCAGTACCGTTGCCATCGTCTCCTGGGAGTGGTGGTATGCTCCCATGATGGAGGATAGGGCCTCGTTGAGAGTAGGTTCCCTTGGCCTGTCCTCCCTCTGTCGCACAGCAGCCCTCCCAGTTCCCCTGTGTTCCTCTGCCTCTGTCCCCTGGACCGTGTGCCCACTACCACTGCCCCCAGGTCCCTGTTGTTGTTGGGGTGGTGGGTTAGCCTGCGTGCCCTGTAGTGGTGGACACACCGCTGATTGACCTGTCCTGGGTAGGGAGGTTTGGGCCCGCTGGGTGGGTGCTGTGCTGGTGTTCCCAGAGGGTGGCAGTTCGGTGTTGGGCTGTGGCTGGGCAAGGGGAACCGACTGTCCTGAGGCCCACGATGGTCTGGGCTGGTCATCAAGATCCAGTGGGGCAGAGCTGCTGTTGTCACTGTGGGCCTCTTCTGGGGGTGGAGTGGTGTTGTCTGGACCCTCTGGTGTGGTGACGTTCCTTCGGGTTCCTGCGGGGGTATGAGTACATGATTATTGCATGTGTGTGTTTCATGATGTGCAATGTTTGGGTGTGCGTGTACCCCAGTGCAGGCATTCCTGTGTGGGGGCTTGTGTGGTGATAGTTGGGGGGTGTTGTGGGTCTGTGCAGTGGACATGCTTTAGTGATGGGTATCCATGCTTAGTTAGGTCATGCAGGTTTTGGGGTTGGGATGGGTGGTTGGTGTCATGGGTAGATAGGTGAGGATTTGGAGTGATAGGGGAGGGTGTGAGGGTGGGGGTGTGTGATAGCATGCAGGTAGGGTGGGGGATATGATAGTTGAAATTTGACTTACCAGTGTCCGTTCCTCCAACGACTCCTGCGAGGCCCTCAGGATGCAAGATGGACAAGACTTGCTCCTCCCATGTTGTTAGTTGTGGGGGAGGAGGTGGGGGTCCGCCGCCAGTCCGCTGTACCGCGATGTTGTGCCTGGATACCGTGGAATGCACCTTCCCCCGTAGGTCGTTCCACCTCTTCCTGATGTCCTCCCTATTTCTTGGGTGCTGTCCCACAGCATTGACCCTGTCGACTATTCTTTACCATAACTCCATCTTCCTGGCTATTGATGTGTGCTGTACCTGTGAGCCAAATAGCTGTGGCTCTACCCGTAGGATTTCCTCGACCATGACCCTGAGCTCCTCCTCGGAGAAGCGGGGGTGTCTTTGGCGTGCCATGGGGTGGTGTGTGTGATGTGTGGGGTGGTGTATGTGTTGATGAGTGTGGTGAGTGTCGTGGTATGTGGTGTTTTGTGCGTGGGTGTTGTGTGGGTGATGGTGTAGTGTGCCTCTGTGTGATGGGGTTCTCTATTCTGTGCTGTCTCTCTCTGGCCTTCTCTCAGAAATTGTGGTTGTAAGGGTTTGTGTGTGATGTGGGTGTGTGTTTTATATAGTATTGGGTGTGTGGGAGTGGTGTTTGTATGTGTATCAGGTGTGTGTATTTGTAATTGTCCAATGTGGCGGTGTTTTGTATATGTGTGTGTATTTTGAGCGCGGCGGTGTGTACCGCCATTGGAATACCGCGGTTGAAAGACCGCTGCGTGGATTCGTGGGTCGTAATAGCATGGGCGTGTTTCTGTTGGCGTGGAGATGGAGGATTTGTTTCCGCATGTTTATCGCTGACCTTTGGTGTGGCGGTGTTGTGTGGGTGTCTGAATTTCGGCGGATTCCAAGATGTGTCTCATAATAGCTGTGGCGGTCTACCGCGGCGGTGTATTGGCGGTCTTCTGCACGGCGGTAAGCGCCTTATACCGCCAAGGTCGTAATGACCACCATAGTATCTTGGTAAACTGGATCTACAGGAGGAGGCAAGCTGCTTTGAGTTTTAAGGTGCATCACAAAAAAGTTATTAACACTCGGTCTCACTATGTCACAACTAACTGTTTCACTGGCCGTGATAAGGTTCGTTGACATTGCTGGGGAATTTACATGACCTTCTCCTCCAAGACTTATGGGGCCAGATGTATCAACATTCCAGGTAGCAATTTCCAAATTGCGATTTTTAAGAAATCGCAATTTTAGAAATGCAAAACGCGTTGTATCAAATTTGAAAATCGCAAATAGCGATTTCTTAAAATTCTCAAACGCTAATTGCGAGATGCAAATACCGAATCGCAAAAAAAAATTGCGATTCGGTAACTGAAAATCGCAAATAGCGAAAACGGCAAACTGGAACAGCCTGATGACATCACAACCAGGAAGTGAGTCAGCTAATGCTGTTTCCAGATACCACACCCTGGAGCAGTGAGAGAGACACAGCCCAGCACCAGGGAGGCAGTCTTGTGAGGAAGCCAGGATCAAACTGCAACATGGCCTATGCTGGCAATGGGAAGGAAAAGGAGACAGGAAGAGGAAGCTGAAATTCAGTGAGAAAGAATTGGAGGTGCTCATTGAGAAGGTTGTTGGGAACTATCATAGACTCTTTGGCAAGACCTCACTCCAAGTACCTGAGAGTGAGAAGTGGAAACTCTGGTCTGACATACAGACAAAAATATGCGCAGTGGGTGTTGCGCATAGCTCTGTAGTAAGCCATGGTACGGCTTGCGGT
Source organism: Pleurodeles waltl (assembly GCF_031143425.1). Classification (NCBI taxonomy): domain Eukaryota; kingdom Metazoa; phylum Chordata; class Amphibia; order Caudata; family Salamandridae; genus Pleurodeles; species Pleurodeles waltl. The sequence goes on along the minus strand of NC_090446.1, from coordinate 1,528,348,807 downwards.
CCCGTGCCAAGGAGAGGGTGGCCAGCAGGCTAAAGGAGGCAAGGAGCACCGGAGGTGGACCATCCACACAGACACCGTCCATCCCTATGGAAGACCTAATGGAGTCCACATTGCTTCCAGAAGCTGTCAGTGGCGTTACTGACATTGACACCTCACGGACACCCAGCACCAGCAAAGTTAAGGCCAGTGATTATGTGTATCCCCACATGTGCATGTACAAATGGCCCTTAGGAAATAGATATTAGCTTGATGCACAGTGAAAAATAGTCCAGGTCATATCTTACATACAAAACAACAGTGCCTTGGGGAGTGGTAGTACACAACCCTAAGGTCAAAACACCACATAAATAGCAAGATAGTGGCAGCCACATAGAGAAACCCCACAAATGACTCAGGGTGAAACAATTTATTTGTCCATATAAAGCAACACTGTGGAAATCTGTGACAAATGCTAGAACTGACATGCTGCACATTATCCTTGCAGATGACTCGGTCCCTGCTGATGCAGGATCAGAAAACGTGGGGGAAGCAGAAACACAGCCACAGTCAGACTCAAATACAAGTGAGTCCTAGAGTATTGTTCCAACTAGACGCAGGGCAAGGGTGTTACCACTGCCAGAGTACAACCTGGACTCAGATGAGATGCCAGAACATGACCCCACACCACCACCAGAGCCGAGTCCCACAGGAAGACCGCAGTCCCTGCACCAGCGCCAGCATCAGTCTACTCCCCTCAGGAGGCGTCATGATGCAGGCAGACAGGGCACAGAAGAAGGAGTGGGCCCATCAATCTTTGGCGGCCCGGAAGCTTCCATGCTGAAGGTGCAGCGTCTGCAATGCCAACATTTGAAGTCACTGCACAGACAGTTTGTGTCTCACAATAACAATATGGGGTTACAAAACAAGCACTTGGAGACCCTGATTGAGGGACAGCAAAGAGTTGCTGAGAACACCAAGGAGTTGACACAGGCCATTGGGGAACTATGCACAGAGATACGGCAGGAACGTGTCAGCCAGCGCAGGCGCCAGCACCAATATTCGGCTAAGTTTGACAGCTTCTGTAGATCTGTCAATCGGCTTGCAAGTTCTACAGCCCTGCTATCACGGCGTGCCGTTGCCACACAGGTGGAGATGGCACATTGCAGTAGGGACATCGCACATTGATTTGTGCAAATTAACAACGTAGTGGATGCCATGCAAACAGCACGCAGTGCCACAACCTGCGAACTGGGTGTTGGGGACAGTGAGGAGTCCTCTAGCCTCAGCAGCCTGACAGTCCCTGTGATTGATCTGAGGCGTCACAGTGCCAGACACAGTACTGCAGGTGAACCTGTTACTAGAGGTGCCAGTGAGGGTGCTGAGCACTTGAGTGGAGTGCGTGGACGAAAGAAGTGATGATTAGGGCTACAGGGGACCACCTACACATGTGTAATTAAGTCACGCTATGATGCTAATAGTGTGACACTTAATAGATCATGTCTGCACATTGTGAATAGCTATGTCCTACTGAGACAATGTTTAACTGAAGTCAAGGTAATAAAGATACTAACTACTGAAAAACATATTATTGAAGTGTATTTGTCATTACTTACATCAGAAATGGTTGCGTATCACACGCAACCATTTCTGATGTAAGTAATGACAAATACACTTCAATAATATAATAGCCCATCGTTGCCTGCCCTCTGCTGCACTGGTCCAGTCTGCTGGTAGAAGGGGTGGTAAGGGATCATCATCCTCATCTGAGTCTGGCTCCGTGAGTTCCACTGGTATGCCCCTGGTGGTTGCTATGTTGTGCAGGATAGCACATGTGGCCACAATTTTGCATGTTGTCTCAGGGCTGTACTGTAGTGCACCTCCACTCCTATGGATGCACCTGAAACGGCTCTCAGCAGCCCGAAAGTGCGCTCCACCATGTTGCGGGTAGCCCTATGTGCAGCATTGTACCTCCTCTCTGCTGGAGTTGCAGGGCTCAGGTAGGGCGTTAGCATGTAGGTGCCCACTGCGTAGGCACTGTCTCCTGAATGCACAGAGAGTAAAATGAGTACATTTGCTGTCTGACGTCATGTTCACATCAATGCATTATTGTGAACTATCAAATTACCTAGTAGATATCCTTCACCAAACTCCCCAGCTAGCAGTCTTGTGTTTATCCCGCTGTGGCGAAAGATGTAGGAGTCATGTGTGCTCCCTGGGTATCTGGCCACAAGATCGTTATGACGTAGGAGGCATTGCATATCACCTGTATGTCCATGGAATGATGGTTTTTATGGTTGCGATACACATACTCTGTGGCCGATGGTGGACAGATTGCTACATGTGTCCCATCAATGGCACCTAGCACATGTGGGAACTGTGCTATCTGGCAAAAATTAACTTTGGTTTGTTGTACTGCCTGTGGGATGTTGGGGAATCATATGTACAGGTGTATTCTGCTCAGCATGGCATTGAGAAATGTGTTGAAAAATCTCGAGAGGGCACTCTGTGATACCCCTCCAGCTGCTGCTATGACCCTTTGATAGCTCCCTGAGGCAAGAAGGTGCAGGGAGCATAATACCTGCACATGGGTGGGTATGCTATTGGTCCTGTGTGTTGTGCACTGCAGCATGGGTTGTAGCTCAGCTATCAGGTCAAGTATCATGGCTGAGCTTAACCTGTACTTATCATAAATTTCCTCCTCAGTCTGGTCAAAAAGGGTTATTCGCACTCTGAAAATGCGCTCCTGTCTCCTCCTCTCTCTCCTCAAACCTGCCAAGATCCTCATTCTCCTTGCCATGACATAGAGTGCAGCCATTGTGGAAGAGCAGCTGAGGCATTATGGGCCTCTTTATATAGGTTGAAGCTGGTTACCACCTGGTTTCAGTTTGTGGTAAATTGCATGTGCAAATGGCCAATCTGCGAATAATCGAAAATTGCGATTTTTTGCTACATCGCATTCCGAATCCATTTTTGCGTGTCACAATCTGCATCTCGCAAATAGCGGCACGATTTAGGAAATTGTTATCTGCAAATCGCTATTCTGTATCGAAATTAGAGTTTCGCAAAAAGCAATTCGGTAAATCATATCGCTATTTGCGATACGCTGCTTTCGACAAGCTAATTCGTCTCTCATTCGCAAAAATTCACTATTTTTGTGATTTCTTATTTTCCCACTGCGAATGTGTTTCATACATCATAAAATGCAAATACAAAAAAGTTTGATACATCTGGCCCATGGTGATTAATGTAGCAGGGTGTAGGAGGCTGGCCTGGTTTGTAGTGGGTACCTTGGGTACATACACCTTATACCAGGTCCAGCTATCCCTTGTTAGTGAATGTAGCAGTGTTCTAGCAGCCTAGGCTGATAGAGGTAGCTATAGCAGAGCAGCTTAGGCTGAACTAGGAGACATGCAAAGCTCATGCAATACCACTTATAGTTACACAGTACCTATACACAAGTAAAGACAATACTCAGTGTTACCAAAAATAAAGGTATTTATTTGGGGTGAAACAGTACCAAAAATATCTTAGAGGCAATACTCCTTCTGGAGGTAAGTATTATACACAATATATACACTAGACACCAAAATTAGACAAGTAAATAGTCATAGAACAATGCAAACAGTAGGAAATCCTATAAAATGCAATGGGGAAAATAGGTCTAGGGGCAACAAAAACCATATACTAAAAAAGTGGAATGTGAATCACGAATTCCCCCTAGACAAGTGTAGTGTGCAGAATCGCTGAGAGAGTAAAAATACAGTAAAGGTAAGTACATTACCCTACCCCAGAGCCCAGAAAAGCAGGAGTAAAGTACTGCAAGTTTCCTTAGGACACACTACACCTCGTTTTGGGGATTTTGCAGCAGCCAACCAAGTCTGCAAAGAACAACTGCTGGATTATTGGACCTGAAGACCTGCAAAGGAAGGGGACCAAATACAGAAGTCGATAGAGGTTCCAGGAAGGACAGGAGCCCCTGCCAACCCAGAAGAGGGTGCAAAAGAAGAGTCCCTGGTTAGTTGAAGACTGCAGAAATGCATCCTAGGAAGATGCCAGGGGTTTCATAAATAATGCAAAAGATGTACCACGGCGTGAAGATTGTTGCAGATGAGATTTCGTGTTCGAAGGAACCAACAAGCCTTGGCTACGATAAAAGTGCCTTTTCTCGTCAAAATGTTGCTGGATGGACCCAGGAGGGACCTGGGGGCCTCAAATCTGTGTGAGGAGAAAGAGGGGGCTCTCAGCACTTTAGAGAGCCATTAGGATGCCAGCCAGCACCCCCAGAAGCAGCAGGATCCAGGTTCAAAGGATGTGCAAAACACATTTGATGCAACAAAAGAAGGTCCCACGCCGCCGGAGAACAACTCAGCGAGTTGAGCGTCGCAGGGTGGAGTGCTGGGGACCTGGGCCAGGATGTGCATGAAGGAATTTTGCACAGAGGCCTCAGGAGATGAAGAAGACACAATACACAGAGGTACCATCCTTCTCGGGAAAGGCAAGGTCTTACCTCCTCCAAATTGCATCAGCAGGACCTCAGGACAATCTATGTCGATGATGTCCACCCTCTGTGTATTAGGAGCATGCTCGTCGCTAATAGAGGAGTCCCAGGGTACGGTCATTGCCTTGGAAGGTGCCTGCTTGGAGCTGGGGAGTGACTCTGTCACTCCACAGGAGATTTCTTCAGTCCTGCTGGTGCAGGATGAAGACAGGGAGTCCCCAGAGCATGCATATCGTGGAAACTGTTGCAGTTGCTGACTTGGAGCTGAGGTTTCTGAAGAAAAGTGTCTCTTGTAGACACTTTGTTGCAGTTATAGCGTTTCTTAGAGCAGGGTGCGGTTGATATGAGGTCAGAAGAGTCTGAAGTTGTTGCAGAGGATTCCTGAAGGAAACTTGCAAGCAGAATCTGAAGAGAACCCACAGGAGAGACCCTAAACAGCCCTGAGAGGGGGCTTGGCTACCTTATCAGGTATGGACCTATCAGGAGGGGTCTCTGATGTCACCTGCTGGCACTAGCCAATCAGAGCCCCCCAGAGTGTCCCCACACCTTGCAAAGCAAGATGGCTGAAGTCTGGACACACTGGAGGAGCTCTGGGCACCACACCTGAGGTGGTGATGGACAGGGGAGTGGTCACTCCCCTTTCCTTTGTCAAGTTTCCCGCCAGAGCAGGGGAGAAGGGGTCCCTGAACCGCTGTAGACTGGTTTATGCAGGGAGGGCACCATCTGTGCCCTTCAAAGCATTTCCAGAAGCTGGGGAAGGCTACCCCTCCCCAGCCTGTAACACCTATTTCCAAAGGGAGAGGGTGTAACACCCTGCTCTCAGAGGAAATGCTTTGTTCTGCCTTCCTGGGACTGGGCTGCCCAAACCTCAGGAGGGCAGAACCCTGTCTGTGAGGTGGCAGCAGCTGTAGCTGCAGTGCAAGCTTCAGAGAGCTGGTTTGGCAGTACTGGGGGTCCATGGTGGAGCCCTCAGGATGCATCGAATAGGCTCCCCAATAGCAGATTTGGAAAGGGGGGACAATTCCATGATCTTAGACATGTTACATGGCCAAATTCGGAGTTACCATTGTGAAGCTACAGATAGATATTGAGAGCATCCTACACTATGAGCAACATTACACCTTCCCACACTATCAGCAGTCTTACACCCTCCCATGCTGCTTGTAGTCTAACACAAGCCCACACTTCTAGCAACATTACACCCTCCCACACTATCAATAATCTTACACCCTCATACACTGCTGGCAGTCTAACACTGACTCACACTACTAGCTACCTTACACTCACCCACTAGTCTAGCAGACTAGCAACCTCTCATATTATTAGCAATCTTACTCCATTCTGCACTGTTGGCTCTTCAGCAGCCTACAATACTACTAGCAAACTTACTCCCTCCCTCAATGCCAGCACTCTTACACACTCCTAGGCTGCTGAACCTTTACCCCCCTCCCTGCCAGTGTACTTACTCACTCCTGCACTGCTGGTTCATGGATTTCAGGTGTAGGCAACCCAGACAGTTCCGTCGTAAGCACTTCCTGAAGTGCATGTATTTGTACATCTTGCTTACCATTAGCACATCCCATCCAGAGACTGAAGGAACACGTTCACACCACCCCATCCCGATGGAACCTCATGGGCTCCCCTGGCCAGCCAGTGCCATCTTCAAAACTAACCTCATCCTCTTGAAACCACCACGACCTGTCTCCTACCTACCTGACTTACAAGCTGAGCATCTCTGGGGCACAGCCACCAGACAAGATACATCTGGAACAACGTCACTGTTGGACCACTAAACTCTGCTCCATATCAAGAAGAGGTGACGCACCTCCATCAAGAGCACTACATAATGGTGTAGTGAACAACCCAGCCACCTCTCGAATCACTTGACAGTATTCTTGCTTTATCACTATACATTCATCCATCAGTCATGCAGCTTTAATTTAGTATATTCCAGAATGTCCGTCCGTCAGTCTATCCATCCAACCATCCATCCATCCATGAGCCATGCAGCTTTAGTTTAGTGCATTCCAGAACGTCCATCTCTCCGTCCGTCAATCTATCCATCCAACCATCCATCCTTCAGCCATGCAGCTTTATTTTAGTGCATTCTAGAACGTCCATTCTTCCATCCGTCTATCCATCATCCATCTAGCCATCCATCCACCAAGCAGCTTTAATTTAGTGAATACCATAGCATCCATCCATCAGCCATGCAGCTTTAGTTTATTGTATTTCAGAACGTCCATCTGTCCGTCCGTCAGTCCATCCGTCTATCCATCCAACCATCCATCCATCCATCAGCCATGCAGCTTTAGTTTAGTGCATTCCAGAATTTTAAATCCCCCCCCCCCCCACCCAGGCAGCCGACCCCAGCGACCTTCAGTTATACGCAGTGGGGGATTTGTCACAGGGCCTGGCCTGTGGCTATTCCCTATGCCCAACCCCTATCAGGCAGGCAACCCCACACTGTGCACGTGCTTTGGCTGTACACATACCAACCCCCTCTCAGAAGGACAGCCCCACGCAGGCTGCCAACCCCATGATAAGCACTGTCTTTGGCATGTGTAACATAGAGTTGGCTTTCAGTCCATAGGTACCCCCATTCTCCTATGCTTTTTTTTTTTTTAAAGAGGAGGGGGGCTGAGTGCCTTCCCCTCCACATGACTTATTAGGCCCCGTGGCCCCCATCTCCTGGGACAAATAGCAATAAAAAAGGGGAGGGAGGCCACGCAGTCCCCACCTAAGCCTTATTAGGCCTCAGGGATCGCATCCCCTGGGGCCACACTACATAATAAGGGGAATGAGGCATGCAGCCCCCCTTCCTCCAGCATTCTCAGGCCCCGGGCCCAATAACCAGAGCCATATCATATTTAAAAGGGGAGGGGAGAGTGTACCCCCCTCTCTGAGCCATCTTGGGCTGTGGGGTCCCCATTAATTGGAGCCATATCTTATTTAAAAGGTGAGGGGGACCTCACCCCCCCAAGACTTCTCAGGCGCAGGAGAATCCATCCCCCGGGCCGCTCTTTATTATAGGTGGGCGCCTCAGTGCCAACCAGGTACACACCAAGCAACACATTGGGGCTGTGGAGGAGCCTCAGGGCCTCAGCATCCCCAGCCAGCTCCCCACATGGTGTGGGAACCAGCATTGCTCCTGTCCAGAGGGAGGCACTATTTATTTTTGCTCCCTCTGGAGGGGAGTAACATGTATTCTGTTTCCCTGCCAACAGGAGTATGGACAGGGAAACAGAACAAAAGTCTGCTCCCTGCCGTCAGGAATATGTTTCATTCTTCCTCTGGCTGGCAGCAAACTTGCATGTTTGTTCCAGTTTGGTGGGTGATTTAAAAATGTTCCTGCCGGGTGGGAGCAAATACATGTTTCCCTGCCTGAACTGGTGACCTGGGATGGGTTCCTTGGGAGACAGTAAAGAGCTGGCCTCAGAGGATGGGGGTCACAGGGGCCTTTAAAGGCTCAGAGAGGGGTCTGTGTGCTCCTCCCTCTCTTTTAAGTTATTTACAGCCCCAAGGGATGGGGTCCCTGGGACCTTTTAAGGCTTGTGAAGTGGGGCCGCATGCCCCTTCCCCTTTTTTATTGATTTTGGCCATGGGGAATGGGATCCCCGGGGCCCATTCAAACTCAAGGAGGAAAGCCAAGCGCCCCTCTCATTTTATAAAAATGATCAGTCCTGGGGGATGGGATCCCCAGGGCCTACAAAGGATTGGAGAGGGATGCAGTGCAACCCCCTCCCCTTTTTTATGATTTCAGTCCTGGAGTGATGGGACCCCTGGGACCCACACTGGGTTAGGGGAGGGGGTCCCTAATCATGCCCTCTCCCCATGTATGCTTTAAGAAAATGACAGCAGGCTTTTTCTTTTTCTTTTCGTGTGACCCTGCCAGAGTCCTGTGGGATCATGGCAAAAATTGCCAGTTTCTTTTTCATTTCGGACCCAGGAGAGGTCCCTTTGGGTCCTCCCCACAGGATGTAGGAGGGAAAGGTATCCCTACCCTGCCCCCTTATATCATATATTTTTTTTAAACTTCAGGAGAGGGAACTAAGTCCCAGAGTCCTGTAATGGCTGCCAACAACATTTTCCTCATGTTGCTGGCAGCTCCCACTGGAGGCTGACTCCCCCGGGAGTAAACCAGCCCAAGGGGAATAAAAGCACCCCAGGCCAATCAGAACTTTTTACACCTTATAATTGGGGTCAAGGGACTCTTGCGAAAGTCCCATGACCCAACTGTCCAGATATACAAAACTATACGAAAACTGCTGAATGGATTTACACCAAATCACAAAAAGCACAGTCTGTGAACCAAGATCGAGCTTCCTGCCAAGTTGTTGTAAGGATCATGTCTTTCAGCACAGAGACCCCTTTTTCATTTTGAGGACAGGTGTTATTGAACATGTAACAAGCCATGAATTGACATTCCATCAAATGCACGTTTGTGGCATGTGGTTGTATTCTGTACATGGATTATGAATGTGTCTAATAAGCAAGAACAATCAAAAACACATTCAGTGACCATTCAGTGACTATTTTCCTTAGAAATTATACCAGGAATGTCATAAATCCTGTGGCTGCCCCACCCCCCCAACCCCCCTTAATTCTATTATTTGATTTATTGTAATCACTTGCTTTAAGGGTTCTTTCTATTAGTTTTAGGTTCTGAAAGACATACAGGGCAGGGACCATTTACGCTATATTCTTTGTTTTAGTTAGCCAGTCCAACTTGTTTACCTTTGGCCGCAAATCCATCACAGGTAATGGAGGCTGCCATCTTAGAACATGGAGGCTGTCATCTTAGACTATGGAGGCTGCCATTTTAGATAATGGAAGCTGCCATCTTAGACAATGGAGGCTGTCTTCTTAGCCTATGGAGGCTGCCATATTAGACAATGGTGGCTGCCACCTTTGGCTTTGGAAGCTGCTATCTTAGACTATGGAGGCTGCCATCTTAAACAATGGAGGCTACCATCTTATACCATGGAGGCTGCCATCTTAGACTATGGAGGCTGCCATCTTAGACAATGGATTTTTCTCCAAATTATGCAGAATCATCAAAATGCCTTTGATGCATATGCTGTCTGTGTCTGTCTTTCCAGAAACTGTGAAAGTGGCAAGTCGTTCAGATAAAGAAAACAACACAACCCCCAGCACAACATCAGTCTGCGACAGACGCCTTTTTCAAGGTCATATAACAATCATAACCCAATGTGTATATTGACAGATGTTTACCTTATTAGTACAGCCTCTAATGTATAGGATTATCTCAAAACATTCCTAAGGGAAAGTTGCAAATTCCATCCTAGATAAAACACAATATATAAGGACAGCCAATGGACCACTTAGGAGAGAAAATTCACCCAGGTCACAGATGCAGGACCCGATGAGCTCAGCACGAGGCACCATCTCGACCGAAGAAGCCTCCAGCAAGACTCCCAGAGGCTCGGCAAAGTATTCCATTCTGCCTTCACAAACTGGCAACAGGATTGTAAACTCTCCTAGACACAATATCATATAACTTGGTCTTACACTCAAACTAGCTGACAAGCTTCCCTAAACAGACAACAAACACACCACCTCCGAAACTCAGGCTTATTGTTCCTTCATCAGCAAAGCCCTTCGAGATAGCATGGGAGGGGCATAAGGTTATCAATTGTGATGTTATGATTTTTCACTTAGCTACTTTTTATTACTTCTGTGATGTCACCAGTATCATGTGCACTAGAGTTTGACATTTTAAAATAATTATTTTGAAATAAATTTGTTGAAAGACATATTCTTTTTCTAGTGCTCTTGAGTGTGTAAATCATTAATGAACGGTTGTTTGGATTACCACTGTTCCTGTTAGTAACCCAAATACATTGACTCCACCTCATTCATATATTGGGTGGACTCCTGCGGGGCTAAAATAACCTGACTTTCACATTCAGCGCTGGTGCATTGGACTAAGTTCACCCACGTCATCCGAGGATGTGAAAATAAACCTTGTAGAGCTGAGCCAGAAATACAGTTTACGCAACAGAATTTTGTGTAATTCCGTTCAACAGTTTTTGCGGAAACACTTCAGAAAAAAGTCTGTGGAAAATGCATGGTGATTTTGCATTTTGGGACCGACCTTTTTAATTAGCTCTGCAACCAACCCCCCACATGGAACCAACCCCACGTTGCTCCTGGCCTTTTTCTTTTACAGGAGATGGGGGCTGATTGCCCCCCCGAACCTATTATGGCCTGAGGGCTGTATATATTTCAAAGGAGAAAAGAGGCTGCATGACCCCCTCCCATAGCCTCATAGGGCACCGGGAGCCCCATCCTCCAGGACCACTAATTAAAATAAAGGGGGGGGCTGCGTAGCCCCCCCATCCTGAGCCTATTATGGCCCTCAGGGCCCATCCCCAAGGGCCTTATATATTAATTAAAAGGGAAGGGGGTCATGCGCCCCCCCCCTTACCAATCCCTGTTATTCCTTTGGGATTCCATTCCCCAGGGCTGTTTTTTTAACTAAAGGGTGTCACGTGGCCTGAGCCCTCCCCTCAGGGCCACTACTTACAATAAAGGGGAGGGGCTGTGTGGCCCCTCTTCCTGAGCTGCTATCGGTTCCAGGGACCTCAGCCTCTGGGACCAACATTACTTAAAATCCTGTACACTGATGCCCACCTAGGGCACCCACCATATATTCACTGGGGGCTGCTGTGGAGCCCCACAGCCCCCACGGCCCCAGTCAGCTCTCCGCATGCAGCAGAAGCCAGCATTTCTCTCTCCCGCAGGGAACAGCTACTTATGCTGCTCCCTCCGGGACAAAGCAGGTATTTGATCTGTTACCATGCCCACATCAATGCAGGCAGGGAAAAAGAACACGTCTGCTCCCAGCCGGCAGGAGCATTTTCAATGCTATTGGTGACTGAGAGCAGACTTTGTGTTTGCTTCTGAGTGGCAGGAGTTTTGAAACTGCACCAGCAAGGCGGGAGCAAACACAGGTTCCCTGCCTGTGCAAGTGAGAGCAAGGAAAACATTGTGTCCCAGGGATGGGCTCCCCTGGACATAGCTAGTAAGCTGGCTCTGGGGGATGGGGTCACCCAGGTCATTAGTGGCTCAGGGAGGAAAGCTGAGGCCCCCATCCCCTTAAAAACTAGAGTGGGTCCCAGGGGATGAGGTCCCGGGGGCCGAAAACAGCCTGGGGAGGAGGGCCATATGCCCCCTCCCCTTAAAAAGGATGGAGCCCCGGGGCTGATCTCAGCCTGGGGAGGGGGCTACATATACTCCTCCCCAAAAAAATAAAACCATGTTCTCTTGGGCCCTGGCCCACCATGGGAGACTGTGCTACTTTTTTGAAACAAAATTGCCACAGATTCATGAATCCTCTGCAAATTAGTGGCAACATTGAAGCAAAAACGTTCTTGGCCCCAGGGAGGGTCCTTCTGGAACCCCAATACCAGGCCCACAGGGGTCAGGGCATTACAATTATTTATTCTAACTTTGAAAGTTTGTGTAGTTTAAACTTGGTTTGTATAGGGAAAATAAGTTTTCCTAACTATAACTAATCTTTAACCTTTGTTTTTTTCATTGCATGTAAATTTCTTTTTAAAATGTTTAATGCAAATGTGCTTCAAACTGTAGGATCCAGTTTCACAAGTGGAGACTTGTTATGTGGAGTGCCGTACAGTACAGTGGAGGAGAGCGCAGTAAAGTCTATTATCATACACTGGAGTATTGTAGATTGGAATTGAGTGGAGTAGAGTGTAGTGGCATACCGTACAGTATAGTAGTTATATAGTGTAGCAGCATAGTGTCTAATATAGTGGAGTCAAATATCGTAGACTGGAGAAGTGAGTTGTACAGTGGAATGGCATGTCAAACAGGAGAGTGTTGTAGACTGTCATAGAGTAGAGTAGGGTGTTTTAGGGCAGAGTAGGGTGAAGAAGAGTGTCAAAGAATGGAGTATGGTCAAGTAGAGCGTCATATAGTACAGTGGATTAGAGTGTTATAGAGTGAAGTGCTGTCTCATATAGTGGAGTGCAGTATCGTAGAGAGAAGTTGGGTGGCATGTCCTTGAGTGTCTTACAGTGTAGTACAGTGGTGTAGAGTAGATGGCCATAGAGTAGAGTAGAGTGTCATGGAGCGGCATGGAGTGTAGTACAGTATTGTAGAGTGAAGTTGCAAATAGTGGAGTAGAGTGTAGGACAGTGTAGCAGCGTAGAGCGGGGTATAGTAAAGTGGTGTAGGGTGGGATAAATGGGGCCTCATTACAACTTTGGCAGTCTTTAGGCAAGACCGCCACCATGGAGGCAACCAAAAGACCCTCACGTTGGCAGTAATCCAACTGCCCTATTAAGAGTCACACTTTGAATTCTGCAAAAAAACAGCCAAATTCTCGAAACCTCCAGTACACTGGAGGACGAAAAAGAGGCGGTTCCGCCACCAGTACCGCCAGCCCAACAAGTATCCACCCATCAGATTACGATCCACAAATCATAACAGCGGTTCTTCCACGTGGAAAACCATTGGCAGTGCAAACCGCGGCAGTCTCAACTCACTTCAGTCAGAACACCACACCACATTGGGTAGTTTGAATGCCCCACACCTGATAGACATCCACACACTGACACACCTACTCACTGCACTATATAACACACACCAAAACAACCCACAGTCCTTTGCAGTCAAAACGCCAAACACAACCACAGACAACCAACATCCCAGAGAGTTCAAAATAGCAAGAATAGGCACCCATTGACACGACACTACGCACACATCACACATCTGCACAACATACCTAACACACACATCAGTACCACACACAATCCACAACTCCTGACACACACTGATATCACAGCACCTACACCTCACAATTGTCCAAACTCTGCACCCATTCACTTAGCACAAAAACACACGCCTGCACAACCACTACCATGTCCCCACAAAAACACCCACATTTCAAGGATGAGGAGTTGAGGGTCATGGTGGATGAACTTGTAAGGGTAGAGCCACACCTCTTCAGAGCACAAGTACAACAAACATCTATTGCCAGGAAAATGGAGTTGTGGAAAAGGATGGTTGACAGGATCAAATCCATAGGTAGCTATCCACGCACAAGGGAGGACATCAGGAAGAGGTGGAATGACCTTAGGGGAAAGGTCAGTTCCATGGCATCCAGGCACCAACTTGCGGTACTGAAGACTGGCTGTGGGCCCCCACCTCCTCCCCCACAGTTCACATCTTGGGAGGAGAAGGTCTTGTACATCCTTCATCCTGAGGGCCTGACAGGAATACTGAGGGAGTGGAGTCTGATAAGTACAACAACATTCATGTCACATAATTGTCATGTCCTGCATGCTCCTTCACCACCTATACACCGCCTATACCCACCCCAATGAACACTCCACACACTACAACTCTCTCCTAATCACCTAGTACTCCTCCTTGGCATGCCAGATGTCCACTGAACATATCTATCCCCACAACCATTGGAAATGGCACGTGAAGCACTGGCTAATGATTGCACTACAACTCCCAGAATGCAAAATCACAACATAGTCAACACCAGTACACTGCACCAAAATCACTTGTCATGCATATCAAACCAATATCCAATCTAACCCAACTTGATTGTGAACAGTACATGGCAATGACAGCAATGCAATGGCTCACACACACTAACATCCCAAGAAAACCACAGCTATAGCTGAGTGCCCATATATAATGGCTAAAGATCAAAGATCCCAAGCTACAAGTATAGGCACCTGGTTTGGAAAGTCAGATGTCTGAGTGGATGCACATGCAGTACAACAAGATACAGGTCAATGTCCATTGTAAACTCATATACAGTGTTCCTACAAGGACACCAATGTGTATTCTACAGCTTTTATTTGTGCCAGCAATCATGCCAGACAGTTCACTAGGTAACAGAGGTGAACAGCCATGTCCATCAGACAATATCAGAAGCCAACAGCTGTGCTATCACTATCAACATAGTTTACCAGCATAAAACATGGTGCATGGAATTTAGGTTACAGAGTTTCATGTTCTACCAAGTTATATAGGGCCTGATTCTAACTTTGGAGGACGGTGTTAAACCGTCCCAAAAGTGGCGGATATACCACCTACCGTATTACGAGTTCCATAGGATATAATGGACTCGTAATACGGTAGGTGGTATATCCGCCACTTTTGGGACGGTTTAACACCGTCCTCCAAAGTTAGAATCAGGCCCATAGTGCATCAGCTGTCAATGTCATTGCTGGGGATCATGTCAAGGCACTATCTGCATCTCACATAACTACTGCAATACCCCCATTGTAACCTGAACTCTGTGTTCCTCACCCTCCACAGGTAACCTTGCCATTGTCAGCATGGAGAGGATATCAGAGACTGCCACTACCCCTCTGGATGATGGTCCCAGTGAGGACAACACTCCTGGATGTCTGGACACTGATGAAGAACCTGGCCCATCTGGGACACCTGCTCAGTCAACAACTGTCAGCCTCACCCTATTGACATCAACTCCGCCCAGCCCTGTTGCTTCTACATCCCAGGCAACCATTCTCCCCCCAACATGTGTCCCAAGGACTGTTTCATCCATTGTGTACCCCACAGTACAGGTACCTGAGTCTCACCTTGCCACCCCTGACAATGATGAACCTGCCATCACTGGGACTGGGCACACTGTGCCGGGGCACAGGCACATGAGGGTAGAATGTGTGGGAGGGATACTGTGGGCCAGAGGATGGGGTCTCAAAGAAACACTACTGACCAGGAAACCATCTCCCAAGTCTTGGGAGCCTACCAAAGTTCCCAAGGCATGATGGGCCACATTATTACCATGTTGGGGGAAATCCAAAAGCTGCAGAGGGACAAGCACGAGGGAGTCAAGCAGCAGTGGCAGGCACAAAATGCCCACTTGACTTCCTTTGCAGGGGTTCTGAGAGTCTTGAATATCACACTGACTAGGTCTTGTACCCATCTGACCCCTTCCACTAGCAATATCAGGCCCTCCTACATCTGTGGCTGCTAGTGGAATGGAGGCCCTGCAAGGGGAAGGACATTCCTCAGTCACCCCACCCTCTGTAGCTGAAGAACCCCCTCCGCAAACGTGGACAACCACCCAGACATCCAGCAGGAGCAGATGCCAAGACCAAACCCACTGCCAGGAAGTGAACCTCTCCTGCCTTGTTCCTCTTGTGTGCCACAGATACACCCTGTTGACTGTTCTGTAACCAATCCCCATTTTCCTATGGTGCAAGGACACTGGACCTGTGTTCCCAAGTGGTGTAGCAGCTACCCTGGTGATGTCATCCACCATGAGTAAACCTATCACCATTTTTTGTGTGCATTTAATGTTTATGGTCACATATCTTTTTGTATTTCCACAATAAATCACACTTTAACACAGGTTCTGTTCACATCTCATTTATCAAACATGTACTGTAGTTAGGCATGCCAACTCTAGACTGATCATGTCCCTCTGTGTTGTACACTCATTGTTATGGACCTCATAGGTCGCCTCCATTAGCAGGAGACTCATTACAATAGGATTGTACCAGGACAGACCCCAAATAGGTTGTAAACTACAACTACACACAATCAGTGACATATATGCTAACAGCACAAAGAGCACGACTGAGAGCAGCATATGGATGTCTGCTAAGGTTGAACACAAAGCTAAACTACACAATACAGAAGTTAGGGTCATGCCACTCTACCAACAAGGCAGGCGCCACACAGATACCATCTTTGTATCACCTGGCAAAGCCTTTTCACATACCCATACTTTAGCTCCCAAAAATACATATCCCATGTACAGACAGAGATCAGTACTGATCTACACATACCTGGAAACTTCTACTTGCATTGGTCACATACCTATTGGCTTGTCACTCACCTATGTCAGTCCACAGTGACATGCAGATTTGTCTGCAAAATAGGAGCAGACTGACAGCTAGATGCAAGGTAGGATACATACAACTGTTACCATTGTGCAGGGAGAGGATATGGTATTATGTATACACATGAGTCAGACACATATTCAGACACAAATGACAGCTTTTGACGACCTCATGTACCCTACAGGTGACCTTAATGGGAAAACACTATTCTACCCCAGTGTCCTGCCAGTCTAACAATGTCAGTCACACTCCACATAATCAAGACTCAAAGGGGGTGATTCTGACCCCGGCGGTACTAGACTGCCGGGGCCAGGGTCGGCGGGAGCACCGCCAACAGGCTGGCGGTGCCCCGCAGGGCATTCTGACCGCGGCGGTTCAGCCGCGGTCAGAAGAGGAAAACCGTCGGTCTCCCGCCGGTTTTCCGCTGCCCTTCTGAATCCTCCATGGCGGCGCAGCTCGCTGCGCTGCCATGGGGATTCAGACACCCCATACCGCCATCCTGTTCCTGGCGGTTCGCCCGCCAGGAACAGGATGGCGGTATGGGGTGTCGTGGGGCCCCTGGGGGCCCCACTTTGAATTTCACTGTCTGCATTGCAGACAGTGAAATTCGTGACGGGTGCAACTGCACCCGTCGCACCTTCCCACTCCGCCGGCTCAATTCTGAGCCGGCGTCCTCGTGGGAAGGGTTTTTGCACTGGGCTGGCGGGCGGCCTTTTGGCGGTCGCCCGCCAGCCCAGTGCAAAAGCCAAAATACCCTCAGCGGTCTTGCGACCGCGGAGCGGTATTTTGGAGGGGGGAAGTCTGGCGGGCGGCCTCCGCCGCCCGCCAGACTTAGAATGACCCCCAAAGTACCTTGTATCAGCCATGTTCACTTCTCATTTCTGTCAGCAATTCCCATCTGCTTCGGACACTGTCTGTTGTTTGCCAAGGTTGATCAGCCAAACAGGATCTAGGCAAATCTATATTTGTAAGAGAAGAGGGATGGGACAGAGTAGAATACACTCCTCAAATCAGAGAAGTCATGTTCAGAAGTGTAACTTTGCATCTGCTATTTCAGTACATGAGACCGTAGATCACTCTATTCTGTACACAGTACAAAATTCAGTTTGCATTCACAACTCACTAATAGGCATTGGAGCTATCTACAACCCCACAGATGATGCAAGATAGGAGCTGACATGCTACCCATCTACTTTAGGTTGCAAATTTCAACCAAAACATTACGTTTACTTCACATGCCTTTTAGTCAGTTGAAGTACTGATTAATGAGATCTGCCCTAGAGTCTCCTGCCTCCTCTTTCTCAGCCTCTTCATCACTTGGCAAATATGCATTTCCACCCACAGGTTCAGCTGGCTCCCCTTCATCTGGTATAAATGGTATCTGTCGTCTAAGGGCAATATTGTGGAGCATGCTGCAGGCAACTATTATTTGACATACCTTGTTGGGTGAGTAGAGGAGGGCTCCTCCTGATCTGTCCAAGCAGCTAAATCTTGCCTTCAGGAGCCCAAAAGTCCACTCAACAACACACCTTGTCCTCCCATGGGCCTCATTGTAGCGGACTTCACCTGGCGTGGTTGGGTACCTCACTGGTGTCAGCATCCAAGGACGGTTTGGATAGCCAGAGTCACCTGTGAACAAACTGGTAGAACAACACACACATATATGTGAGACATGCAACATTGTGATGGCAGGAAACATACATTACAAACATACATTTCAGTTGTAGCTTACCAACCAGCCAAGCCCTCTTTGAGTGGAGTCATGTCATCAGCAGTGGGACATTGCTGTTCCGCATGAAGAAGGAGCCATGGACTGATCCTGGATACTTGCCACTGACTTGTGAACTGTACTGGTCTGCCAGACACACCAACTGAACATCTATGGAGTGGTAGTTTTTCCTGTTCCTATACATCTGTTTATTGGCACTGGGGGGAACCAAGGCTACATGGGTGCCATCTATGGCTCCAACAACATGTGGAATGTGTCCCATAGCATAAAACTCTGCCTTCACATAGGCAAAATCCACACATTGGAGAAACCTGATGTAGCATTCCAGGTGTTTCAACAATGCAGACAGTACATCCCTCAAACCAGATTGAGCATGGGCTGAGACATCCCTGCAGTTAGGGCTACTGTATTCTGAAAGGACCCAGTGCCCAGGAAGTGTACACTGACAAGACTTGAACAATGGGAGGTATGCTATAGGGATTGCGGCATCAGATCTGGCTCTAATTGATCACAAAGATCTGTGATGTATGACAATTCAGCCGATATGTCTGGATACAATGTCGCTCCTCCATGGTGTGCAAGTCTACTAGTAGACGGTACACTGGTGGTTGTCGTTCTCTCCTCTTGGAATGAAAACTATGTTAAGAAATGTCCAATCAGTATGTGACATGCAGCATGCAGACATCTTGTAAAGTCAGATACTCAACACACACATATCTGCTGTCGAGCTTGGTTACAAACTCAGATATCTACAGTACCGCACATAGGTATGAACCAGAAGACATCCTCCTTGGTGCACATTCCCCCAATTAACTGTTGAACTACACAAACAGATTCACCTGTTAATGTACATGGTTGTAAGTCCAGCCAATTTGACATGTCGCAC
The DNA here is from genome assembly GCF_031143425.1 of Pleurodeles waltl. Taxonomy (NCBI): domain Eukaryota; kingdom Metazoa; phylum Chordata; class Amphibia; order Caudata; family Salamandridae; genus Pleurodeles; species Pleurodeles waltl. Next base: position 1,528,329,833 of record NC_090446.1, on the reverse strand, counting down.
ACATATTGTTGCATATTAGACTTTTTCAAAGCACATGGGAACATCCGAGTAGGTGTACATTGCTATCACCACATGTCCTCCAGCAACACAGCATTTACTGCATTGATGCATAATTTGACAACGAAACATGAAGGCAGTACTCACAGTTGTACTGCATGATAAGGGGTATAGTTAATGATGCTGATGATAAAACTATCCCATACAATTAATGTGCTTAAAATGGCAGCCGCCTGACTTATTGTACTGGACATATGGAAGTGACCTAAGTCCGCCAGTGGAAGTTGTCATGGCGGTAGGTGGTCAGAACCACAGTTGAAATTGTAATTGGAGAGACATTGCTACCTTTGGCAGACTTGGGTCACTGGCAATGTCCTCCAGCTGTCACGGTCATGTGTGTGGCGGACTTGACCGCCATCTTCTGCAGTATTGTTCACTTGACTCCTGACACTGCTGCCAGCAAGACCGCCACTACCTGAGCTGCCACGTCCTGCAGGTGATAGGGCTCCAGCCTTCACTTCTGAGGAGCTGGAAAAGCTAGTGGAGGAGGTCCTACCCCTGGATGACCAGCTACATGGTGCACCAGAGGACCAGGTGAGTCCATTGAAATATCAACGTGTGATAGGTGTGGTGAATGGTGGTGTATCCGAGATGTGAAGTAGTGAAGGTGTTGATGTATGCAGATGATAATTTGTAAATGTGTGTGAGTTGAGAGGATGGGAATGATTGCCTACTTGCTGTCACTGAAGTGTGCTGTCCACTACTTTTGGTATGGTGCATGTGGACATGACATTTCCATTTTTGGCCGTGTCATCCATGCAGGTCAATGTCCAAGGGAATTTGGCATGCCATCGCCAAGCAAGTGCGGACCCTGGGGGTCCACAGCTGGTGGACCACCCACTGTAGAAAGAGGTGGGAGGACCTGAGATGCTAGGCCAAAGACCGCAGAGGCTCAGCTGGTGATATCCTCCAAACGAGGGAGGGGTGCCTGTTGGACCTTAATCCCCCTAATGGCCCACATTTTGGCAGTGGTCTACCCTGAGGCAGATGGGCATTTAAGGGCAGCACAGCAGCCACCAGGGGGTCAATACCAGCAGAACCCATGAACATGCCACTGTTAGTTTAGTGTATGATAGATAAGTATAGCAGCTGTGACAATGTGGTGAGTGCTACAGGTATGGTGGCTACTAGGAAGACATGGTACCACAGCTGCCAACATACATACACAGATGTGGCCATTGTATGGTGCATGGTAACATGTTGTTCCCCTTTGTCTACCAAATAGTATTACTGCATGTGGAGATGCACATGTGAATGTCTCAAATGTGTGACTCTGCTCAGCCATACATATTTGTAACCTGCTGTGTCATCCTTCCCACCTAGTGTTCCCAAGTCCATGTAAAAAACTGTAAACTTTGCACTTCTCACCCGTTTGGGTCTCAAGGTGCTGTAGAACCCCTCCTGGCTTTTCCCTGTGAGGCACCCACTCCTGGACAGCCCCAGGGTGAAGACAGGCATCAAAGCACTGTGAGGGCCGTTGTGGAGATTAAGCAAGCTATTGCCGGGGGAGGAGCCCAGATGGCGACCGGGAAGGACGCTTAATTAAGCGCTCCGTCTCGGGCTCGCCGAAATATATCTGCAGGGCGCTAAAACTTGGAGGCGGAGAAGGGATCCGCTCCGTGTGCCCCCCACCCTCCATCAGCGGCATTGAATGCAGTTGGACGGCCAGAAGAGCGGGCGTCGAAAAATTGGCGTCTTCAAAGGAGCCGCGGCTGCCATCTTCCTCGAGGCGGTGCCCCGAACCTCCAATCGGAGTGGCGGATAGTGAGGTGGGGGCGCGGCGGCGGGAGGGGCTCGTTTTGGGGAAGTAGCGAGCCCACATCTGGTCCCTGCTTTACCCTTTGCTCGCCCCCTCCCCCCATCACCAAGGATCCCCCCGTGTGGACGGGGGACAGCGAGATTCGGAGACCTAGCTGTTTGGGACCCCTGAGGGTGTCCCCTCCTTAGTATCCGCTGGCGAGGCGTGCCCCCTTAGACAGGACCCGGGGGCCGCAGGAGGAACTTGCTGCCACAACCTGCGGGGCACATGTGCAGCCGGGCTGGACCAGGCCTGGACATGGCACGCGGCGAACGGCGCCGCCCCACCGTGTAAGCGCCGGACTGCTGCGGGGGATCTGCGAGCGCCTGGAGCTCGCTCGACGCGCACCCACGGGAAGGATCCTCTCCCGCCCCCCATTTCGTCAGAGGATCTAGGGCTCGGGATCAGTCGTCAGCGGGGGAATCAGTAAGGACACGTGGGCCTTGCTCCCCCGCCTCTCTCCTGCTCACGCTGGTTGATGGGCCCAGCGACGGGGAGCCCCTGCCCACCCGAGCCAGAACTCATCTTGGAGACCAACAGGAGGGCCGAAATCCCAAAAATTGGAGTGCACACCGGCATTGACCCGTGAGGACGTGTAGCCCCCCTGCCCGAACGGTCCAGGGAACGTGGGTGACCGCGTGGGTGCAAGAGGAGCGAGGACACACAAGAAAGAGGCGCGGGTGTTCTACCAACGAACTCAGCCGCATGGTTGCACCCGGTGGAGCAGTATACCCACTTAAAGAACAACTACAGACAAGGCAAAATGGCCGGAAAGTCCAAATCGGCGAAAAGCCAAGACCGGAACACGCACAGACCGGCACCCGGCGATCAACAACTTATACCCACCCTGCAGTCGCTGGAAAGCACACTCCAGGCACACTCCTCACACTTCGAGAAAGTGCTACAGGCAATCATGGACACTAAGGGGGTCATTCCGACCCTGGCGGTAAAAACCGCCAGGGTCGCGGATGACAGAAGCACCGCCAACAGGCTGGCGGTGCTTCCTGGGCCATTCTGACCGCGGCGGTAAAGCCGCGGTCAGAAAACCGGGTTCGCCGGTTTCCCGCCGGATTTCCCCTGGTTGCCCAAATCCGCCATGGCGGTGCTGCAAGCAGCGCCGCCATGGGGATTCTGACCCCTTTCCCGCCACCCTGTTTCTGGCGTTTTTTACCGCCAGGAACAGGATGGCGGGAACGGGTGTCCTGGGGCCCCCTAACAGGGCTCCAGCCTGCTTTTCACTGTCTGCCTAGCAGACAGTGAAAAGCGCGACAGATGCTACTGCACCCGTCGCACACCTGCAACACCGCCGGCTCCTTTCGGAGCCGGCTTCAGTGTTGCAGGCCCCTTTCCCACTGGGCCGGCGGGCGCTAACTTGGCTAGCGCCCGCCGGCCCAGCAGGAAAGTTGAAATGGCCCCAGCGGTCTTTTGACCGCGGAGCGGCCATATGGCGGTTACCGCATGGCGCGGTTAGAATGAGGGCCTAAATCCTCACTGGAGAGCAGGATAGACATGGTGTCGCAAGATCTGAACATTCTAAGAGTAGACCACCGCAAATTATCCGAAAAGGTGAAGTCAACGGAAGAGGTGCTGAATGAACTGGCCTCCACAGTAGCGGACAACCACAAACAAATTCTCCACTTAGATGCAGAAGTGAAGACACTGCTGAGAAGAGCAGAGGAGGCGGAGGGCAGATCCCGCCGTAACAACATACGGTTCCTCGGATTCCCTGAAAAATCACTGGATCAAAACTCAGAACTCTTGCTGGAACACTGGTTAATTAAAGAGGTTCTGAATGGAGCCCCATCAAAATTCTTCTCTGTAGAAAGAGCGCACAGGATCCCTGGGTGGCACCCGGTGCCGGGCCAACCCCCAAGACCGTTGATAGCCAGGTTCCTGAATTTCAGAGACCGTGATGCTATACTACAGCAGTTCCGCAACAAAGGCCCATTCAAGTATGAGGACTCAATTGTTAACGCCTATCCAGACTTCACTCAAGAGGTGCAAAAACAACGCAACTCCTATGTCCAAATAAAGCAACGCCTCCTTGAACATGACATAAAGTACGCACTACTATTCCCCGCCAAATTAAGAGTATCAACAGACGAACGTACCCACGTGTTCACCTCACTGGAGGACGCTTGGACGTGGATCCATGCCAAGGGGCTCGCCCACCCCTGTGAAGCAACCGGCACCGACGAGAACTGGTCAACGACCTCGTCACGGAAACGCTCCAAGAGGCACCCCAGGGGACAACCCACGGAGAAACAGGCCGCAGAGGAGAGAGCCAGGGTCTTGAAGGAAACTCCCCTGCTGACACAGAACTCCTTTGAGACTCTCAGGACACACCCGGAGGAAGGCTTGGAATCGGACTCGATCAGCTCGGACTCCACATTAACGGAAGCGCTAAAGGGCCCGGAGCTCACCCCTAGGACCGCAGATACACTTTGAACGAGTATCACTGACCCACCCCCCGTCGGGACCGGCTGCCACAACTGAGGAGTAGAACTGAACTTTGTGCGCCCCACTGGAAGTGGGTGGTTATCACATCTGAACTTATGTATCTTTTTTTCTATTCTTGGAAATAGTTCCTATATCCAAACTGTGCACAGCTGGCAGCGGGGGCACACGGGGGGAGGGATCAGCTCACCCCGGGAGCGCCCCAAATCATCCGCAGACTGGGTCTGCAGAAGGATGCATGCCCCATAACGAGCCGCACCCGGACAGTAACATTGCTCCCCCACAGATATCCACATGGACACCATTTTGTTTGCACCACAACTGGGTGTGTAGTTTGTTGCAAGCTCACAGTTGGGGATGGGATCCAGTTGGGGAGGGAAAGAGGGTAATTGCTAGTTTGTACACTACAGGTCTGCTCATAACACAGGGAACATTGCCGAGACTGGGGGGCCGATTGCTGTTGCGACGGGGGCGGGGGGATCCAGCCGGGTCCTATTAGTAGTTAGAGTGCCAGATACACCCTCACAAAATAAAACATGACCCAACCCACAACCTACAGTACACACAAATATGATATAGTCACCTGGAATGTCAGGGGACTTGGGACCCCGAGTAAAAGGTCCAGGGTGCATGCATGACTAAAACGCCAGGGCATACACATCGCAATCCTACAAGAGACTCACCTGCAAGATCCAGACCTGCAAGAACTGCGGAGCAAATGGGGGGGACAGATAGTAGGCACATCTTACTCAACATTCGCGAGAGGGGTTCTCATATGGATAGCAGGGAGCGTCCCCTTCCTCCAAACATCACACAGGATAGATCAGGGAGGCAGGTATGTGGTAGTGGAGGGAAGACTCGACGGCAAACAACTATCACTTATAGGGATATATGCTCCCAATAACGCGTTGCCCGAGTTCCTGAGTACGCTCACCCCAGCATTATTGGTGAATCCTGAAACACCTGCTATATGGGGTGGAGACTTTAATTGTAAGCCGGACCCGGCGTTGGACAGATCTAACCCCCCCCACACAAACGACAGCTAATAGATATTCCAGACACCCACTGTTAGCGTGGGCTAGTGATATGGGCCTCCATGACATATGGCGCGTGAAGCATCCACTACATAGGGAATACTCATTCTACTCAATACCACATAAGGTGCACACCAGGATAGACTTACTGTGGGGCACTCAGGAAATCTGCACAGTAGCCAGCGGGATAGAATACCTAGCTAAGACATTATCGGACCACTCACTGCTCAAAATAACTCTGGACTGGGGTAGGAAGCGTCAAGCGATCCCAACATGGAGACTTCAAGTGGAAGCCCTACAGGAACCAGCATTCACAGACACACTGAGAACAGTGCTAAAACAGTACTGGGAATTAAACACTGGCACCTCAAATCTAAGAGCAGTGGAGTGGGACGCACACAAAGTAGTGGTTCGTGGCCACTGTATCTCTACTACATGGGGGGTGAGACGTACACTCCATGCAGAGGTCAGCAAGCTGGAGAAGAAACTAAGAGCACTAGAAAATGCAGTAGCCCGCAACGAAACACCATACACGACATTAAAAGATGCGCGCGCAGAATACGCTGCCGCCGACACAACACTACGCCTCCACGATTACAAATACCACTTGGCCCGACTACAAATGGAAGGTGACAGATCGGGTAGGCTACTTGCATGGTTCCTGCGTGAGGACCGGCAGCGCCCCCCAATCGGGGCAATAGAGATAGGCACAGGCGCACTGGCAACCACACAGGAAGAAATAAACGATGCGTTCAGGGAATATTACACAAAATTATACGCTAAACGTACATCATGCACCACCCAACAACTTGGGTCCTTTCTGGCGGGCTCACCCCTGCCCCAACTTACACAAACAGATAGAGAGATCCTAGAGGCCCCCCTGACATTAGGAGAACTCAATAAGGCCCTTGAACAACTACCTAGGAATAAAGCTCCGGGTGCAGACGGCCTTCCATCAGAATACTATTCTACCTTTGCAACACACCTTAACGTACACCTCCTGAAAGTATTCAAAGAGGCGTGGGTCAACGGGACTCTACCCCCCACAATGAAGGAGGCAATGATAGTGGTCCTCCCTAAACAAGGGCACGACCCCACTGACGTTAAATCCTACAGACCTCTATTGTTACTAAATCTAGACTGTAAAATACTTGGTAACATTCTGGCCAATAGGTTAGCTCCCTACATGCACACCCTGGTACACGAGGATCAGAACGGATTCATCCCAAAACTCAACACTTTTCTTAGCATCCGGAGGCTGCTGAGCGTAATAAGCGACACTCTCCCGAACGCATCTGACGAAGCGGTGATCTCACTTGACATCGAAAAAGCGTTCGATACACTAGAATGGGATTTTTTGTTTGCCACCATGCAGCAAATGGGTATTGGCCCAAAATTCACACGCTGGGTACGCATACTGTACACTGACCCACAGGCCAGGGTGAAAACAAGTGGAGTCATATCAGGGAGCTTCCTGATCAGCAGGGGTACAAGACTGTCCCCCCTGTTATTCGCCTTGGCGATGGAAACATTGGCCGCACGCGTTCGTGCAAAAAAAGAAGAGTGGGGGGTAGTGAGGAGCGGGACCTACCACGCCATATCGCTATACGCAGACGATGCCTTGATATACATACGTAGAGGGGAAGAGGTGTTGCCCCCGGTGATGTCGCTGCTATCTGAGTTTGGAGGGATCTCCGGCCTAATAGTCAACTGGGGAAAATCTTGTATATTCCCGCTAGCCAGTTGGCCCTCCGCGAAACAAGAGAATGCCCCGTCAGGCAACCTAAAATGGTGCTTCAACACATTTAAATACCTAGGGGTCAACATTTACCACAGAACAGAGGACCTCAGGGATGGCAATTTGGGGAGAGCGGTGGCCTCTATGAAGGGGTCAATGCGATTCTGGAATAAATTACCACTTTCACCACTGGGCAAGGTGGCCTTAGCAAACATGCTGATACTACCAAGATTGTTGTATCACTTCGCGGCCTTGCCACTCATTATTCCCAAAGGCTTTTTTAACAGTCTGAACGCTATCCTACTGCAACTTGTGTGGGGAGAGGGCAGAAAGCGGGTCACACTCACCACGCTACACTATCCGGTGGCTGCGGGAGGGTTGGGCGCCCCAAACTTTAAACTTTATTCCGCGGCCACACAGTTGCAGTGGATACTGAACTGGATCCATAGGCCCAGCTCAGCGGAATCCATTTGGCTGAAGTCTTGCCTTCAGGGAGTCCCCCTGCTCCTATGGCTCACAAATAAGCAAGCCAAAAGCTCACGCGAAAACCCACTGATGGCGGCGGCACACGCATGCTGGAAGAGGTATATTCAAAAAGACGCAAAAGAACTTCCCTACTCACCGCTTCTCCCACTAGAACGGCTTCCCGGGTGGGCTGAGACTGGATCACATTCTCCCGCAACCTGGCCAGATGCGGGCATATATACAGTGGGAGACTGCTTTGCGGAAGGGAAATTAATGTCCTTCGAATCCATGCAAGCCCTCACAGCAGTGAGCCCGGGACAATTCCTGGCCTACCACGCTATATGCCACGCAATTAGAAAAACATGGGCGTCTGGAGATCTAGAACCAGACACCTCACCTACCCTGCACCATATGCTGAGCTGCGACACCCAAGCAAAAGCAGTCTCAAACTCATATAAGCTCCTGAATAAGCCCCCGGAACCCAATTTGCTAAAAGCTAGGGAGAGGTGGAACGCCATACTGCCTACCCCGATCTCAAGGGCAGAATGGCCAAAAGCCCTGAGCCACACTCGTGAGGTCTCAAGAAATCCCAGATTCCGATACACACAGTTTAACTACATACACCAAACATATTTAGCACCAGCCAGGATCAAACGCATGTTCCCCGGGACGGACCCGGCATGCCCCAGATGCAAAACACCAGTAGCACAGTTTTATCACATGGTCTGGGAGTGCCCATGGATACAAGGGGAATGGGCTGGGGTGGTTAAAGCATTAACAGAAATGACGAGTCTCGACCTGGACGCGAGTCCCAAGTCCTGCCTACTTGGCCTCAGGACAAGGACGAAAAAACACAAACACTTACACAGGTTTGTGGACCTAGCTTATGCAATGTACAAAAGACTGATAGCCATGAACTGGAAAGCCCCCAATGCACCCGACCTGAAAGCCTGGCTCATCCTCACACTGCAATGGACCCGTGCTGAGTACCAGGTACTAACGAACCTAGCGCGAGGGGGACTGCGACACGCGGGTTGCGAAACTTGGAACACGTTGGTTTCTAGGCTAGAGGCAAAAAACAACGAAAGGCCCCCTTGAACCGCGGACAGCCGTGATCACCCAGGCGGTCGTGGGCTTGGACCCGGCTACAATGCAGCACTCTGTCAGGGGACGCACACACCCCCGTCAATAACACCTCAACTTTACTGATAATATACCAAAACCCTAAGTGCACATACTTCAGGCAGTGCCTACAGGCCAGTACGCCCAATCAACAGACACCAGCACCCCAACATTTTGCGCCTCCCCCCCACCCCCCTTCCTTTTTTTTTTTTTCCCCCTCCCCCCACGCGGAAGCCAAGACTCCATCCTAGGCGTCGATGGAGCCTCTCCACAATAAAACACGCTAACTATTTGCGTAGGCAAAACCCAAAAATACTGATTAGACTGCTCAGACCTGGAAGTGTACAATGTCTTTAGTTGTTTGTTAATCTTAATTTGTGAGAACCTAACGATCTACTGAAACCATCAACATCCTGCCATTGATAACACATGTATGTAGTACAATGTATGGTTTGTTTAAAAAATCAATAAAAACATGTTAAAAAAAAGCTATTGCCCAGAGTGGGACCCATTAATTAGATTAGGCACCGAGGTGAGATTTATCTGGTCCAACGGAATTGAGCCCAAGACCCACTGAGGTGGGAATTGAACCCTGGTCCCAGGCTATATCTCTGCATCAGGGTCTGCTGCGCTAACCATTGTGCCACACTTCTCCACATGTACTTAAATGGTTAGTTGTATAGTTCTTTAGTCTCTGACAACTCCTAATCCACTGGCTCTGTTCTATGTGCAACATTGGGTCTGACATATGTGTAAGAGGGCCAAGTAATCCTGTGTCCTGTAATAGTTGGACACTTCATGTGAGGCTGTCATCCCAAACAGGCTTTTGGTATGGCCAAACTACTACACTCCCTATGAGGTTTGAGGCGGTGTACCCATTATATTGTCTGATTAATACATTGGTAAATGTGAAGTTAGATAAGGGTGGACATCCTGCATTTGAATCTCATGCTAACAATAAGTCATTGACATTTCATGGTATTACATTGACTTGTGTACAAATACCTTTCATCCTAATGTATTTGGCGTAGAGAAGGTTAGTGGCTATGCTGCTTATTCCTTTGCCCATGTATTGTCCATGCTACATAGGACAACATTATACCTATATGAGTGCAACATATGCTATTTGCTGCGTACATCATGTGTCAATTGATACTTCCTGCCTGATTTCATGTTGAAGCCTCTATTTTCCCAGACTGACCTTAGCAAATCTGAAGGAGATGGGGTACAGCCGAGTGGGGAAGCTGCTGGCCATGGGACCTCCAGTCATGAGGACACCAAGGGACCCAGTGGCCTGGAGAGCAAGGGGAGTGCTACAGGGGAGACAGAATCCATGTCGTCATCTTCTAAATCCTCTTCCAGTCGACACTCCATGGTGGTAGCTCCCCAACCAGCTGGCGGTGCCCGCTCACCCAAGAGGGTGGGCGTCTCCCTTGCCAAAGGCACCTCTGCCCCTGTCAGCCCTGCTGCCCTCAGTGAGGAGGCTATTGTCCTCCTGAGGTGGATCTCTGTGAGTCAGTCGACCATCATGAATGCCGTCAAGGGACTGGCAACTCAGTTCCACCAGAGTAATGTGTTCCTGGAGGGCATTCACGTTGCATTGACTGGCCTACAGAGATCCTTTCAGGCTCTGACCGCTACACTGATGGCAGCCAGTCGCCCTTTGTCTTCCGTCCCCCATCCGCCTTCCTCTTCCCAATCCCAAACCCCCTTTTCCACAACCCAGCCAAAGCACACAGGCAGACAGACAAGCATGCATCCACCTCAACATCCAAGGGTAGCTCAGACAAACACAAGCACCACAAGACACACCACTGGCATGCACAAACATAACATACACCTGCACACACATAGACAGTCCCAACCTGCCCTGACACCCCCACTACCCCAAGCATCACAGGCAGCACACCTGACACACCTGCAGACACCACACCAGCACTCACAGATCCAGCCACTACACCTATCTTACCCACAGGCAGCACCACTGCAGACCCTCAGACATCCACCCCAGTCACCACACCCACAGACATCACAACCATTGACACTCCTACATGAAGCACAGCCACCATGCCTGCAGTCACCACCCCAACAGACAGTCACACACCCACCACTGCATCCCCCAGCACCTCCACCCCCCTCGGTCCTGTACACATAAATGCCCTCACTCACACACCCAACAGACACCCACCACCCACAAGCAGTCTTCTCACACACATACACCCACGGCAAGCACAACAACTCCTCAAACAACCACTCCCTCACCCACCACTTCCAAACGCCCTTCTGATGACCGTCCTTGTGTGTCAATAAAAGTGTTCCTTTCACGTTTTGACCTTTTCTCTACTCCTCTTCCCCCGTGAGACCCCTAAACGTTCAGTTTTTTTCTCCCCAGACCTGTCCCTTCCACCTCCAAGGCCTCTCCTAGCCCCTCCACAAGTACCCATGCCCCTCTTCCCACAAAGGAGTCTTCCCCTCCCAAGAGAACCCAACCCTCCATTCAGCCGAGACCTAAGCCCCCTCCTAAGCCCAATCCCAAAGGACCTCCTCCCAAGCCAAAGCCCAAACCCCCATCCATTCCCCTAATCCCTGAGGTGCCTGCCTCCCCCTACCTGTGGAGGTTACATGGCAGTCAGGAATCAAGTTTGGGGCACACAGATGTTCATCAAGTGCATGTTGCACTATTTAAAATTGGACTGGCCTATGGCCTTGGACTTTATTATATCAATTCCAAATTTTAATATATATGTGGACCAACCAGTTGTTGGTTTCGACGTTACATATTTGTCCTAGATTTCTTTACTTAGGGCATATTTGAAAATGGCTGACATTGTTTGTGTATGAGTATTTGTGTGTAAGTGGTGCTTTTGCTAACTGTTTTGTCTGGGCGGCATGTGAGGTTGTGCGCTGTGCATTTGTCCCCCAGTGATGGGCGTCTGTTGTGTGATGGGCATGTGTATGTTGTGGACATGTTGTCATGGTATTGAGTGGTGTTTGTGTTGATATGTGTTTGTTGTAGTATTGTGTGGCACTGTGTGCTTTGACTGTGTGCATGTGCTTGTTTGGTGAATGGTATGTCAGATACGTTGTGATGTGTGTTTGATGGGTATGTCGAATGCTGCATTGTATACTTGTGTGATTCTTGTGTTCATTCCCTGTTGGTGGTACATTGTGTTGTATGTGTGATTTGTCAATGGGTAGTGTCTTTTGTGAGTGCTTGCCAATGCATTGATGGTGTTGTGTTGTGGTTGTGGTGTTGTGTCAGTTTGTGGTGTTGTGTGTTATTGTGTGTGACTGTGCTAGTGCTATGTTTCTGGAAGTAGGTGTGTGTTTTTGATGTGTGTGTGTGTGTGTGTGTGTGTGATGGACATAGTGTGTGTACTGTGTATGTACGTGTGTATGTGGCTGTCTGTGAGTGTGTGTCAGTGTCAGGTTACGTTTGTGTGTCTCCCTTGGTCACCCGTTCCCAATTGGTATGTTGTGTGTGCCTATGTACTTTCACAAGTTACAACAGTGACAGGTAAGTGTGTACACTTACGGTTGCTGTCATCATCTTTGGCGTTGATTCCAAAGTCGTTGAGTGAGCAGGAGCAGCAGGAAGAGGTGTAGTTCTGTTTCCATGGCGGCTCAGAGTGTGGTCTCCTGAAGGTGAATGTGAGTGTCTCCTTTTATACAGTTGGTTTACACCTGGGTTTCCGTGGTGATGTGACCGTGGCAGAAACCTTGGCGGGTAATCTGTCTGGCAGAAACATGGTCTCCACCGGCCTGCAGGTGTCTACCGTTATCCGTGGCAGCTAGACCGCACTGGTGGTGCCGGCGGTGCTTTGACGGTATTCTGTTGGGAATACCGCTATGGTCATAATATGGCAGTCTTCTCCGGCAGCCTGTTGATGGTGCGACCACCACCCCCAACAGGGCGGTCCTGGGACTGCCAATGTGGTAATGAGGCCCAAAGTGTAGTACAGTGGAGAATAATGGAGTGGAGTACAGTGAGGGAGTAGTGCAGAATGGAGTAGAGTGGGGTGGCATGTTGTAGACTAGAGTGGTGTAGAGTGCAGTAGAATAGAGTGGCATAGCATACAGTCGAGTAAAGAGTCATAAACTGGAGTACCGCTGTAGGAGGCTGGCCCTCTATATAGTGTGCAAAACCAGGCACAATGTGTAGGGGGTCCGGGCAACCACATGTTGGCTTACAGAGGTAAAAACTAGACCACCTCATGTTGTAATTTGTATGGTAGCTTGGTCGAGAATGTAGGCCAATCTTGGAGAAGTGCAAAGCATTTGTTGTACTTACAGTATCAATAAAGCAAGACACACACTCGAAGGAATAACTCAGGACCAATTTACAAAAAAACTTCGGATTGTCATAATATGTTTAAGACCAAGATCATCAAAATCAGGTGAGTACTTTTTAAGTTATGAATTTTTAAAGTTTAGAAAATGCCTCAGTTCTGTGTATAATTACGCACAATAAGAATCAATGGAGAAATACTTTAAAAATGCATAAAAAATCAGGCAATGCGTTTGCCAATGTCTCCTTTTGCAGGTAGGTCCAGGTCATTGGTTGGCCCTGTGGAACAGCTGGAGAAATTCTGACGGCTCCTGGTTTCAGAGGGAGCAGCTGCAAAAAGTAGTTGGAGCTGGTGCAAGGCCACTGCGGGGGACCACTTGGAAAAGCACTGCACAGATGGACTTAATGGTAAGTCCGGTGGGTCCCCTTTGAGGGTCAAGGTCACAAGGGTTTGGGGAACCCTTAGAGTACAGCTGGATCTTTGATGCAGGACACAGGGCGGCCGGGTGCAGAGCTAATCAGTGAGCCAGGAGCTGTGCGCAAAGGTACTCTTGGAAACAGGAGGCAGGTCGCGTTGAGGGTCACTTGCAGGTCAGCAGGGGTGGTCATGATTTTTTCTGAAGTCGCTCAACTGGAACTTCCTCCTGGTCCTTTTTTCAGTCTGGAGTGGACGGCACTTCTGGGTGTCTGATGTGGAGTGACAGGTATGTGGGGCTACTTCATGATTCAGCCACTGGGGGTCACAGTGCCTCCAAACGTAGCACACTTGGTATGTTTTGTCCTCACGGTCCATCAAGCAAAATTTAGTCCAGCTGCGGTGTCCAGTTCCTTGGTCAGCAGCCGGTCAGTGAACTGAATTTCACTGGTCTTTTGGTCTTTGTTGCAGCAGAGTGATGCCTCCATGCAGGAGGGAGATCTTTGGTGATTTGGTGAGGTATTCTGGGGGTCTATAGAGTCTGTCTGATGTCTGAGCAACCCCTCAACAGCAATTGTCAAGTCCTGGGTGCAGAAGGCAGGGTTTGGCACCTTTTTCTTGGTGCAGCAGGACTTCAGTTCACGAGCCTTGGGCCTTCTTGGTTGCTGGTCTTTTCTTGTCCTTGGAATCTGAAACTCTGGTCTAAGGGTGTTCACTAAATACTGTATTTAGTGGGAGTTTAGGGGAGTACCTAGTAGTGACCAATGGGTCATCTATCTTAGGGTGGCTACACTCACTAAGTGACCACTTCCTGTGGGCAGAGGTCACTTCCCCACACTCGATTGGCTATCTTCCTTCCATGCAAGATAGAGGGAAATGAAATGGAGGGGTCAAGTCGCATGCCACACCTTAGGGGTGGTGCCAGCAGGGGCTGACCACTCCTCTTGTCCTTTGTGTATTTTCCTACCATTGCTCCTAGCAAAATTGGGGGTTTGCAATGGGGCATGCCATCTGTTGCTAGCAGTAGTCTTGGGGTCAAATTTCAAAGGTGGTGAGCCCTCTGAAGCTCACTAGCAGAGTAGTGCACATTCCTGGGGGGAGGTGTGATAGCACCTCTTCCCTGGAAGGAATTTGTTCTGGGACCCAGAGAGCAGAATCTCTCAACCCAGGGTTCTAAAATCTTGTCTGGTAGAGGCAGGGTGGTTGTGACCAGCCAGCAACCATGCCAGGGTAGCTCAATTTTGCAGGGGGCACCTGGATACATTTTGTAATAAATCCAGTACTGGTACCAGTTTGGATTTATCATTTGAAGTAGTTTGATACCAAACAGCCCAGGGTTCAGAGTGGCCATCATGTAGCTGTGAAACTCGTACTGGCCAGTGTCCAGCACATGCATTTAAAATGGCTGCTCTGTTCATTTATTATGTCCCTGGTTTGGCAAGGACACAGTTTTGGCATGTTGCTCAGGCATCTATGCCCACACATACAATATAGTGCTGCCTTAGGGCTAGAAGGCCTGCCGGAGGGGCGACTTACCTATATTGCATGCAGTGTATAGGGGACAGGACACACAGGCTGTGTGCCTTGTCAAGTTTGCATTTTAGGACTGCATCAGAACACTCTGCCTGCAATGGCAGTGCTGGGTGATTTTGAATGCATGGACCTAGATGGTGGCACGATCATATACCAATTGTGCCAATGCATCACAACAGTTTTAGGGAAAGAGATATGGCCTAGGGAATCTGGTTAGTAGGGGCTCTGGCCACTAACGCCTTTGAGACTACATCAAACACCAGGCAAAAGTGGGGGCTAACCATGACAAAAGAGGCCTTTTCTCACACTACCCTCCAAATGAAATAGAATGAGTCTACCCTTTCCCTAGTGAGTCTTCATCATCTAAGTGGAAGAGCCTGGAAAGGCCATCTGGATTGGCATGGGCAGTCCTGGGTCTGTGTTCCACTTGAAAGTCCATTCCCTGTAGGGAAATGGACCACCTAATCAGCTTGGGTTTTTCATCTGTTGAAGCCATCTGAGAGGACTGTGGCCAGTCTGAACAATGAAGTGAGAGCCAAACGGGTATGGCCTCAGCTTCTTCAGGGCCCAAACCACCACAGAGGCTTCCGTCTCTATGGCACTCCATTGTTGTTCCCTAGGGAGTAGTCTTCTGCTTCTAAAAGCAACAGGCGGGTCATGTCCATCATCAAATGTCTGGGCTAGGACAGCAGCTAACCCAGTTCTGAGGTATCTGTTTGGACAATAACCTGTCTGGAGTAGTCTGAAGCTTGTAGGACTGAAGCAGAACACATAGCATTCCTTAGAGAGTTAAAGGCCCTTTGACAACTCACTGTCACGTTAACCTTTTTGGACACTTTCTTGGAGGTTAGTTCTGTGAGGGGGAAGCAATGGTACCATAATCCTTCTCAAATCTCCTATAATACCCGGTCAAGGCAAGGAATGCCCTGACCTTTGTCTGGGTTGTGGGAACTTCCCAAGCCAGAATGATTGCTCCTAATCTTTGGTTAGAGGGGCTGAACGTGGCCTCCATCAATCAGGTGGCCCAAGTAAGCAACTCTACCCTGATCTATCTGGCACTTACTGTCCTTCATAGTGAGGCCTGCCTTCTGCAGAGCCTCAAGAACCTTTCCTAGGTGGATAAGGCGATCCTGCCAAGTAGAACTATAGACAGCTATGGCATCTAAGTGAGCTGAACTAAAGATTTCCTGTCCTGCAAGGACTTGATTCACCAACCTCAGGTGCATTCTTTAGACTAAAGGGGAAAAAAGTTAACTGATAATGTTCACTGAGAGTGGAGAATGCTGACCTCTCTTTTGCTCCTGGGGTCAGGCCAATCAGCCAGCACCCTGATGTTAAATCAAAAGTCCTCACATATCTGGCTGCCCCTTGTCAGTCAATGAGCTCATCAGCTCTTGTGATTGGGTGTGCATCAGTTTTTATCACAGAATTGAGGCCCCTGTAATCCACACAAAGCCTAATTCCCTTTTTCTCTCCTTTGGAGAGAGGCTTGGGGACTAAGATTACTGGGCTAGCCCAGGGACTCTCTGAGGGTTCAATGACACCCAAATTCAACTTCTTGTTGACTTCTGCTTGTATGCTTTCCCTGACATGATCTGTCTCTAAAGATTGCTTTTGACCATCAAGCTGTCACCAGTGTCCACATCATGGGCACACCAATCATTCCTCCTAGGGGTCAGAGAGAATAACTCAGCATATTAGTTTAGGACTTGCCTACAAAAAGCTTGCTGTTGTTCTGAAAGAGTGTCTGATAAGACCACTCAATCCACAGAACATCTTGTGGGTTGCTGGAGAGGAGATCAGGGAGAGGCTCACTCTCTTCCTCCTGTCCCTCATTGGTACCCATGAGCATGGTCACATCAGTTCTATCATAATAGGGTTTTAGGCAGTTGACATGTATGATTATTTTGGGGTTTGTGCAACTGCCTGTGTCCACCAAATAGGTAACTTACCCTTTCTATTCAAGAATGGGTCAGGGCCAGACCATTTGTCCTGGAGGGTCTTGGAGTAACAGGCTCCAACACCTAAACTTTCTGCCTTGGGTGGCATTTAACTATAGCAGCTTTTTTGTTATGCCAGAGCTTTTGCAGCTCCTGGCTGGCCTGAGGATTTTGGCTGGCTTTTTCCATGTACTCTGCCATCCTTGAATGTAGGCCAATTACATAGTCCACAATGTCTTGTTTTGACCCTTTGAGAGGTCTCCCCCAGCCTTCCCTTGCAAGACTTAATGGTCCCCTAACAGGATGCCCAAACACAAGTTCCAATGGAGAGAATCCTACTCTCCTTTGGGGCACTTCCATGTAGGCTAAAAGCAGACATGGAAGTAAGACATCCCATCTCCTTCTGAGTTGTTAAGGGAATCCTCCAATCATAGCTTTCAGGGTCTGTTTAATCCTTTCAACCAACCCATTTGTTTGTGAGTGGTATGGGGTTGTGAACTTAGAAGTCACACCACATTCCTTGCACATGTGTTTTAAGTATGCAGACATGAAGTTAGAGCCTCTGTCTGACACTACTTCCTTAGGGAACCCTACTCTGGAAAAAATACCCAGGAGGGCTTTTGCAACTGCAGGAGCAGTAATGGTCCTAAGGAGTATAGTTTTAGGGTATCTAGTGGCATAATCCACTACCACCAGAATGTATTTGTTCCCTGATGCTGTTTGTGGGTCAAGGGGGGCAACAATGTCAATCCCTACCCTTTCAAATGGAACCCCAACCACAGGTAGTGGCATTGAGTAGACCTTTTAGTGTCCGCGCCTTGCCACTGGCTTGGCAGGTAGTACAGGACTGACAAAAGTCCTTCACTTTTTGGGGCATTCCTGGCCAGTAAAAGTGGTTAACCAACCTACTCCTAGTTTTATTTTGGCCCAAATGCCCAGCTAGGGGAATTCCATAGGCTAGACTGAGGAGAAACTATCTGAACTGCTGAGGTACTACCACCCTAGGGGTTGCACCAGGCTTGAGGTCTCTCGCCTCAGTGAACAGGAGTCTATCCTCCCAATAAACTCTGTGGGTACAACGGACACTACCCTTTTCTTCCTGTGCAGCTTACTGCATCAGGCCTTCAAGAATGAGACAGATCCTCCCTAGAGGGTCTCCCTGGGCCCAAGAGCTCTGGGTGGTGAGGCCCAAACTCTTGAGGCTCAGTTCCCTCTGGGAAGGTCAAGTCCTTTTCCTGGGAAGAGGGTTTCTGACTTGTGATCTGATTTGAAGCTGGTTCCACAGTCTTCTTGCCCTTCCTCTTAGGAGGCTGGTCCCAACTCTCCTTTTTCTCTCTAAAGCTTATTCTGTGCCCTCGTCTTGACACAGGCCCACTCAGGGATCTCTAGCATTGCTGCATGGGTCTTCAGTTCTGCTTCAGCCCAGTGGGAATGCTCCAGGTCATTTCCAAGCGGACAATATACTGGGTTGGATGAGGACACAACCACGTCTTTCTGCTCTACTACTCCCCCCAATCAAAGGTTACCATAGCCATGGGATGGAACTTTGTCTCATTGCCGGCATTGCTGACAGGATGAGACTTCCCTACCAGGCACTGATTTGAGGGGACCAAGTGCTAAGTTACCATGGTAATCTCGCTCCTGTGCCATTCAAGACTTCAACTTTCCCCCCATTAATCAAATGGTGCTGCCTGTATTTTTGAGTATTGCTTGGCCAGGCAGCACAAGATAATTCTACCCCTCCCTCAGTGACTAATGTTGCCTCTTTGGAATAACTGGGATTGTCAGGCCACATCTTTGATCCCATCTGGAGTTTAGTTACTGCATTTACTGGAGGTTGGCTAGAGGCATTCTTTTTGTTTTTACAGCTAGGATGTCCAGTTTTGTGCCCTCTATTTTTGCAATTATAGCACCAAGCCTTGTTGGTATTAAAGTTATTTCCTTTGTACCCACCCCTAGACTTGGAGGACCCTCCTGTGCATGTTTTTGGGTGCCTCAAGAAAAATCTTCATTTTTGTTTTGGTTCCCATCTTTCCCTTGGGGGCCTTTTTGGCCAATTTCTTTTCATATCCCTCTCCAGTGGTAGTTTTGGTTACCCTTGTTTTGTCCCAGTGGTCTGCCTTCCTCCCCAACTCTTGAGAGGAAAGTGTACCTTGGCCTAGCAGGTATTGATGTAGCCTCTCCTTGTAACAATTACTCAGCAGATGCTATTTCATTTATAGGTTATACATCCCACCATAACCTTGTTACCAGCTAACCAACCACTCAGCAGTTTTACTGAATAGTCCAGTTCCCAAGCCTTGGGTTTTCTTTGTTGCTGGTTTTCTTTTGTCCTTGGAACCTGAATCTCTGGACTAGGGGTGCAATTAAATACTGTATTCAGTGGGCATTTAGGTGAGTACCTACTGGTGAGCTTAGGGTGGCTACATCCACTAAGTGACCACTTCCTGTGGGCAGAGGTCCCATCTTTACACCTGTTTGGCTATTTTCGTCCCATGCGAGATTGAGGACAATGAAATGGAGGGGTCACCTCGCATTCAACACCTTAGGGTGGTGCACGCAGGGGCTGACTACTCTTCCAGCCCTTTGCGTGTTTTACCACCGTTGCTCCCGCCAAAAGTGGGGGTTTACAGCAGGGAGGCCATCTGCTGCAAGCAGCAGGCTTGGGGGTGGAGTTTCAATGGCAGTGAGCCCTTTGAAGCTTGCTAGCAGGGCAGTGCACATTCCTGGGGAGGTGTGATAGCACCTCCGCCCAGGAGGGGTTTGTTCTGTGACCCAGAGAGCAGGATCTCTCACCCCAGGGTGCCAATATCTTGTCTGGTAGTGGCAGGCTGGTTGTGACCGCCCAGAATCCATGCCAAGGTAGTTAGCTTTTTCAGGGGGCACCTCTAAGGTGACCCCTGGGTACATTTTGTAATAAATCCAATACTGATACCACTTTGGATTTATCATTCTGAGTTGTTTGATACTAAACAACCCAGGGTTCAGAGTGGCCATCATGTAGTTGTGGAAATTGTACTGACCAATGTCCAACACATGCATTTAAAGTGGCTTCTCTGTTAACTTACTATATCCCAGGTCTGGCAAGGACACAGTAGAGGCATAGTTCTCAGGTATCTGTGCCCACATATACAATGTAGTGCACCCTGATTTAGGGCTAGAAGGCCTGCCGGAGGGGCGACTTACCTATATTGCATGCAGTGTATAGGGGACAGGACACACAGGCTGTGTGCCATGTCAAGTTTGCTTTTTAGGACTGCATCAGAACTCTCAGCCTGCAATGGCCATCCTTTGTTGTGCACAACCTTCAATCATGCAAAGCAGGGGTTGGCAGCAGGGCCTGGCCTTTTGCCTGATCCTACACCCAACCCCATTGGGTGCACCCAACCTTCTCTGTGCACAAGTGTACAGTGGCATTTGCGTGTATTTGCATTTCCGAACAAGAAAACACTTTTTTAAAAGTAGGCCATGACAGCTAAAGGAACTGGCACTGCTTTTAAATTAAAGTTTCTGATTCTTGAATACATCAGGAGTAGCAGACCACCTGACTCAGTTGCCAAAGGGGAAGCTGTTCCACTGATGCAACTTTGTTTTTGAGAATGAGTTGCCACCCCAACTCAGAGAAGGTAACCAGTCAAGGGTTTGCATCCTTAGTTGTGATAATATACTATTTACACACATCATTATTAATAAACATCTCTGGCACTCCTAAATAGGAGAGACCCCCCTTAAATGCCCACTCCAACTCGCA
Organism: Pleurodeles waltl; assembly: GCF_031143425.1. Classification (NCBI taxonomy): domain Eukaryota; kingdom Metazoa; phylum Chordata; class Amphibia; order Caudata; family Salamandridae; genus Pleurodeles; species Pleurodeles waltl. The sequence goes on along the minus strand of NC_090446.1, from coordinate 1,528,309,235 downwards.
ACTCAGAGAGGGTGGCAAAGGGCCTTGTACAATCAAAAAAAACTTTTCTGGCTTCTGTTTACATTGCTAAGCACCAAACATATGATTTGGTGAATCGCACGGTTTGTGCCCGCAGAAGGCACTGTGTGTCAGACCAGGTGGTTTTTCTTCTGAGGTTTGGGCCACAGCCCAGCCGGTGAAATTCATTGCTTTTTCAAGCGTATGAATGAGCTTTGAAGCAATAACTGTGACAGTCCCACACACGCAGCATTTCCCCATTGATGCATTGTTAGATTTCCCTGGATTCGGTACTTTAAACATGTTTGTACTTTATATCATGCTGCTAGCACTTAACGAAGCCCATTAGGTTCTAATTTTCAATCACACTGTTAATTGTTAGCATTGCACACACACTCGCTCATCTCTTTTCATGTGTGTCCAACACATTTAATCATTTTCACTTTGAGATCACTTTAAAAAAACTCATTATCTCAAACAGCTCACAGCTTGCCAATGAGGCTCCTTGTTTCTAAAGAATGGTTTTACTCCCTTTCCCTTCTTGGCACTCCTGGGTTTCCTCCACTGCTGGTGCTCTCACAACCTTGCCCACTGCAGACACTCTTACAATCTCATGCCCTGCTGGCACTCCTAGGACCTCCCGCACAGCTGGTGCTCTCACAGCCTTGCCCACTGCAGACACTCTTACAATCTCATGCCCTGCTGGCACTCCTAGGACCTCCTGCACAGCTGGTGCTCTCATAACCTTACACACTGCCGGCACTCTTACAATCTCATGCCCTGCTGGCACTCCTAGGACCTCCTGCACAGCTGGTGCTCTCATAAACCTCGTACACCGTCGGCATTCCTACAATCTCATGCCCTGCTGGCACTCCTAGGACCTCCTGCACAGCTGGTGCTCTCATAACCTTACACACTGCAGACACTCCTACAATCTCATGCCCTGCTGGCACTCCTAGGACCTCCTGCACAGCTGGTGCTCTCATAAACCTCGTACACCGTCGGCATTCCTACAATCTCATGCCCTGCTGGCACTCCTAGGACCTCCTGCACAGCTGGTGCTCTCATAACCTTACACACTGCAGACACTCTTACAATCTCATGCCCTGCTGGCACTCCTAGGACCTCCTGCACAGCTGGTGCTCTCATAAACCTCGTACACCGTCGGCATTTCTACAATCTCATGCCCTGCTGGCACTCCTAGGACCTCCTGCACAGCTGGTGCTCTCACAACCTTGCCCACTGCAGACACTCTTACAATCTCATGCCCTGCTGGCACTCCTAGGACCTCCCGCACAGCTGGTGCTCTCATAAACCTCGTACACCGTCGGCATTTCTACAATCTCATGCCCTGCTGGCACTCCTAGGACCTCCCGCACAGCTGGTGCTCTCATAACCTTACACACTGCAGACACTCTTACAATCTCATGCCCTGCTGGCACTCCTAGGACCTCCCGCACAGCTGGTGCTCTCACAGCCTTGCCCACTGCAGACACTCTTACAATCTCATGCCCTGCTGGCACTCCTAGGACCTCCTGCACAGCTGGTGCTCTCATAACCTTACACACTGCCGGCACTCTTACAATCTCATGCCCTGCTGGCACTCCTAGGACCTCCTGCACAGCTGGTGCTCTCATAACCTTACACACTGCCGGCACTCTTACAATCTCATGCCCTGCTGGCACTCCTAGGACCTCCTGCACAGCTGGTGCTCTCATAACCTTACACACTGCCGGCACTCTTACAATCTCATGCCCTGCTGGCACTCCTAGGACCTCCTGCACAGCTGGTGCTCTCATAACCTTACACACTGCAGACACTCCTACAATCTCATGCCCTGCTGGCACTCCTAGGACCTCCTGCACAGCTGGTGCTCTCATAAACCTCGTACACCGTCGGCATTTCTACAATCTCATGCCCTGCTGGCACTCCTAGGACCTCCTGCACAGCTGGTGCTCTCACAACCTTGCCCACTGCAGACACTCTTACAATCTCATGCCCTGCTGGCACTCCTAGGACCTCCCGCACAGCTGGTGCTCTCATAAACCTCGTACACCGTCGGCATTTCTACAATCTCATGCCCTGCTGGCACTCCTAGGACCTCCCGCACAGCTGGTGCTCTCATAACCTTACACACTGCAGACACTCTTACAATCTCATGCCCTGCTGGCACTCCTAGGACCTCCCGCACAGCTGGTGCTCTCACAGCCTTGCCCACTGCAGACACTCTTACAATCTCATGCCCTGCTGGCACTCCTAGGACCTCCTGCACAGCTGGTGCTCTCATAACCTTACACACTGCCGGCACTCTTACAATCTCATGCCCTGCTGGCACTCCTAGGACCTCCTGCACAGCTGGTGCTCTCATAACCTTACACACTGCCGGCACTCTTACAATCTCATGCCCTGCTGGCACTCCTAGAACCCTGGCGCTGCTGGTACACTTCCAACCTCCAGCACTGCTGGCACTCTTAAAATATCATCCCCTGCTGGCACTCCTAGGACCTCCTGCACTGCTGGTAGTTTCACAACCTTGCCCACTACTGGCACTCTTACAATATCATGCCCTGCTGGCTCTCCTAGGACCTCCTGAACTGCTGGTACTCTCACAACCATGCCCACAGCTGCCACTCTTACAATCTCATGCCCTGCTGGCACTCCTAGGACCTCCTGCACTGCTGGTGCTCTCACAACTTTGCCTGCTGTCAGCACTCTTACAATCTCATGCCCTGCTGGCACTCCTAGAACCCTGACACTGCTGGTACTCTTGCAATCTCATGCTCTACTAGCACTCCTAGGACCTTCTGCACAGCTGGTACTCTGAGAACCTTTTTTTTTTTTTTTTTTTTTTTTTTTAGTCCTCATTCACCCTAGGCAGTGCATAGAGCTCCCTTTGCTTGTCAACCGACACATGGGAAGTTACTTTCGGCCAGGGGTTACCCTCTCTTCTCGACCAATCCTTAGACTATCTTAAGTCCCCAAGGATTTCAGAGTAGGGTGTGTAATCATTGGACCAGTGACACAAAACCATATCAATTTCAACAAACAATAAAAATAAAAGTAAAGTTACAACCCTCAGTGATCTATTCTCCAGTCCAACAATGGTGCCCAAAAATCCCCTCGCACCTTATCCCTTCCCCCTATAGCTTGATCCAAATCTGCTATGCTTAATATATCTCTAAGCCATTCTGCATATCCTGGCGGAGCCGTTGACATCCATTTCCTGCATATTTCTCGTCTCCCCAACACTATTGCATAGAATACTAACTTTTTCTCTCTCACCGTAGTACTCTGAGAACCTTGCCCACTGCTGGCACTCTTACAATTTCATGCCCTGATGGCACTCCTAGAACCTTGACACTGCTGGCACTCTTTAAGTCTCATGCTCTACCACCACTCCTAGGACCTCCTGCACTGCTGATGCTCTCACAACCTTGTCCACTCCTGGCACTCTTACAATCTCATGCCCTACTGGCACTCCTAGAACCCTGACACTGGTGGTACTCTTGCAACCTCCAGCACTGCTGGCACTCTTACAATCTCAACCCCTACTGGCACTCCTAGGACCTCCTACGCAGCTGGTGCTCTCACAACCTTGCCCACCGTCAGCACTCTTACAATCTCATCCCTGCTGGCACTCCTAGGACCTCCTGCACTGCTGGTACTCTCACAACCTTGCCCACTGTCGGCACTCCTACAATCGCATGCCTTGCTGGCACTCCTAAGACCCTGACACTGTTGGTACTCTTGTAATCTCCAGCACTGCTGGCACTCCTAGAATCTCCTGCACTGCTGGTGCTCTCACAACCTAGTCCACTGTCGGCACTCTTACAATCTCATGCCTTGATGGCACTCCTAGGGGATCTTGCACAACTGGTGCTCTCACAACTTTGCCTATTCTCGGCACTCTTACACTCTCATGCCCTGCTGGCACCCCTAGACTCCTGACACTGCTGGTACACTTGCAATCTACAGCACTGCTGGCACTCTTGCAATCTCATGCTCCATCAGCTCTCCTAGGACATCCTGCACTGCTGTTACTATCACAACCTTGCCCACTGCAGACACTCTTACAATCTCATGCCCTGCTGGCACTCCTATGACCTTCTGCACTGCCTGCACTCTCACAACCTTGCCCACTGCTGGCACTCTTACAATCTCATGCCCTGCTGGCACTCCTAGAACCCTGACACTGATGGTACTCTTGCAACCTCCAGCACTGCTGGCACTCTTACAATCTCATGCTCTGCTAGTACTCTTACAACCCCTGGCACTGCTGGTACTTTTACAACTTCTGTCACTGCCGGCACTCTTTCAATCTCCAGTAATGCTTGCACTCTCACCCACACCCCTGTGCCAGCACTCTGACACTATCCTGCACTGACAGAAGTATTACACCCTCCCTCACTGCACGGCTCTTACATAGTGCTCCACTGCAGCCTTCTTACACCGGTGCCAACTCCTACCCAGATATACCTCATTTTTATAAAAAACAAAACTACCTCTGTGTGACTTCTGAAGAAATAGTACAGCATCATGGTGACCTCAGTCTGATAAAACTCAATTTTTTGAATTTCCAAAATGAGGAAACCACATTTTCTCAAGGAATACAAGCTAATTTCACAAAATATCTCCAAAAGCGGGGAGGTAGGTAAGAAGAAAATGACAAACGATAAGAGGTAAGAACCAAAAGAGACAAGATATCTGGTCGAGCGCGGAGGGATAAATGAAACCGCACAATACAAAGGGACAATTAAAAGAGACCATGGAATCCCAATGGATCCGAGAATAGAATTTACTTCTCCCTTCCATGTACAATTGTGAATAATGTGTATTTCACTCAGATATTTCATTGCCTGTAAGCAGCCAAAATCTCTGGTGAGATACCAGGGCTGGAAGGACAATTACCCATGCTAAGGTGTTGGGGCCCTAAATATAATCTCCATAAACTCTGTCTGCTGAGGTTACAGATGTCCCTGGTACGTGTAACTCCAGTCGGTGGATTTCAAGGGGCCGACACGAGTTAGACAAGTATTTTCCAAACTGTGTTTCGGGACCCAGTGGTGAGTGGACAGCTGATTTGTGGGTTGTGGAAGTCCTGGTATCTATGTAAGTAATATTTTAAAACAACTTATTTCTGGCCCATTGCAAGAGTGCTGAATATGTCCCTAAGTCCGGTTTTAAAACAAACCCTTTCAAGTATTTCCAAGTAAGACTTGGGTGAACCTTCCAATAGTCTTTGCTGCTGTTATTTAAGTTCACAAACCCATTTTAACAGAGGATGTGCTCACTACACATGTGAACACACATCCACACCACTTGTGTATGACATTAACACATAAATTGAGAAATACTGATATGGATATAGATATCCCATACTCTGCTGAGGATGGGGTTTTTCAACTCTAACACTTTCCTCAACTTTGCTTAGTTTGGAGGTGGAATAGTAAATCAGACCACTTTAGAGCAATACTTTTTCCAATGCTATTGAGTTTGGAGTAAAAAAAAAAAGTACATATGACACCTTCAAAATACAAAACTTTACAGTTTTGTCTTCTGTTTCGTGAAATATTCAAAGTTTGCACATAAACATTAGTTTTTGTATGTTTAAGTAAAAATGATAAAAGTAATGTATTTCTGATGATATTTTATTGAAAATGTAACTGTTATTTTTATTGCTTTATTTAATGTTAGTATTTTTATGTATAATACTTACTATTTTTATTTACATTGTAATTTTACAACATAAATCATGAATATTTTTTTTGTCAAATGTAAAGCATACATAACATTTTTGACAGTGTTCAGTTTTCACATTGTCCAGTTTTTAGCAAATCACATAAATTTATATTTATGTATGCACACACATATGCATATGTACATATAAATGGACAGTGTAGCATAAATATATATTTTAAAAACAGAAAGCATTTTTTATGTTATATTTTTTAAATTTAATATTGAAGAATACATAGGTTGACATTATAAACGTAGACGTAACAAAACATTTTAAAATTTTAAAACATTTTTAACCAATATTTTCATATGAAACTTTTTTCACATAGAAATACATTGTAAAATAGTATTGTTTTCATTGTAATGAAGGAGGAATTTATTTTTACCATGTACAGTATTTTCTAGCTTAGAAGTCTGCGGCTGTGTTACGTCTCTTTGTTTCTGGCAAGGTTAATTTAAATTTACATATTTTTACTAAGTGAGGTTTTGAGGTGGGGTTTTTCACATTATTTTGGGTTAGTATAGTGTTTATATTTTTAAACGTTTTTATCGATTTTATGTAGGTATGTTGTGTAAAAGTGTTAGCTTTAGTGTTAATGGTTGCTATTTATTGTATGTACTATTCTTATCTTTAATAAGGTTTTGCGGTCGGGTCGTATTGTATTCATAGTTTTTTTTTTACAGGACGAATGAAGACTATAGTCAAGGTGTTTTATCTTGTGGCCCCGTTTTTGGTGTTTATATATTTGAAATGCAGAATTTTAGATGTTTTATTATGACATAAGTTTTAAGATATTTATTTTTATTTTCATATTTTGCTTTCGATATGACGTGTATTTTGTCCAATATATTTGTCATGAGTTGTTTCCAGCACCTGGGTGGATTTTCTTAAGAGAAGGATTGTATTTATTCATATATTAAGATGTTTTAATTTTCTGAATGACTCTATTGGGTCTATTGCTGTGGTTGGCCATTTTGGAAGATGTCCTATTGCTACTAAATTGTATATATTATTTGTTTTATAATGTTTGAGGGAGGGGAATATTTATGTTGTGCTTCATGAATAATGTGAGTGTTGGACCTGGCTTTTTGAGAGGGTCATCCCCAAACTTTTTGCCTCCTTCCTCCTATTTTTTCTGACCTGTTGTTGTTGGCTTTTGAACTCTGGGCACTTTACCACTGCTAACCAGTGCTAAAGTGCATATGCTCTCTGTGTAAATTGTACTGTTGATTGGTTTATCCATGATTGGCTATTTAATTTACTTGTAAGACCCTAGTAGAGTGCACTATATGTGCCTAGGGCCTGTAGATTAAATGCTACTAGTGGGCCTGCAGCACTGGTTGTGCCACCCACTTCAGTAGCCCCTTAACCTTGTCTCAGGCTTGCCATTGCAAGGCCTGTGTGTGCAGTTTCACTGCCACTTCAACTTGGCATTTAAAAGTACTTGCCAAGCCTAAAACTCCCCTTTTTCTACATATAAGTCACCCCTAATGTTTGCCCTAGGTAACCCCTAGAGCAGGGTGCTGTGTGGGTAAAAGGCAGGACATATACCTGTGTAGTCTATATGTCCTGGTGGTGTAAAACACCTAAATTCGTTGTTTGCACTACTGTGAGGCCTGCTCCCTTCATAGGCTAACATTGGGGCTGCCCTCATACATTGTTGAAGTGGCAGCTGCTGATCTGAAAGGAGCAGGAAGGTCATATTCAGTATGACCAGAATGGTAATACAAAATCCTGCTGACTGGTGAAGTAGGATTTAATATTACTATTCTAGAAATGCTACTTTTAGAAAGTGAGCATTTCTTTGCACTTAAATCTTTCTGTGCCTTACAATCCACGTCTGGCTAGGTTTAGTTGACAGCTCCTTGTGCATTCACTCAGACACACCCCAAACACAGGGTACTCAGCCTCAGTTGCATACATCTGCATTTTGAATGGGTCTTCCTGGGCTGGGAGGGTGGAGGGCCTGCCCTCACACAAAGGACTGCCACACCCCCTACTGGGACCCTGGCAGACAGGATTGAACTGAAATGGGACCTGGTGCATTTATTAGCCACTCTTTGAAGTCACCCCCACTTCAAAGGCACAATTTAGTATAAAACAGGGCCTCTGCCCTACCACATCAGACACCTGCTGGAGAAGAAACCTGAACCAGAACCTACATCCTGCCAAGAAGAACTGCCTGGCTGCTCAAAGGACTCACCTGTCTGCTTTCTACAAAGGACTGCTGCCTTGCTGTTGGCCTGCTGCCTTGCTGAACTCTTGTCTGGCTGTAAACGTGCTCTCCAAGGGCTTGGATAGAGCTTGCCTCCTGTTTCCTGAAGTCTCAGGACCAAAAAGACTTCTCTTTTTCATTTAGACTCTTCGTGCGCCGAAAAGTTCGACGCACAGCTTGTTCCGCGGTGAAAAATTTACCGCACGCAGATCCAGAAAGACGCCGCTCGACGCGAAGCCTGCGGTGCGGCCGGAACTTGGACGCACGGCCTCGCATGGACAATGCCGCCCAACTTCCAGTGGGGAAATCGGCGCGACACCTGCCGTGAGAAAGAAAATTCCACGCACAGCCTCCCGGAACGACGCACAGCCGGATAACAAGCTGAAGAATCCACGCACAGACCCTGGGACATCTGGTAATCCCGCGATCCATAGAAGGAGATGGCCTGCGTGCTGGAAAACGACGCACGTCTTCCCCGAGTGAAAAATAACGACGCAAGTCCGTGTGTGAAGGGGCAAAACCGAGGCACACACCATTTTTCTTCCTGTAGAACGACGCACGTCTCCCCGCGTGAAAAATAACAACGCAAGTCCGTGTGTGAAGGGGCATAACCGACGCACACACCATTTTTCCACGCATCTCCTCTTCTGCGGCCCTCTGCAGAGATTTTCCACTCCAAACCAGGTACTTTGTGCTTGAAAGAGACTTTGTTTACTTTTTAAAGACTTAAGACACTTTATATCACTTTTCAGTGATATTTCTACAAATTCGTATTGCATCTTTTATTGTGTTGATCTACAAATATCCAGATAAATATTCTGTATTTTTCTAAACACTGTGTGGTGTATTTTTGTGGTGCTATATGGTAGTATTGTCTGATTTATTGCACAAACGCTTTACACATTGCCTTCTAAGTTAAGCCTGACTGCTCATGCCAAGCTACCAGAGGGTGGGCACATGATAATTTGGATTGTGTGTGACTTACCCTGACTAGAGTGAGGGTTGTTGCTTGGACAGAGGGTAACCTGACTGCCAACCAAAAAACCCATTTCTAACAGTGAGTTTGCAAATGTTTTGGATGGTTTGCCTTTTAAATATGATTTATTTGTATTGTGTTTAAGTAGTGTTTTGTTTCAATATTTCAATTATTTGTTTATTTCATGTCTATTTTTGGGCCTTACTTTTTACATGTATTTTAATGTTTTTAAAGTTAAGGTGGTCAGACAGTGCCACGCAGTGCCTTCTTAATACCATTATTACCCTCTCATGGGTCCTACGAGTGCCAGTCTACACACAGTGAGGGTGCCCCACCCCACAGAGGCACTCCAAACACTAGTCCTTCTTCTTTGTCACAGAAGATTAAAGGCTCCTCCCACCCTCCACCATTCCCGTAAGATGCAAGTCAAAAACTGAGGTGTAAAATCACAAGGGAGGGAGGGAGGGCTGATGACTGGGATGAGGAGGGCCCTAATCGGGGTAATGAACTTTACCAGTAACTAATGTATTCACTATAAGTGGGTATCTGATCACAGGGTATCCTACAAGCATGTTCCCCTTGGATCTGTGGAATGTGTTGAGGCGTCCTCAGGGCCGAACTGGGAGCCTAAAGCAGCCCTGGCAAGTTTTGTCGACCAGCTCCTGTAATGGATTGGGGGTTCTCCACCACAAAAAAACACATTTTTCATTATATATTCAATTGTATTAGTTTTTTAATCATAGTAAATGATGACCTTATAGTGCACCATCACCATTTAACAGTGTCTTTCATCTGTCCATGGCCCCTCTCTCAAATGTATCTTATTTGTTTTATAGCACCTCTCTAACCAGCGTAGAGTGCGGGAGCACTTTACATGACACACATACGGAGACAATGAATCATATGTGTGTAAATCAGTGTATAGAAAATGTTACATAAAACAAAGGGGACTACAAGATGTAGGACTCACATGCCACCCATACTGAGTGGCATTTTTCGAGTGTTTGGTCTGGGGAAGCACAAACTCATGATCCAGAACTTAACACAGCGGTTAGGTTTTACTTTACTAATAACCATTTATTTTTAGCCCATCAAATCCTTTTGAGCAAAATTAGGGTAATCAAAGACTGGGAAAAACACATAACTTTCTAACCTGTAATATATAGTTTTCCTGCAGCTCTTTGGGGGTCCTTATGAGTTTGGATGTTTCAGACCACCGAACTCCTGACGGGGAGACCACCACGGTGCTGGTGTGCTCCCCACCAGGCCAATTATAACTTTCCCACTGGGCTGACGGGCGGGAACAAAGGTTCCTGCCTGTCAGTCCAGTGGGAAAGGTGCAGCTGTATTGTTCCTCGCTCATATTAGAGCTGGCGGCAATGCTGCCACACGCAGGGGGCACCAGCACCCTTGAAATGTGCACAGTCTGCACAGCAGACAACCCTTGAAATGTGCACAGTCTGCACAGCAGACAACCCTTGAAATGTGCACTGTCTGCACAGCAGACAACCCTTGAAATGTGCACAGTCTGCACAGCAGACAACCCTTGAAATGTGCACTGTCTGCACAGCAGACAACCCTTGAAATGTGCACTGTCTGCACAGCAGACAACCCTTGAAATGTGCACAGTCTGCACAGCAGACAACCCTTGAAATGTGCACTGTCTGCACAGCAGACAACCCTTGAAATGTGCACTGTCTGCACCGCAGACAACCCTTAAAATGTGCACTGTCTGCACAGCAGACAACCCTTGAAACCCTTGAAATGTGTACAGCAGACAGTGCACATTTCAAGGGTGCTGGGCAGGGGGACCTCTGCACTGTCCATGCCATGGGCATGGGCAGTGCAGGGGGCTCCCATGCCCCCCGTGGCCCCCTGCACTTGTTCCCCGCTAGCTTTTTCATGGTGGTGAATCCACCTTGAAAAGGCTGGAGGAGAACAAGGTTGTAATCAGTAGAGCGGCGCTGACTTCAGCACTGCCCTGGCTGATCATAACCAAGACTGCTGTCATCCCATGATGATCAGAGATTCTGGTGGAGACGGCCATTCCCTGGCAGTCGGACCGCCAGGGTAGTGATGTGCACTATGAATGTGTCATGAACTGTACAAAGTTGTAATCAGTCGGGCAGCACTGACTTCAGAGCAGCCCTGGCTGATCACAATGAAGACCGCCGTCATCCCATCAGGATCACAGATCGTGGTGGAGACACAGTCCCCTGGCAGTCGGACCGCCAGGGTAGTAATGTGCACTATGAATGTGTCTTATGAACTGTACAATGTTTTAATCAGTAGGGCGGTGCTGACTTCAGCGCCGCCCTGGCTGATCACAACCAAGACCGCCGTCATTCCATACGGGATCAGACATCCTGGTGGAGACACAGTCCCCTGGCGGTCGCACCGCCAGGGTCGTAATGTGGACTATGACTGTGTCTTATGAACTTTACAAAGTTGTAATCACTCGGGCAGCACTGACATTAGCACCGCATTGGCTGATCACAATGAAGACCGCTGTCATCCCATCAGGATCACAGATCCTGGTGGAGACACAGTCCCCTGGCGGTCGCACCGCCAGGGTCGTAATGTGGACTATCAATGTGTTTTATGAACTGTACAAGGTTGTAACCAGTAGGGTGTTGCTGACTTCAGCACCGCCCTGGCTGATCACAACCAAGACCGCCGTCATCCCATCAGGAACAGAGATCCTGGTGGAGACAGCCCTCCCCCGGCAGTCGGACTGCCAGGGTTGTAATGTGGACTATGAATGTGTCTATCCGCCGTCATCCAATCGAGATCAGAGATCCGGTGGAGACGGCAGGGTTTTAATGTGGATAATGAATGTATCTAATGAAGTGTACAACAACAAAATGAACTCTGTGACAAAAACAGTAACCCACTGAGCTCTGCACATAGAATACTGTTCTGTGATCTGCATAGTACACGTTCTCTGCAGCCGGCATATTAACCCTCTGCGCTACCTCAGAGAAGTCAAAACTGCCACTAGACAAAACCTGATCACTCTCCAGCAGGTCTATTAATCACCAGAGTTATCTTGGCACTGAATTTTGCTGCCTGAAAACTGTTGGATATACAAGAAACTTTGCAGTGCTTTTAAAACTGCAGCACTGCTACAAAACCAGCCCCTCAGAAACAAAACCGAACCGCACCCTTCCAGCCTCCCGGCATGGCCAGTCCGGCCTTTGACTTCTTCCTGTCTTGGATTATGTTGTGGACTTCAATCTGTGCCCTGTTTGGAGGGTGATTTTATCCACTTGGTCATTTACATTGCCACAGCCATTGGAATAATGTTTTCCAGGCGCTATGGGCCAGATGTATCAAAAAACATTTTGCGATTCTCTAATAGTGATTTTTAAGAAATCGCTATTTCAGAGTTGCAAAATGGTATGTATCATATTTGCGACTCGGTTATAGCGATTTCTCAAAAATCGCAAAAGCTATTACTGAATCACAAATTGCGATTCTGACCCCATTCGCACCTATGGGCCTGTAGGTCCATATTTGCAAATTTTTGCTCACTGGAATTCGCAATTTCAGAAATGCAAACCCCAGGGTGCTGGGGGCCTAAGGCCTCCTCTGCTGCATCCCCAAAACATTTTTGCAGACATGTAAGGCGCACACATGCCAAAGGGGCATGTGTGCGTTACATGTCAATTTTAAAAATGCATTTTTAATGCATTTTTAAAATTTGCACATGGTTACCACCAAATTGTATTTGGTGGTAATTGCGATTCCTTAATGCCCAATTCACATTGAGGAAAAGCTTGATACATGTGCTTAAGAAATCACAAATAAGGATTCCTTATTTGCGATTTCTTATTTAGAGAATCCCAATTTGCGATTCTTTAAACGGGGTTGCGATATTAAGGAATCGCTATTTTAGCGATTCCTTAAACTTGCAAAGAGAATGCCTTTCATACATAACGTAAGGCATTTTTGCATTCGCAAAGGGCCATTTGCACCGTTTGCGAATGCAAAAACGCTTGATACATCTGGCCCTATGTTCTTTCCTACTGCGCTGTTTCCTGTAAGTGTAGCCTAGGGGTGCGCGCAGGGGTTGTCCTTTCTGATATTATGTGACGGTGGCTTCAGTCAACATGTTGGGATCTGTATTTAATTTAAAGATATGAAAAACAAATAATTGATTTAGCTTATACTAATTATTAAGTTTTGCTATATATGGTTATTTTTGTGATGTTTACTTACATTTTGCAGATCTTTTATTTCTTTCCTTTAAATGTGTGCCTTATATTTTCTCAGTTTGGCTCATTTGGAGATTGTTTTATTTCTCTTGCAGGACTGGAGGTATGAAAAAGAATACACAAAATATCGTTTTATTTGCTTGAAAGTTATATTGAAGTGAGTCGCTTATTTAGAGTTTCTATATTGCTTAAATAATTATACGTACTTTTTATATATGTTGGATTCTTTGTTTGATTTGAGAGAGTGGTAGACTTCTTATGGTGCAGGAACAGAAATAGTTTTTTTTCATTTTTTTTAATGTTGTGTTAATTACGTGTTTGATCCGATTTATTACCTGTTTTTTTTTTAATGTCAGTGCTTAAGCGTTTGTTTCTTATTTGGCTCTTTTCTTACCTGAAATGTACTCAGTTAGATGTACGTGCTCTTTGGTTTTAGCATAATTTAAAACGTTTTCTGGCAATCTATATTACCATATGGATATTTTTATAGTGTTACCCATAGTTAGTTTGTCTATGCTTCTGTAATTTTTATTCTGTGCATCAGGGGTCGATATTTGGCCTTTCTATCTTTAGATTATTGCTATAGTGTTAGATTGAGTGTTCGGAATCCCACTATTAGAGTAATAGATATTTTTATGTGTAGAGGCTGTTTAAAGCTGATATTGTGAGGAATTATATTTTTGAATCAATACTTTTGTAGCTCGACATTTTCGTGGTTGGGATTCAGAGGTACAAACTGGGCAATGCTGGTGCTTGCACAATAATGGCAATTCTGGCAACTTCTGGCATCCATGGGCGACTATTGCCCTCCATGGTAAAATACTGGCACAGTGGTAGCAGTTCTTTGCAGCATGTGGGCATCCATGCCCATTGTCTACCCATGCTAAAATGCTGTCTCTTGCATTATGCTGGTAATTCTTGGAAACTTGGCCAGCCTTGGGATGAGGTCCATTGCCCACCCTTGATAAAAAGGTGGTCCTCGCAAAACTATTGTGTTTCTTGGCACATTGTGGCATGCATGGCATGATGGTTATTGCCCATTCCTCAAACAATATCGACCCCTGCAAAATGGTGATACTTCTTGCTAACTTTTGGGATTCCATTGCCTGCAAGCCATCCATGGTAAAATGCAGGCTCTGGCATAATTCTGGCACTTTATTACATCCCCTGGCATCCAAGGGATGGTGCTGCATATCTCTAGCCTGAAGCTGATCTCAAGCACATCCTTGCCACAGTTATGCCCTCCCATAGCTTAAAGATGGCTCTGGAAGTATGGTGCCACTTCTTGACATATTGCTAGCAAGTTGCAACCATTGCATGATGGTGCACAGTCCTGATATAATATTCGGCTGGTGGGGTGGTGGTAGTTAGTGGCATGTTGTGGTCATCCAAGGCATAACCATGGGATTCTTAGCAACCACCGGGCCTCCACGGCCCTCACATCTGTTGTAATGCTGGCCCATGCATTAGGGTGGTACCTCTTACCTTCTTGTGGGCCTGCATGGCATGGTGATGCTCACCCGCGCGTAGCAGAAGGGTTCAATGTACTAACTCCTGATTAATTAGTAAAGTTTGTCATTTTTCTCCAGCAAACATCTTGATATGTTTGGCCTGCCAACAGATATATATACATTTATGACAAAACTAAAATTGAAAACATGATTTGAAATAATGGCTAAGAGTAGAATCTGATGTTTACACAAATCATGAGAAAAAACACCACAGTAAATTATCTATTATCTATCCCAACTCTTGTGTCAATAGAAGAACGAAAAGACCAGATATACAGCATCAGATTTAGATATTGACATCACTCACACGACTGGTTCAGATTTGCAGCTGAAATCTATATTTTTATTAAAATTACCTAATGCTGATAACATGGATATATTCTATAGATGTGTCCTGATAGATATTAGGAGCACATCCAGGCAATGCTGACAAGGGTGGCAATATGATGATCACCACCAGGAAACAATCACTCAACTATTAGAAGAAATCTATAGAAAAAAATGTAATTCCTAAAAATATATGTTTCTGATTCTTTATAGAGAGTACAGTTAGGAACTAACAGGTGAGGAATATAAATACTTGAATGTGGACCACCCTACAAGAGGAGCGATTTGTTTCTTACCGAAACTTCACAAGTTGTTGGGTTTTGCGTTGAAAGCAATGGAGGGTCCCAGGGGTCACTCTGGTGATGCAAGCAGGGCACAGGGGAGCTTCTCGGGACAGCCACTGACTGGGCTAGGATGAGCGCCGCCTGCTGGCCACTCCTGCACTGGTAGTTGGTTCCTCTCGGTCCTGGGGGCTGCGGATGCAGTGCTTTGTCCAGGCGTCGGGTTTGTTTGTTACCAGGCAGTCGCGGTCTGGGGGAGCCTCTGGATCCTCTCTGCAGGCGTCACTGTGGGGGTGTAGGGAGGTCAACTCAGTGTGTCCACATCGTTGGAGTCACCTGGGGTTCCTCTCTGCGGTGTTAGTTCATCTGAAAACGAGCAGGGGGGGGTCAGGTGCAGAGTGTGAAGACTCACGCTTCCGGAGTGAGGCTGGAGTCTCTTTAAAGTTGGTTTCTTTGTTGCAGGTTTTGAACAGAGCCACTGTCCTCTGGAGTTTCTTGGTCCTTTAGGTACAGGTCAGTTCTTTGAGTCCTCAGAGGTCGCTGGTCCCGCTGGATGCATCTCTGTGCAGGTTCTCTGAGTCTGGAGACAGGCCGGTAGGGCTGGGGCCAAGTCAGTTGTCATCTCTGCTGGGCTTTCAGGTCAGCAGTCCTTCTTCTTTTTTCAGATTGCAGGAATCTGATTTCCTGGATTCAGGGTCGCCCCTAAATACTCAATTTAGGGGTGTATTTAGGTCTGGAGGGGAATAGCCAATGACAACTGTACTGGAGGGTGGCCACACCCTCTTTGTGCCTCCTCCCTGAGGGGAGGGGGCACATCCCTATTCCTATTGGGGGAATGCTCCAAAACAATATGGAGCATTTTTTAAGGCAGGGGTCACCTCAGCTCAAGACACCTTAGGCACTGTCCTGATTTGACTAGTGGGTTACTCCTCCTTGTTTTTCTCATTATCTCTTCCGGACTTGCTGCCAAAAGTGGGGGCAGTGTCCAGAGGGGCGGGCAGCTCCACTACCCGGAGTGCCCTGGGTCGCTGTAACAGTAGGGTTGAGCCTTTGAGGCTCACCACCAGGTGTTACAGTTCCTTCAGGGAAGGTGAGAACCACCTCCACCCAGTGCAGGGTGTGTTCCTGGCCACAGAGTTACAAAGGCACACACCCCATGTGGCCAGAAACCCATCTGGATGTGGCAGGCTGGCAGGAACTGGTCAGCCTAACACTAGGAATTGGACTGGTATACAGGGGGTATCTCTAAGATGCCCTCTGTGTGCAGTTTCAATAAATCCCACACTGGCATCAGTGTGGATTTATTGAGCTGAGAAGTTTGATACCAAACTTCCCAGTATTCAGTGTAGCCATTATGGAACTGTGGAGTTCGTGTTTGACAAACTTCCAGATTAAATACTCTTTATGGCTACCCTGAACTTAAAATGTCTAAGATTTGGCTTAGACACTGTAGGGGCATAGTGCTCATGCAACTATGCCCTCACCTGTGGTGTAGTGCACCCTGCCTTAGGGCTGTATGACCTGCTAGAGGGGTGACCTACCTATGCCACAGGCAGTGGGTTGTGGGCATGGCACTCTGAGGGGTGTGCTATGTCGACTTAGTCATTTTCTCCCCACCAGCACACACAAGCTGTGAGGCAGTGAGCATGTGCTGAGTGAGGGGTCCCCAGGGTGGCATAATACATGCTGCAGCCCTTAGAGACCTTCCCTGGCCACAAGACCCTTGTTACCAGGGGTACCACTTACAAGGGACTTATCTGTGTGCCAGGGCTGTGACAATTGTGGAAACAAAGGTACAGTTTAGGGAAAGAACACTGGTAATGGGGTGTGTTTATCAGGGTCCCAGCGTACTTTCAATCATAACTAGCATCAACAAAAGTCAAAAAGTTAGGGGGTAACCATGCCATCAGAGGCATTTTCCTACACAGCCCCCCCAAAACGAAAGAGGATGAGACTAACCTTTCCCAAGAGAGTCTTCATTTTCTAAGTGGAAGAACCTGGAAAGGCCATCTGCATTGGCATGGGCAGTCCCAGGTTTGTGTTCCACTACAAAGTCAATTCCCTGTGGGGATATGGACCACCTCAACAGTTTAGAGTTCTCTCCTTTCATTTGCATAAGCCATCTGAGAGGTCTGTGGTCGGTTTGAACTACAAAGTGAGTACCAACAGGTATGGTCTCAACTTCTTCAGGGACCAAACCACAGCAAAGGCCCCCCTCTCAATGGCACTCCAATGCTGCTCCCCGGGGAGTAACCTCCTGCTAATAAAAGCAACAGGTTGGTCAAGGCCATCATCATTGGTTTGGGATAGAACTGCTCCTATCCCATGCTCAGAGGCATCAGTCTGCACAATGAACTGCTTTGAATATTCTGGAGCTTTCAAAACTGGTGCTGAGCACATAACTTCTTTCAGGGTGTCAAAGGCATTTTAACAGTCCAAGGTCCAGTTAACTTTTCTGAGCATTTTCTTGGAGGTTAGTTCTGTGAGGGGTGTCACTATGGATCCATATCCCTTCACAAACCTCGTTTAGTAGCCAGTCAAGCCAAGGAATGCCCTGACTTGAGTTTGGGTTTTTGGAGCTTCCCAGTCTAGTATAGTCTGGATCTTGGGTTGGAGTGGCTGAACTTGGCCTCCACCTACAAGGTGTCCCAAGTAAACCACAGTACCCTGCCCTATCTGACATTTAGATGCCTTGTTAGAAAGGCCTGCTGCTTGCAGAGCCTGCAAAACCTTCTTTAGGTGGACCAGGTTATCCTGCCAGCTGGAGCTAAAGACCGCAATATCGTCATGATAAGCTGCGCTAAAGGACTCAATGTCAAAGCCCAGCTCACCTGAGTTCTTGTTCAGTTCTGATGGAGGTTGAAGACAATCCGACCCCACCCTGAAACTGCTTGTTCCAGCACACTAGTTTTTAAAACAGTGCACTAAGAACAGAAGCTCAAGGGAAGGGGGGAAGTGGATAAAATAAAAAAGAGAGACAACACCGTTCTTGCGTTTCCACTGTTGAAGTGCTGCACAATTCTGCGGCCCTTTCTGACTTCTGTAGAAACTGGTGCCTAATGAAACATAAACAAAGAACAGATAAGTGCAACCTATTCCTAAATGGGTTCCTGACTATCCCTTTATTTATTAGAAATTCTCTTCTAAAAGTACCTCTTGGATCCTGGTCTCTAGTTTCCAGGTTTGGAATGTGTTACTGCTCTGGGATGTGTTTTCTATTACTGTAAAGCTTCTAAAACATTAAACAAATACCGTTATCAGAATTACCAATATCAAACATTCATCATAATATAACTAAAGCCTAAATTCCCAATAGCAGACTCACTTTTCCCATATTTCCAGAATCTTTTATAAAACAAATACTGTACTTTTACATCAAAATACAGCATGTAATTTGTGCAAGTCCTTGATTTACTGTTTGCCTTGCTGTTAATAGTTTCCACTGTTCGATTCTTAAAAGTTCCATGAGAAAAAACAATGTTTGCTTCACAAAGTTCTGCAAAATATTCTTGTAACAAAGAGTTTGAATCACAATGTTCGGGGAAGGTATTTCGTTTCAAATTGTCTATACAGGAATCCAGAAATTGTTGTCAAAGTTCTTTCAGGTAATAAAAGGTTTTGCACTTACTTGTTGCTGGCAAGAGATACTGATCAGTCTAACCTTGTCTTCTTTCTCTTTTGCAGGTTACTCATAGGAGAGAGGCTGAAGCAAGGAGGAACCCGAAACCGGAAGAAGGAAGAGCCAGAAGCTGCGCCCATTGAAGTCAATGAAAGTCTGTAAAGAGCAGGAGTGCCAGCGCCGAGGGATCTGTTCTCAGGTAAGCGGGAGGTAGATGAGCACAAGCACTGGGTGAGGCTCGGGGGATGCCTTTTATAGACAGGGCTGGGTGTGGTTTGAAGGGCTGGGTGTGGTTTGAAGGGCTGGGTGTGGTCCTCACATGCTGCACATGTTCTTGGAAGGTGTGCAGAGCT
The DNA here is from genome assembly GCF_031143425.1 of Pleurodeles waltl. NCBI lineage: Eukaryota > Metazoa > Chordata > Amphibia > Caudata > Salamandridae > Pleurodeles > Pleurodeles waltl. Next base: position 1,528,290,002 of record NC_090446.1, on the reverse strand, counting down.
GGGTGTGGTTTCAAGAGCTGGGTGTGGTCCTCACATGCTGCACATGTTCTTGAAAGGTGTGCAGAGTTTCAGTTATTATGCAAATGAGTTGGATTAACACATGGCCTAGGGAGGAGTATTTTAAAGAAGCCTTGGTAAAAGCAAGGCCCAATGTGTAAACAAAACAGCACATTAAACAACATACACAGAAGCCTAGGGGGGGGGAAGGTGAGATAACAAGAAAGGCTTTCAATAGTAAGTTTAAAAGGGAGCTATTACAGAACCCACTAGTGCAGTGAGAGGGGACATGCTCTTTGCTGTGTACAAACCCTAACAGTTGCCCCCATCAAAGGCCCTCCTACAGGACGGGATTTTCCTGGATTTTTTAAATAAAACCGTCTAATCAGCTGTGGGGCATGTACATATGATGCTGGTTCCCATGAATTCTCAGATTCATCATATCCTTTCCATTCTACTAAATAAAACAGACGTCCACTAATTCTTTTTGAGTCTTTTATGCTTTTCACTTCATATTCCAGATTTCCCTTAATTGGTATGGGTGGAGGTGGTGGTTCAGGTCGGGTTTTTGAGTTGTACGGCTTAAGCAAGGACACATGGAATGTAGTATGTACTGGATATTCTTTTGGTAAATCTAATTTTACTGTTACCGGGTTTACTATGGCAGTTATACTAAAGGGTCCAATGAAACGTGGTTGCAGCTTTCGGGATCCCTCTATGTTTAGGTTCTTTGTGGAGAGCCATACCTTGTCACCAATTTTATACATTGGGGCCTCAGACCTGTGTTTGTCTGCTTGTCTTTTCATGCTTTCCTTGTACTTTAATAAATGTTTCCTGGCTTTGTCTTGTATGTCACATAACCTCGTTAGTCTATCCGTTACTGTAGGCAACAGGGAATCTTCTAACAAAATGGGTATAGCTCTTGGATGATACCCCTGCAAGAAATAGAATGGTGAGCAAAGTAGAGCTGAATGCTCAGTATTATTATAAACAAACTCTGCTACAGGGAGAGCTTCCAACCATTCACTAGAATAATCAGCCAATAAACAACGTAGCGTTTGAAGTAAGGTTTGGTTCAGTCGTTCAGTCTGTCCATCTGTCTCTGGGTGGAAAGCAGTGGATAAGGCCACATCTATTTTCAGTTTTTCACATAATTTTTTCCAAAATCTGGAGTTGAACTGGCTCCCTCGGTCTGACACCACTTTGCTTGGCAAACCATGTAAACGCACAATTTCCCTTATAAAAATATCGGCAAATTCTGCCGCCGTGGGTAATTTCCGTAATGGTACAAAATGTGCCATTTTAGATAAAAAATCCACTATAACCAACACTGTTGTGAAGGATTTTACAGGTGGTAAACCTACAATAAAGTCTACGCTCACAGTGTGCCAAGGTTGTTTGGGTGTTGGCATTGGTATTAGCAACCCGTCAGGAGCCTTATGAGAAGATTTAGGTCTTGCACAAATTGGACAGGTAGTGACAAATTGCTTAATGTCCTTTCTTATAGTGTCCCACCAAAAGTGTTTTTGCACATTTTCCAGGGTTTTTACCCAACCAGGATGACCTGCCAACGGTGAGGCGTGATGCCAAATTATCACCTGTGTTTGTAATTCAGAGGTGGGCACTAACAGCATGTTGTCGTGATACAATAAACCTCGTTGTATTGTGTTATGGGAATCCTTTAACCAATCCTGAGGTGCTATTTGCATGTGTGCATTATATAGATCTGTGATGAAATCCTTCTGTTGTACTGGTGCCAACAACTTTTGGGGAGGAATAATGGGTTCTCCTATTTTATCTTGTTTCATGTCTGAGGTATGTCCGTATCTAGATAACACATCAGATTGAATTTGTTGTGCACCTGGTCTATAGGTTATAACAAAGTCAAATGTGCTAAAAAAATTTAACCAGCGCATCTGACGTGGTGTTAGTGCTTTAAGTGATCCAAAAAACTGTAGGTTCCTATGGTCAGAAAAGATTGTAACTGGGTACTTGGCTCCCATTAAATGGTGCCTCCATTCTGAAAAGGCTACTTTGATAGCTAGTAGTTCCCTTTCAGCCACAGTGTAATTTTGTTCAGCTGGCAATAACTTTTTGGAATAGAAGGCTATAGGATGTAACTGGCCATCTACTGCATCTCGTTGAGAGAGAACTCCTCCAAAGCTACTTGTGAAGCATCCACTTCAACAAAAAAGGGCAAGTCAGGATCAGGATGTTTCAGAATTGGGGCTGAAGTGAACTTTTGTTTTAGGAGTTGAAAGGCGTGTGCCGCCTCATCAGTCCAAAGAAATCGTTGCCCTTTCCGCAACAAGGTAGTTATTGGGGCCGCAATGTCTGCAAAATGTGCAATAAACCTCCTATAAAAATTGGCGAAACCCAGAAATTTCTGAATATCTTTTACAGAGGATAGTTCTGGCCAATCAGCAATAGCACTGATTTTCTTTACATCCATAGTTATTCCTTGAGGTGACAGGCAGTATCCTAAAAAGTCCACCTTGCTGACATTAAAAGTACACTTTTCTAACTTAGCAAAAAGATGATTTTCTTTTAACTTTGATAATACTGCACGAACATGTTGGGTATGTTCTTCTGAGTTCTTAAAGTAAATGAGGATGTCGTCTATGTATACTATGACACAAACGTCCAGGAATTCGTGTAGGACCTCATTTATAAAGAACTGAAAGGCCGCAGGGGCATTACATAACCCAAAGGGCATTACTGTGCACTCAAATAAACCAAACTTTGTCTTGAAAGCTGTCTTCCACTCATCCCCCTCTTTTACTCGGACCAGGTGGTAAGCTCCCCGCAGATCTAGTTTAGTGTATACAGTAGAATGTCTTAATTGATCCAACAACACAGGTATTAGAGGAAGAGGATATTTATTTTTTATTGTAGCCTTATTTAGTCCTCTATAATCGATACACGCGCGCAGGGATTTATCCGGCTTCGGGATAAAAAAGAGTGGAGATGACACCGGAGATGTGGAATGACGGATGAACCCAGACTGTAGTAGGTCATCTAGGTAGGTTCTTAAGTATTTGGTTTCTTCGTCAGTCAAAGCATATACTCTGTTATTAGGTAAAGGGGCCCCTGGGATAAGATCTATACGGCAGTCATAAGACCGATGTGGGGGCAGCACACTAGCCTTTACTGGATCAAAGACGTCTTTAAAGTCAGAATATTCAGGAGGGAGACTTGATTCATCTTGTGTAACACTAGCACAGTGTAATACTGTGCTCTGTTCTGTACCTGCTTCTTGATAGCAATTGGTTCTACAGAAAGAGGAATCCAAAGTAACAGTTCTATTCACCCAATCAATTTTTGGGTTATGAGTTGTTAACCAGGGTACCCCGAGAATCAAACCAAAATTAGGAGTATCTATCAGATCAAAGCTAATCACCTCTGTGTGCCCGTTCTGACAGACCATAACAAGTGGACTTGTTTGTTTTGTGATTAATCCAGAGGTCAATTCTGACCCATCCACTGCACATACTGCTTCTGGACAAGGCTTTAGGCACATAGGAAGTCCTAAGATTTCAGCTAACTTATTATCTACAAAATTTCCTGTCGCGCCTGAGTCCAGTAGGACAGGGAGAGAATGCCTCACTTGGGTAGTAACAATTAAAACAACCTGAATTATGAAATGTCTAGGTATGTGCGGTACCCTGAAGGCTGCAGCATTAGAGGTTTGATTAAGATGTTTTCTCGAACAAGTAACCTCTCCCCTTGTCGAGCTTAATCGTTTCCCGATTCAGTTGAGGAGGTGGAGGAAACAGCACCCTTTCGTGGAGTTTTAGGCTTTACTGGACATTCTCTGGCAAAGTGACCTGCCCTGCCACAATATAAACATAATTGAAATGTTCTCCTTCTTTCTTTTTCCTCTGATGTGAGTGGACCTCTGAGTGTCCCTATTTGCATAGGCTCTGGTTCAGGGAGTTTATTATCTGTGTCTTTCTTCTCGTGTCTAATAAAAGTTAACCGTGATTCCGGTTTGTATTTATCTCCCTTTCTTTCTCCTAGTCTATGTTCTAATTTCACAACTAAATCTACAAAGTCCGAATAGTCTTTTGGCAAATCAACGATATGAGCCAGCGCGTCTTTTAACTCGTCTCTCAAACCTTTATAAAAAAGGGAGACACGCTTTTCTTCTGGCCACTGTGTCTCGGTGAGTAAACGATTAAAACTAGTGAGATAGGTCAATAAATCCTTGTTACCTTGTTTAAGATTTAAAAGCTCATTATCACTTGCCTGCATGAAAGTGTGTTTTGCAAAAAGGCTGGTCATGGTACGTTTAAATTGATTCCAATTATGGAGGATGGGATCATCTCTATCCACGAAAGGAATTGACCAATTGGCTGCTGTGCCACCCAAATAAGACAAGACGAATGCCACTTTCGTATCATCAGTAGGGAACTGTTGTGGCTTACAAATGAAGTGTAATTGACATTGATTGATAAAAACATGGAATTTGTTACTATCTCCATGAAAACGTTCAGGTGCTGCTAAGGGCACAACATTAGGAACATTAACAGTAACCTCAACTGGGGAAGGCAAAGTTGTATGTTTTGATGGCGCCCCTGTCTCTGAGGAGGTTTTAAACAAAGGGGTGAGGCTGTGTTCCACTGAGATCCCCTAAATTTATACCTGCTTAAATCCTGTTTTAAAGAGGTATTCTCCATCTTTAATCTCTCTATTTCCTCTTGCATATGTTGCAAGATGCCAGACACTGATTCATTATGAGCCAAGTCCTCATTTAGGGCCTGCGCCATATCCGTGACGTCAATGCCCTCTATTTCTTCCCCGGTATTCATCGTCCACCAGAACTGAATTTTTTTAAGGCTTGTGCTTCTGTCAAAGCCCAGCTCACCTGAGTTCTTGTTCAGTTCTGATGGAGGTTGAAGACAATCCGACCCCACCCTGAAACTGCTTGTTCCAGCACACTAGTTTTTAAAACAGTGCACTAAGAACAGAAGCTCAAGGGAAGGGGGGAAGTGGATAAAATAAAAAAGAGAGACAACACCGTTCTTGCGTTTCCACTGTTGAAGTGCTGCACAAATCTGCGGCCCTTTCTGACTTCTGTAGAAACTGGTGCCTAATGAAACATAAACAAAGAACAGATAAGTGCAACCTATTCCTAAATGGGTTCCTGACTATCCCTTTATTTATTAGAAATTCTCTTCTAAAAGTACCTCTTGGATCCTGGTCTCTAGTTTCCAGGTTTGGAATGTGTTACTGCTCTGGGATGTGTTTTCTATTACTGTAAAGCTTCTAAAACATTAAACAAATACCGTTATCAGAATTACCAATATCAAACATTCATCATAATATAACTAAAGCCTAAATTCCCAATAGCAGACTCACTTTTCCCATATTTCCAGAATCTTTTATAAAACAAATACTGTACTTTTACATCAAAATACAGCATGTAATTTGTGCAAGTCCTTGATTTACTGTTTGCCTTGCTGTTAATAGTTTCCACTGTTCGATTCTTAAAAGTTCCATGAGAAAAAACAATGTTTGCTTCACAAAGTTCTGCAAAATATTCTTGTAACAAAGAGTTTGAATCACAATGTTCGGGGAAGGTATTTCGTTTCAAATTGTCTATACAGGAATCCAGAAATTGTTGTCAAAGTTCTTTCAGGTAATAAAAGGTTTTGCACTTACTTGTTGCTGGCAAGAGATACTGATCAGTCTAACCTTGTCTTCTTTCTCTTTTGCAGGTTACTCATAGGAGAGAGGCTGAAGCAAGGAGGAACCGGAAACCGGAAGAAGGAAGAGCCAGAAGCTGCGCCCATTGAAGTCAATGTAAGTCTGTAAAGAGCAGGAGTGCCAGCGCCGAGGGATCTGTTCTCAGGTAAGCGGGAGGTAGACGAGCACAAGCACTGGGTGAGGCTCGGGGGATGCCTTTTATAGACAGGGCTGGGTGTGGTTTGAAGGGCTGGGTGTGGTCCTCACATGCTGCACATGTTCTTGGAAGGTGTGCAGAGCTGGGTGTGGTTTCAAGAGCTGGGTGTGGTCCTCACATGCTGCACATGTTCTTGAAAGGTGTGCAGAGTTTCAGTTATTATGCAAATGAGTTGGATTAACACATGGCCTAGGGAGGAGTATTTTAAAGAAGCCTTGGTAAAAGCAAGGCCCAATGTGTAAACAAAACAGCACATTAAACAACATACACAGAAGCCTAGGGGGGGGGGAAGGTGAGATAACAAGAAAGGCTTTCAATAGTAAGTTTAAAAGGGAGCTATTACAGAACCCACTAGTGCAGTGAGAGGGGACATGCTCTTTGCTGTGTACAAACCCTAACACTCAAAGCCAGCAAGGACTTGATTCACCAACCTTTGGAAGGTGGCAGGGCCATTCTTTAAGCCAAAGGGCATAACAGTAAACTGATAATGCCCATCAGGTGTGGAGAATGCTGTCTTTTCTTTTGCTTTAGGTGCCATTTTGATTTGCCAGTACCCTGCTGTCAAGTCAAAGGTACTTAAGAATTTGGCAGCACCTAATTTGTCAATTAGTTCATCTGCCCTTGGAATGGGATGGGCATCTGTCTTGGTGACAGGGTTGAGCCATCTGTAGTCCACACTAAACCTCATCTCTCTCTTTCCATCTTTGGTGTGAGGTTTGGGGACCAAGACCACTGGGCTAGCCCAGGGACTGTCAGAGTGCTCTAACACTCCCAATTCCAGCATCTTGTGGACTTCCACCTTGATTCTTTCTTTGACTCGGTCAAACAGTCTGAATATTTTATTCTTGACAGGTAAACTGTCTCCTGTATCCACATCATGAGTACACAGGGGTGTCTGACCAGGAGTCAAGGAAAAGAGCTCAGCAGACTGCTGGAGGACATTCCTGCAGTCAGCTTGCTGTTGGCCAGAGAGGGTGTCTGAGTAGAGAACTCCATCTACTGAGCCATCTTAAGGGTCAGTTGAAAGGAGGTCAGGGAGAGGTTCACGCTCTGCTTCCGAATCCTCATCAGTAACCATCAGCAGGTTTACATCTGCCCTGTCATGGTAGAGCTTAAGGCGGTTAACATGGATCACCCTCTTGGGGGTCCTGCTAGTGCCCAGGTCCACTAAGTAAGTGACCTGGCTGGAATGGTTGACTCATCTCTCCCAAGTCTTGGTTTGTCCAAATGCCCAGCAAGGGGAATGTCATGGGCTAAGGTCAGAATTAACTCCCTAAACTCCTGAGGCACTACCACTCTCCTAGTGGCACCATGTTTGGGATCTCTTGCGTCAGTGTAAAGGAGTCCATCTTCCCAATAGACCCTGTGGGTTCAACTGACATTGCCTTTTTCTTGCTCAGCTACTTGCTGTCTTAAGCCTTCAAGAGTGGGACAACTCTTTTGTCCCTGACACAGCTGTTCCCTTGAGGCTCCCCCTGGGCCTGAGAGCTCTACCTGATAAGGTTCCAGCTCCATGGACTCAGTTCCCTCAGGGGATAGAACATCTTCCTGAGAACAGAGGTTCTGTTTCTTTTGCTGTGAAGAAGCGGGTCCCCCAGTCTTCTTTCCTTTCCTCTTGGAAGATTGGGCAATTATTCCAGACTCCAACACTTATTTTGCACCCTGTGCTCTGCATTGTGCTCTTGTCTTGACACACACCAGTTCAGGGATGCCCAGCATGGCTGCATGGGTCTTAAGCTCTACCACAGCCCATGCTGAAGACTCCAGATCATTCCCTAGCATACATTCTACTGGAATTGCAGAGGAGACTACCACTTGTTTCAGGCCAGTGATCCCTCCCCATTCTAAAGTTACCATTGCCATGGGATGGACTTTAGCTTGATTGTCAGCATTTGTGACTGGATATGTCTGTCCAGCCACGTACTGTCCTGGGGAAACCAGTTTGTCTGACACCATGGTGACACTGGCACCTGTATCCCTCAGGGCTTCTACTCTATTCCCATTTATCAAGAGCTGCTGCCTGTATTTTTGCATGTTAGGCAGCCAGGCAGCACGTGTGGCTAAATCCATCCCACCCTCTGAGACTAAAGTAGCTTCAGTGTGGACCCTGATTTGCTCGGGCACACTGTTGATCCCACCTGGAGACTGGCTATTCCAGTACTAACTGGAGTAGTAGTTGTTGTGGGACTTGTCTTTGGACAGGCCTTGTCTCAAGTTTGGTGTCCATGCTGTCTACAGTTGTGACACCAGGCCTTCTTGGGATGAAAGTTTTTACCCTTATACCCATTTGTGGACTGTGAAGAGGCTCGGGCCCAACCTCCTAACCAGGTTTTTGGGGCCCTGTAGAAGACTCTTTATTTTTGTCTGTGGATGTCTCACCACCCTTCCCCTGAGGAGGCTTTGTGACCTCTTTCTTTTGGTCACCCTCTGTGGAAGTCATGGTTACCTTAGTCTTGACCCAGTGGTCTGCCTTCTTTCCCAGTTGGGGAGAAATTGGACCTAGGCCTACCAGATGTTGATGCAGTTTGTCATTGAAGCAATTACTTAAAAGATGTTCTTTCATAAATAAATTATACAGCCCATCAAAATCACTTACACCACTGCCAGTTATCCAACCGTCTAGTGTTTTGACTGAGAAGTCAACAAAATCAACCCAGGACTGGCTCGAGGATTTATGAGTCCCCCTGAACTTAATCCTGTACTCCTCAGTTGAGAATCCATAGCCCTCAATCAGGGTAACCTTCATGAGGTCATAGGATTCCGCATCCTTACCAGAGAGTGTGAGGAGTCTATCCCTACACTTTCCAGTGAACATTTCCCAAAGGAGAGCTCTCCATTGAGATCTGCCTACTTTTCTGGTTGTACACATCCTATCAAAATCTGTGAACCACTTGGTGATGTCATCAGCTTCTTCATATTTGGTTACAATCCCTTTGGGGATTTTTAGGATGTCAGTATTCTCTCTGACCCTATTTAAGTTGCTGCCACTATTTATGGGACTTAAACCCATTTCTTTTCTTTCTCTTACTAGGCTAGGAGCTGCTTCTCCAAATCAAATCTCTTTGCCATCCTGGCTAACAGGATGTCCTCTTCATTGAGGCTGTCCTTAATGCTTACAGAGGTACTGGACTCCTCTGTGGAAGAACCAGGCTCTCTGATTATGATTTTTGGGGACAGGGTTCTAGGAGCCCTATCCTCCCTATTTAGGACAGGAGGGGGGAGTTCTTCCTCCTGTTCTCTAATTTCCCCATCTGAAGAAGTATCCTCCAAATCAGAGGGGTGGTCCCTTGTGAACTCTGCCAAGAGCTCCTGGAGCTTTGCCTTGGTAGGGTTGGACCTAGTTTTTATCTTTTTTATCTTACAGAGAGACCTCAACTCTGATATCCGTAGATGCAGGTAAGGTGTGAGGTTGGGTTCCATCACTGTCTCATCTGTTTGACTCATTATCACTCTAAAAGTTGGGATTACTTTTTAAGAATCTAAAAACTACTTCTAGAACTTAAATCCTAACTTTTACAAACTTTTAAACTTCAAAAGAAATGCTATCAGGGACTTACACAAGGCCCTAGCAGGACTTTAGAAAAATAGCCAAAAATTCAAAAATCAGTTTCTAATGACAATGGGCCAGATGTAGCAAACGTTTAGCGAGTCGCAAACGGCAACATTTGCCGTTTGCGACTCGCTAAACGCGTATCCCAATGCAGAAATGCATTTTGCAAGTCGTTACCGACTCGCAAAATGCATTTCAGACTCGCAAATAGGAAAGGGTGTTCCCTTCCTATTTGCGAGTCGCATTGGGATGCAATACCATTTGCGACCGCATATGCGGTCGCAAATGGCATCGCAGTTACCATCCACTTCAAGTGGATGGTAACCCAATCGCAAATTGGAAGGGGTCCCCATGGGACCCCTTCCAGTTTGTGACTGGACCCCAAAATATTTTTTCAGGGCAGGGAGTGGTCCAAGGGACCACTCCCTGCCCTGAAAAAAAACCGAAAGAAAAGGTTTCGTTTTTTTTGAAGTGCAGCTCGTTTTCCTGTTAGGAAAACGGGCTACACTTCAAAAAAAAAACACTGCTTTATTGAAAGGCAGGTCGCCAACATGGAGGTCTGCTGACGACAGCAGGCCTGCATGTTAGCGAGTGCCTATACTCGCAATGGGGCCGCAATTTGCGACCCACCTCATGAATATTCATGAGGTGGGTCATTGCGACCCCATTGCGAGTCGCAGTCGGTGTCTGAGACACCGTACTGCATAGCAATTTGCGACTTGCAAATTGCGAGTCGCAGGGACTCGCAATTTGCAAGTCGCAAATTGCCGACTTGCTACATCTGGCCCAATATTTTGAATTTTTGTGTGTGATCAGGTATTGGCTGAGTAGTCCAGCAAATGCAAAGTCATAGATCCCACCGCTGCCACCAATGTAGGAAGTTGGCTCTGTATGTACTATTTCAAAGTGAGAGATAGCGTACACAGAGTCCAAGGGTTGCCCTTAGAGGTTGATAGTGGCAAAATTTGATAATACTAATGCTCTATTATGTGGTAGTGTGGTCGAGCAGTAGGCTTATCAGAGGGTAGAGTTAAGCATTTGTTGTACACACAGGCAATAAATGTGAACACACACTCAAAGACTTAACTCCAGGCCAATAGGTTTTTATATAGAAAAATATTATTTTCTTAATTTATTTTAGAACCACAAGATTCAGAATTTAGGAAAGTACATAAATTGTAAGGTACTTCACAAAGGTAAGTTTGGAACTTTGAATTAAAACAGTAGCATACACATTTTTTGCAAAAAGTGGCAATAAGCTATTTTAAAAGTGGACACAGTGCAAAAATCAACAGTTCCTGGGGGAGGTAAGTAATAGTTAGTTTCTCAGGTAAGTAAAGCACTTACAAGTTCAGTCTCCTGGACATAGGCAGCCCACCGTAGGGGGTTCAAGCCAACGCCACACACCCAGCACCAGCAACAAAGGGCCGGTCAGGTGCAGCGGTCAACGTAGCGCTCAAATAGCATAGGCGCCTATGGAGAACAGGAGTGCTCCGGTTCCAGTCTGCTAGCAGGAAAGTACCTGCGTCCTCTGGGAGCAGACCAGGGGGGGTTTAGAGCACTGGAGGGGTCACAAACAGGCACAAAAAATACTCCCTTAGCGGCACAGGGCGGCTGGGTGCAGTGTGCAAAGTAGGTGTCGGGTTTTGTGTTGAAAGCAATGGAGTGACCCGGGGTCACTCTGGCGATGCAGGCAGGGCACAGTGGAGCTTCTCGGGTCAGCCACTGACTGGGCTAGGAAGAGGGCCGCCTGCTGATTACTCCTGCACTGGTAGTTGGTTTCTCTTGGTCCTGGGGGCTGCGGCTGCAGTGCTTTGTCCAGGCGTCAGGTTTGTTTGTTACCAGGCAGTCGCGGTCTGGGGGAGCCTCGGGATCCTCTCTGCAGGCGTCGCTGTGAGGGTGCAGGAAGGTCGACTCAGGGTGTCTACGTCTTTGGAGTCGCCTGGGGTTCCTCTCTGTGGTGTTAGTTCATCTGAAAACGAGCCAAGGGCATCATGTGTAGAGTGTCTCACGCTTCCGGAGTGAGGCTGGAGTCTTTTTAAAGTTGGTTTCTTCATTGTAGGTTTTAAAAAGAGCCGCTGTTCTCAGGAGTTTCTTGGTCCTTTAGGTGCAGGTCAGTCCTCTAGGTCCTCAGAGGTCACTGGTCACTGGTCCCTGGATGCGTCGCTGTGCATGTTCTCTGAGTCTGGAGACAGGCCGGTAGGGCTGGGGCCAAGTCAGGTGTCATCTCTGTCGTTTCTGCGAGACTTTCAGGTCACCATTTCTTCAGGTTGCAGTGATCTGATTTCCTGGTTTCAGGGTCGCCCCTAAATACTCAATTTGGGGTTTTGTTTAGGTCTGGGGGGCAGTAGCTAATGGCTACTGTCCTGGAGGGTAGCTACGCCCTCTTTGTGCCTCCTTCCTGAGGGGATGGGGCACATCCCTATTCCTATTGGGGGAATTCTCCAAAACAAGATGGAGGATTTCTTAAGGCAGGGGTCACTTCAGCTCAAGACACCTAAGGGGCTGTCCTGACAGGTGGGTGAGTCCTCCTTGTTTTCTGATTATCTCCTCCGGACTTGCCGCCAAAAGCGGGGGCTGTCTCCGGAGGGGCGGGCATCTCCACTAGCTGGAGTGCCCTGTGGCGCTGTAACACCGGGGTTGAGCCTTTGAGGCTCCCCGCCAGGTGTTACAGTTCCTGTTGGGGGAGGTGAGAAGCACCTCCACCCAGTGCAGGCTTTGTTCCTGGCCACAGAGTGATGAAGGCATTTACCCAATGTGGCCAGAAACTCGTCTGGATCTGACAGGCTGGCAGTGCTAGCGTGCCTGGTCCTTAGTAAGTAAACTTACAAGGGGATGCGTAAGGGCTGATTAACCTTTTGATTCGCAAGGATTATCCTAGCTACGGGGTATCCAATGTATACCATAATCAATACAGAACTCAATAGCCAATAAGCAAAACATCAGTCAGTAGTTAATAATGTCAACATTCATGAATAACCACAACTCAATATATGTTTTAATAATTTTATTTCCCTATTAGTTACAATACTAAGTCATGAGGTTAAGTCAAACTTTATTCAAATCAACTTAAAATTAATTAATTAGTGACCACCAATAACATAACCTAATCAGAACTTGAGAAAACATGCGTTCTAATGCCTCGACAGAAGCCAATAACGATGAATATGTTAACATGAGTAGCAGAGTTCAGCAAATCGGTCCGCCAATCATTTGCCGCCGTTCATGTTGACGTCTCAGAATAGGAACCCTACCTAACCCAGATTTGCATCAGCATGTGGGACTTCATGCGAAAACAGTTTAGAATGTCAATTTTGAAAAACATCTAGCTTAAGAGAAAAACTATAACACAGCGCAGTTGGTACCTAGAAAGAAAAGGCACAAAAGTTAATTCAGTCACATTGTCACAGCTACCTACCCACGATATGGATCAGCAACAAAGTCAGTCTTCCTCTTCAGGTCATCAATCGATCAGCATCGCACCAGGCTCTCAAGTGAAGAAGCCCAGTGACAAAATCTTGAACCTCTTCGAACATCCACGCCTAACCTCGAACATCTATTCTCTTCATCAGTTCTGAAGTTTTTCCCCTTTTGTCACGGCATTATATCAAAGTTACCCAGACTATACCCCAATTCCTAATTGGTCAGTTAATTCTCCAGTTATGACTCTATCTAATAATGTCAGTTCTTCAAATCTATGAATTTTTGTGCTACACAGTTCTCAAGGTGTCGATTGGTTCACTGTATGATGTCCTCATCATCCGGCTCGTCAGGTATCAAAAATGTTGCATCTTCGTCTCCAGTCAGTGTCTCTACTGTTCAAGTCCTGGGAAAGTACATCTCGTCTGCTTTACACAGTCCTTGATACATTTATGATTCCATCATCTCCTGTCCGTCGGTTCATGCACAGGATTTTTGCTGAGCAGATTTTATTAAACAATAAGCAGTTCAGGGTCAGCTCAGCACATTAGCTTCTCTACATCACACTAATAATTCAGCTTCTGCATGAGGCCTGGCAAAACTAGGCCACAACTTCGACTAAGTTAACTCTACAATATAATGCAAAACATACGTTATATATCTCAATATGACATACTACTACATTGTTTCAATAAATCTTTCTATATTTCTTACATGTTATTCATTTTATTAGTACATTTGGGAATCTTGGTGACCGCTCTCTGAGGGCACATTTTCAAACGTGTATATTAATTCTCTATATTATTTATTTCTACATTTTATTATTAATATTCAAAATGCATAAACACTTATTAATATCTATAATTAACATGTTTGCTTCAACAGCAGGAACTGGTCAGTCTGACACTAGGAATTAGACTGGTATACAAGGGGCATCTCTAAGATGCCCTCTGGGTGAAGTTTACAATGAATCCCACACTGGCATCAGTGTGGATTTATTGTGCTGAGAAGTTTGATACCAATCTTTCCAGTATTCAGTGTAGCCATTATGGTGCTGTGGAGTTCGTGCATGACAGACTCCCAGACCATATACTCTTATGGCTACCCTACACTTACAATGTCTAAGATTTGGCTTAGACACTGTAGGGGCATAGTGCTCATGCACTGGTGCCCTCACCTGTGGTATAGTGCACCCTGCCTTAGGGCTGTAAGGCCTGCTAGAGGGGTGACTTACCTATGCCACAGGCAGTGTGAGGTTGGCATGGCACTCTGAGAGGGATGCCATATCGACCTAGTCATTGTCTCCCCACCAGCACACACAAGCTGGCAAGCAGTGTGCATGTGCTGAGGGAGGGGTCCCCAGGGTGGCACAAGACATGCTGCAGCCCTTAGAGACCTTCCCTGCCCACAGGGCCCTTGGTACGAGGGGTACCAGTTTCAAGGGAGTTATCTGTGTGCCAGGGCTGTGCCAATTGTGGAAACAAAGGTACAGTTTAGGGAAAGGCATGCTGGTGCTGGGGCCTGGTTAGCCAGGTCCCAGCACACTTTCAATCATAACTAGCATCAATAAAAGCAGAAGGTTAGGGGAAACAATGCCATGAGAGGCATTTTCCTACAGTGTGCTTCAGCTGGAAGGAGATACACTGATCTCCTGAACAAAGCACCTGCATACATCAACCACTGCCTGAATTTCCACCAACCATTCAGACAACTTCGCTCCACCTCCCTTTACCTCGCTCACAGCTCTCGCGATTGCCGAAGCTGCAGGTGATGTTGCTCCTTCTCCTACCTTAAGGCCAAGTCCTGGAACGACCTCCCTCTTCACCTCCGCTCCTCACCCTTGCTAGTGAAATTCAGAAAAAGACTCAAGACCTGGCTGTTCGACTGAGCCTGAGCAACAAGATCCTCAGTGCCTGGATACAATAATGGGTGATAAGTCGCTCTCTACAAATCATGATTGATTGATTGATTGACTGTTCTGGGGGAATGGCCTGGGGCACAGAAGTTTAGACCTAAGATGCCAGGTTCTGGAACTTCTCATTCAGTGCTGAAAACTCCTGGTTCGGCAAGTGGTGCATCTCACTCCTGGGAAATCTCAAATCTACTGCGAGACATGAAGTGACTGCTGAGCAAGATTTCGATGGTCCTTTCTGTTGCTTTACCCAATCAGAAAACTATAAGGAGCACATTTACAAGCCCCTAGCACCGCCTTAATGCTGCCTTAGTGTCATTTTTATGATGCTAAGTCGGCATTAAGGTGGCCATTCCCCCACGCCATATTTACAAAGTGGCACAATGCATGCATTTCGCCACTTTTCAACTCCGCGTGCCACATTATGCCATGCAGGAAGGACCGAAAAACTGGGGCAGTGAAATTTAAAAGGTTTCAATGCGCCATTTGTCCGTCGTTTTTAATGCCTGCTCAAGGCAGGTGTTCAAGTGATGCACCCATAGTAATCTATGGGCCTCCCTGTCCTGTGCTGCATTAGCATCAAATCCTTTGGCACAATTGTGTCAAAAATGTTGACACTGTTGTGGTAACGACCTTCACGGTGCACCATATTGTAACTACGGTGCAACCGCGCTGCAGTTAAGGCCGTTAAGGGGGGGCAAGGAGGATGCAAGAAAAGTGGCGCATTGGCACCGATGCAACAGTTTCTTGTAAAACTGCCCCTGTGTCTCTGACTGCCGAGTAAGTGCCACAGACTGGCCGATGCTTCTGTTTGTGCGCCGATGTAAGGGTGGAATGTAATCCCCCTGAGGAGCATCCGGACAGTCCCAGCCCTCCACCTGTTCTGACCCAGGCACTCGATAATAATAGTAATAATAATAATAGCAATAATAACAGCAACAACAACAATATTAAAAATTAATAATAATGACAATAATAATAATAATGATAAGAATAATAACAATAACAATACTAATGATACCACTACTACTACTACTACTAATAATAATAATAATGATAACAATAATAATAATGATAATAATAATAATAATAATAATAATAATAATAACAATAATAATAGTAATAATAATAATAATAATAATAGTAATAATAACAGCAACAGCAACAATAAAAACAATTACTAATAATAACAATAATAATAATTATAATAATGATGCCAATAATAATAAGAATAATAACAATACTAATGATACCACTACTGCTACTATTACTACTACTACTACTACTAATAATAATAATAACAATAATAATGACAATAATAATAACAATAATAATAGTAATAATAATAACAGGAACAACAATAATAATAATAATAGTAATAATAATAATAATAACAATAATAATAGTAAAAATAATGTTAACAATAATAATAATAATAATAATAATAACAGCAACAACAGTAATACTACTACTACTACTACTATTACTAATAATAATACTAATGTTAATAAGAATAATAACAATAATATTGACGACAACAACAACAACAATAATAATAATAATAACAATATTACACATAATGATAATAATAATAATGACAACAACAACAACAATAATAATAATAATAATAATAATAATAATCATAAGAATTATACCAATAATAATAAATATAATTATAATAATAACAATAATAATAGTAATAACAATAATAATAATAATAATAGTAGTAATAATAATAATACTAATAGCAATGCGTAGGTTCAGGACCCCGAGGAAGGGAGAAGCGAGAAGCACAAGGAGGCCGGCGAGAGCAGCACTGCAGCAGGCGAGGTCATCTCAGGACCGTGGCTCGGACATCTTGTATAAAAGAAACACAAAGTGCGCAGTTAGACCTGTGCAGTAGAAACATACAATCTGCCAACTGCAGCGCCAGTGGTGCGGTAAGACTTACCCGTCTCTCCCGCTGAGGGAAGAGTGTGGGCAGTACCGTCCTACCCAGGGCCAGACCTGGAGCCCAGTAACCCAGGAGAGGCTGAGACGGAGGACGGTAGCTCACTGGAGGCGGGTATGAGGCGTACACCACCGGAGAGTCAGGGCCGGCTTTAGCGCTGGTGGCATCGGGTGCAGCAATGACCATCACCTCGTCCTCGCATTCCCTCACTACCAAAGGTGCCCCTCATCGCTCCCTTGCGCCTCTCATATGCATTTCATTAGTTTTAAAGCTCTGGTAAAGGCTGACTTTACTAATCCACTCAGCTGTCCACATAAAATACAGATCTGTCCTTTGCAGCAGGCATATAAGCCTTCAGCGCTACTTTATGGCGTCAAAACTGCCACTAGACAAAACTTGATCTCTCGCTCTCTCTAGCAGGAAGCTTAAACAGAAGAGTTACTGTGACATTTTTACTGATGACTGAAAGCTGGATACACAAGGAACACTGCAGCAGGTGCCTTTAAATCATAAGGTATTGCTAAACACTGCCCCCCCCGCCCTCAGGTCTGTCCCCTCCCTCCAGGTCAGCGCCCAGTGCAGCCCACCAGTTGCTCTGCCCTAAGGACGGCCCTGTAGAGAGGCTATCAGGATGCAGGATGGTAACACCTGTAGAAACACAAGAAGAGAGTAGCAAACAAAGGGAGAACTCAGAAGGTAATGAGATATCACAGGGAGGAAGGGCAAAGGGTCTGAAGAAACAAGAAAGACGAAGAGAACCAAACAAAAAAGGCGAGGGTGCGCAATGCTGAGTGACGAACTGCACATAGGCAAAGGAGCTGAAACAGCTGGGGGTGTTCCCAGGCATTCTTCCAGGGCCTCCCAGGAGCACCGCCCGCAACCCAGAAGTGTACATCAAGCTGATTTCCAGAATCCCATTCTCCTTATAAGCAAATTCTGACCTCTTCTAAACTTGAATGAGGGCCTGAAACCTGCATGCCAAGAGTATCAGCCCCTTGTTAGCGACATCTTTCCCTGTGGCCATGCTACCTGGGCCCTGGAGAGTGTGCATTCCTGCCCTAAGTTGATTTCCAGCAAGTGAGTGAACTATCACTGCTGACCTTTTGATGCTGCCCAATGAGCATGTCAATCACATGTGATCACTAAAGGTCTCCCTATAATTGTTCAATACCCCAGAGCAGCACTCTGAGGTCATGCGGGGCATCCACACTGTCCCTGATAGGGTGAGTGCCACTGTCCTACCACTATGAGAGGCTAGTACTTCGGGCAGCATTGATTTATAGTGCAAGATGCTGGTCTTCTTACCTGTCACCTGCAGGTGAAAGATGCCTCCTGGCTTCTCCTCTTTAAAGGGTCTGCTAGTCTCATTCAACTAGGCTTTTCTTCTGTTTGTTTCAGACAGGGATTACAGTGAGTCCTTTGTGGGCCTGCCTGTCACCCAGCTCTGTCCACCCTGCTGGATGGTAAATGTAAACAGTGGACAGTGGCTTCTTTCTTAGATACCTTTGAAGTTGCTGGTTGTTACACGTGACAGACTTAGGGTGGGCTTCTCCCAAACGTTTTGCCTGCTTGCCTCTAATTTTGCTGAATTCATTTGTGTTGGCTTTAGGACTCTCTGCACTTCACCAGTGCTGACCAGTGCTAAAGTGCTTGTGCTCTCTCCCCTAAACATGGTTTGATTGGTACATCCACAATTAGCATATTTAATTGACTTATAAGTCCCTAGTAAAGTGCTCTACATGTGCCCAGGGCCTGTAAATTAAATACTACTTGTGGAACTGCAGCACTGATTGTGCCACCCACTCGTGTAGCCCATAAACATGTCTCAGGCCTGCACTTGCAGAGCCTGTGTGAGCAGTTTACACTTTCATGTCGACTTGACATTTAAAACCTCTTGCCAAGCCTTAAACTCCCCTTATATTACATAAAGATCACCCCTAAGCGAGGCACTAGGGCAGGGTGCTGTGTAAATAAGAGGCAGGACATATATTTTTATGTTTTACATGCCCTGGTAGTGAACATCTCTCAAATTCGTTTTTCACTGCTGTGAGGCCTGCCTCTCTCTTAAGATATCATTGGGGATTTCTTATTACATTTAATAATCTGTCATTCCTGATTCGGAAGGGGTAGATCTGTCATGTTTGGTACCTATAGAATTTTAATGATAAATCCTCTTTAGTGGTAAAGACAGATTTATTGTTACAATTTTTAAAGTGCCACATTAAGAAAGTTAAGGAATTGATTACAAGAGCAACCCTTAAACCCATGTGAACCTGGGTATACAACAACTTTATGCTACAATGGTTTGCATAGGTATTTTATAAAAATGATAGTACAGTTAAAAGAGGACAAAAAGAAGTTCCAAAGATTTTACGCAGAAATTACAACACACACCAGGCCAGAACGAGTTCTGGCACAATTGTATAGTGCACATAAAATAAAATTACATCAGACACCATTGCAAGAGGAAAACAAATATTTATGAATACTTACATATGCAGAAGTGCAATCACAACCCAATTACAAGTATTATCATTGGAAGAACAAGTAATGAGTAAAGTGTGTGTAATGTTTCCCCAGTGTCAAAGCAGAAAAACAATAACATATTTTGCAGTAAATAACAAACAAAAAGGCTTTTATTAAGTAACAGACAACTACTGAGAGCAAATTAGTATGTCTTGTGAGAGAATGGACACAGACAAAGGGTTGTCTGTTACTCTGATCTGCCAATGGCGTTTCAACCCCATAAAGGATGAGGGGGTCACATTAGGACTATGGATGCTGGGACATACTGAATAAAACAGAAAAACAATGAGGAGAATGCAGTGGTGGACCGTTATGGGATCAACCTTAGTAAAAGGGCAAATCAGGAATAACCTGAATGCTGTTGGACGTGGCTTGCAGGAGTGAGCATGCACACAGAGTAAGTCAAAACATAATACATTACTCTCTGCTAGGCTGTGAAAGGAATGAAATAAAATGTGCATTATGGGCCACGCGGTGTGAGGAAGGCTGTATGAAGCTTACAGCATGTCACAAAGACTTACCAGGGTTAGGCTGCTACCAGCAACTTCTGGTGATATTGTCGGGAGCCAAATACGCTGCGTGTCAGCGGGTCGCTGTACGTTCAGGAATCATACTGCAATGAAACAGGAAGTGGGAATGATGCCGGTCTGTCTACCCCGCGGTTCGGCCAGGGGCCAAAAGCGGAGGAGGAAACCTTCTTGCCATGAGAGAGTCTCAAAGCGTCAGCAGGTCGCTATATGCTTAAAGGTCAAACAGGGAAGCGTGTATCCTACCTCTTGTCGCCATGCCGATCAGTCGCACATGCGCTCAAGGCTTTAAGGCTTTAGAATGTTGGCATTTTCCCGTTCTTAGCGCTGTGTGCCTGCAGCCTGTCTCCAATGCATGTCTGGGGTCGGGTGCCAACTGAGCTCTGTGCATTCCCTCTAGACAGCCACACACAAAGGGAGCTTAAGTGTGACTGATGAGCCATTCACATCCTGATGGTCCATCCTGGGCAAGACACGAGGCAGGAGCTGGCCACCGCCTCACACCTATAACTGAATCGCTGTGTCACAAAGGCCTGCTTAGCACCCAGTCGTGAGTCTAGAGCCAGGGCAGGAAGGGAGGACTTCTGTGCACTTCAAAGCCCTTCTTTTAAGTCTCTCCCACTTCAACTCAGGACACTTCTGGACCTGTGAAGTACTCGGCCAGGAAAAGAGCTACTGTGCTGCTCCAAGGATGCCACTCAGCTGGACTTGCCTGAGCAAAAAGGATTGGACCCACATCACTTGAACCAAATACCCACAGTGACTTCACTGGCCAGTTGACTGGTCTCTTTTCTCAGGGACACCAAAGACTTCAAACTCACCTGCTACAGCACCTGGATTCTGCCAACTGTGTGTTTTGCCCTTCCAAGTGGTGCCAACCCAGTTCAGGGCCCTTGGAAGTAGGTATAAAGTGCTGCTCTTACCAGAACCAAGCATCACCGCGTGACAGAACTGGCTTATCATTCCTGTTGCGTGAATCAGAACCAGTGCATCAACTCTAACGCATCGCTGCTGCCTCAAAGGACAGTACTGGTGCATCGCTTTCAGGCCCACCGCATTTAGAGTCACGCATTGCTGCATAGGGAAATGCAATTCACCTCTTCTGTTGCAGTGATCGACTCCGGGTCATTGCCTTTGGAATCACCACACTGGGTACCGCCCTATTGGCGATACTGCATGGGGAAAATCGGTGTATGTCCTCGACCGCATGGGAAAAATCGATGCACCTCATCTATTGTGGGGATCACACCCATGCATTGCCGCCTCTGCACCCAGCATCTTCACTGACGCAACCAGGATTAAGGTACGTTTGTACAGTGGGCTTCACTGTAGCTGGCCCGCTCCCCTTTGCGGTCAGCCTGAACTTCTGACTTTGTTGTGGTCCAGCATGACCAGGCATCCCAAGTAAACGCTTATTGCTTCTATGTGCTATTTGTAAAAAAAAATTATAACTCAAGTTCTTCTTATTGGATTTTTATAATTTTGGTCTTGTTTTATCTATGTAATTACGTTCTATTTATATAACCAGATGTTGGATCTTTTTGTGGGGTGTTTTCACTGTTTTACTGTTTGAAGTGTTGCACAAATAATTAACTCATGCCTCTTAAGTTAAGCCCGACTGCTCTGTGGCAAACTACCAGGGGTTAGCACAGTTTAATTTAGGATGTGTCCGTGACTTACCCTGACTGGGACTGTGGTTCCTGCTTTGACAGGGTGCATACGTCTGCCAACCAGAAACCCAATTTCTAAAACGGGTGCTGAAAAACTCTAACCATGTTCAGCGGGTTATAAGATATTTCCACTTTAGTTTCACTGCCAGAGGATTTATGTCTACAGGCAATGAAGGACCATCGGGCTCCCAATAGTACCCCTGTGTGATCCTCCTCCAGTGACTTTTTCCTGCATGTGTGAAGATCTGTGGGAGTGGTCCCTTCTGTCCTGTTTGAGGGAGGAACTTCTGAAAAGGCTCAAAGAATCCGGAGAGGATCCAGGATAGGTGTCATGGAACTGAGGGAAGATCTGGTGTGTTGTGAAAACTCCCTTGCATAGATCAGAACAATCGGGACTTCTCCCTGCTGCCAACCATTGCCACATGTATTACCCACAGAACACACTTTGTATGAGCTAGCACAGATGGAAACAGGGAACTGTGGATAAATATCCAAAGCAGCATTGGACCATACAAAACATAAACTCTTACTCCCCTCTAATTCCAGCCAGTAAGAAAGGTATTATAGATGTTTTGAGACCTTGCAATCACCCAATGCATAGGAATGAACATGTGATAATCCCAATATGCAGAGATTAGTGCATTCTGAAATCCTCGTGATAGATTGTGTCGGCACAGACTAGGACAATGTGAAAACTTTTTCATCGTGTCAGACAAATCTCTAGTTCAGGAGGCGCAAAGTGGATTTTGTTTCCTTGTGTATTATTTCTCATATGTACCATCTAGTAACGGCGATGGAGTATACATACCGCCAAGATAAAGGTCAGCTCACCCGATTTAGATGTGGGCGGACATAGATTAGTTACTGTGGAGATCTAGGCCCTCTCCGCTGTGAAAACCCCTCCGACAGCCCTGCGGAGTAAGTCCTGTCGGAGGTAGACCTCTAATTCCACTCAATTTATTTAAATGGGTGGAATTAGAGTCAGTTTTCACTGCCCAAGGCGAGGGGGGAAGATTTTCTTTTGTATCCTGAAGTGGGATTTGTTTTCTAAAAATAAAAAATAAACCAGTTTGGTGCAAGGCTCCGTTATGTTGATGGAGTTGTGCACCAAACTTCAAAACGCATCAATAGGAATAGTTTGCTTGGCAGTCATTTCTTAGTGTGGTGGACAGCACCACCCTCAGGTAGACAGACTAACTTCATTTGTCTCCTTGATGGAGAAATGGGCCTCTGCAAGCTGCTGAGGTTGGCTCTAACTGAGGATAATGTTTGATTTCAGTAACAGACAGATACACTTACTGATCCTCAAACTATTCCCACACAATAGTCCTCAGGGCTAGACAAACACAATATAGGCATAATAAGTCCTGGGTTACATCGTGACAAGGAGCACTGTTTTACATTCAAAGTCACCCCTATGCCGCTGCGTCCCAGTGCACATTAAATAAAAGAGCCTAGCAAACGACTACTTAGGTGAACTGAGACCCACCCAATCCATTGGACTAACCACACAGGCCTGATAAAGTTTGACATTTCCCACTCACTTTTCATCTATGTGGTGGTAAACAAACACACTGAATATACTATGCCAATACACTCTACTCTATTGAGATGAGCATTTTACGGGAACACCCAATTTTTTCATAAAACAGTAGATATCACCCTCCCTCAGCAGAAAATCTCTGGCACAGAAACTTAGGGACTGATTTAGATCTTGGTGGAGGACTAACTCTGTCACAAACATGAAGGACGTCCCGTCTGCTGTATCACAATCTCCATGGGATATTATGGGATTGTAATTCCGCTAGTGCCTAATTTGTAAATAAAAACGTGCTGGTGCCCAAAACTCTCATTTGAAACACACGGCTACTGTGAGCACTGAATGCTGAGGCTGCGTAATTCTACAGTCATCCTGGGCCACTTTAATCCATTTGCAGCCACTCCCTGCCCCGTTAGCTCACTCTTGCAGCTTTCTGCTTTCTCCCTTTGTGACGCTTTTTCATTTTTCTATTCCTCCGTCTTTCCCACATGTGTCCTTTGCTCGCATTACATGCTTGAGGCAGAAAAATAAGTGCCGTCCCTCAAAAATAAGTGCCGGTGCTCCGCACCAACAACCACCGACTCTAATTAAGCACTGAATATGGCGGAAGGGATATCTGTCAAATTTGTGCCGGAGTATTCTCCTCCATCAAGATCTAAATCAGGCCCTTAGTGTAGACAAATTCCCAAGAAGCCCATATTCCTCTTATGGTATCACACAATAGCACCTGTCATTGAAGTCGTGACATGACGATCAGACAGTTCTTTTTTTCTTGTCGAGGACAGATACACTCTGATAATGACAACTGCTAATCCCAAGGGTCCTGGAATCTTATCATTAAATGTGAATGGTCTGACACATGTTATAAAAAAATATATATATATTTTGTCATATTTAAACAACCTGGTGGAATTAAAAAAAACACATGTTTTACCCAAGAAAAGAGATAAATTGCATAGAAACTGGGTAGGGAAAGTGATCAACATAAGTCACTTGCAAAGTATAGAGTCAGAGCAACTTCTGACACGGGAAAGGATGGATAGCTTTAATGATAAGGAAAGACCTACTGTTACAGGTTCTATAGACATGGGCAGATCCCGAAAGACATTACATGTTGGCCAAAATCACAACACAAGAACAAGCTGTGGTGGTCAGTTCGGTGTACGCCCCAATAAGCGATAAAGTCACCTATTGTTAAGATTCTGTAGGATGCGACTCTCTATAGGGAAGATGAAAGTTATCCTGGGAGGGTACTGGAATCTGGTAATGGGCACAGTGTTGGATAACTCTGGGAGACCTAATGCGGGAAGAGTGAGTGAGACGAATGCTGAAGATGGGATAATGGACCACTCCCTAACAGTTTCCTAGAGACTCACACAACCAGCAGGAAGAGAATTCACTTCCACCTCTTGTTCACATGGAACAGAATAAAGTATGATATGAACACCACTACATCGGAGACCAGTAAATGACTTCATTATCCTTAACAGTGTGTCACAATATGGCTAAGTTATAATTTAGGGCCTGATTTAAAGTTTGGCAGATGGGTTACTGCATCACAAACGTGACGGATATCCCATCCGCCGAATTACAAGTTCCAGAGGCTATAATGGGATCGTAAATGGCGGACGGGATATCTGTCATGTTTGTGATGGATTAACCCCATCCACCAAACTCTAAATCATACCCTTGGACTCAATAACACCCCCAGGAGGAGTTGTAAAGCCAAATGTAAGAGGAGAGCTCAGGAGAGACACAGCAACCTTACAGCAAAAAGCCAAACATGCCCAAGTCCTGCTAGAAGTAGACAGGGCTGGACTGACATCTCTGCACTCTACAACACAACCAGAGCTCTAATTAAAGCACGGTGTGCTCTTAACACACCATGTTTGCAGTGGTGCTGGAACAATTTTCAGGGTGGACCTTCTGCCATTACTGTTACATCACTGACGCCCCAAGACAGATTGGAAAAAATTCAAGCGTCACACCAAAAATAAGCATAGCCAATGTGCCACACTCACCAGCAGGAGAGTGGGGAGGATAGGGTTTGTAGCCAGTTTTGTATTTTGGAGAATTAGGGACTCATTATGACCTCGGCGGATGGGATACTCTGTCACAAACAAGACTGATATCCACCCGCCGTTTTCCAAGTTCCACAGGATATAATGGAACTTGTAATACAGCGGACGGGAAATGAGTCACGTTTGTGATGATATATCCGACCCACCAATGGCGTAATCAGACCTTAATGTAGTAGTGAACGGTCATTTACAGACAGCACATTTTCTGTTAAAATGGCCATTAAATTTGCAAAGACACGCAGTTTTACATGCAAAACTATACAGTACACAAATGATAATGTGTGGAAATCGGGTTTCAGTTAATATTTCTTATTTGTGCACCACCAACTAAAGTGTCTTTATTTGTTTAAATCCCATTAAAATCTTTGTTTTCATCACACTTCAGAATTACAGGCAATGTGCTTATTTGTGCTTCCCTAATTGGTGCTATATTTTGATATGTGTACGGCTCACATACAAATATTTGCATTTTGTTGTGAGTTAGTAAAAAGTTGACATCCTGCAGCCTTTCCTTTCACTCCCTGTACCACTACAAGACTGGCACCGAGGTAGGATGACCAGATGTCCCAGTTTTCAACGGAGAGCCCCGGTTTTCAGTGGACTGTCCCAGTGTCCTGACACATAGATTCATTTTTAAATTAATGTCCTGTTTTTTGGGACAAGCGTCATGTAATTGCAATTGTAAGGAGAATTGGAAGGTATGCTATCCTTACGCAGGTTCCTCAGAAGACTGAAAAAATAAGCAATTTATTCTATTTCTGTCCGGCAGCACAGGGGGAGGTCGGCTGCATGTTCCCAGCAGAGGGGCGACAAGAACAGGGGGCATAGTGTGGGGGTCCTGCCATCCTGCCATAGATATTGCTAAGTAAATGTTTCCTTGTAAATGTATGCCTGTGTGTGTGCTTGTGTGTATAAATATCTATATATATATACAAGCACACACACACACACCCATGTGCACATACGTCTACAAGTCTAATATAAATATATACATATATTTATTTTCAAGGCTGTGCAAAACACTGGACATGCCAGATACAGAAGTAAGACTCAAGGTTTTATTTCTGGCGTGTCACGGTTTTTGGTTGTCAAAATCTGGTCACCCTACACCTAGGTCACTTTTACAAAATCCTCTCGGTTTGAAGTCAGAGGGAGTAAGCTAAACACCAATTTTGTTGCTAAAAGAATAAGCAGCAATTTGTCACAAGACATAGGGCCTGATTTAAACATTTGCTGAAGGGGTTGCTCTGTCACAGCGGTGAAGGATATCCGGTCTGCCAAAATCTAAATCCCATTACTTCCTACGGGATTTATATTTCGGTGGACAGGATATCCGTCACCGTTGTGATCGAGTAACTCGCTCACCATGATCTAAATCCCATTATTTCCTACGGGATTTATATTACGGTGGACAGGATATCCGTCACCGTTGTGATCGAGTAACTCGCTCGCCAAGATCTAAATCCCATTATATCCTATGGGATTTATATTTCGGTGGACAGGATATCTGTCACCGTTGTGATCGAGTAACTGGCTCACCATGATCTAAATCCCATTATTTCCTACGGGATTTACATTTCGGTGGACAGGATATCCGGCACTGTTGTGATCGAGTAACTCGCTCGCAAAGATCTAAATCCCATTATATCCTATGGGATTTATATTTCGGTGGACATGATATCCGGCACCGTTGTGATCGAGTAACTCGCTCGCCAAGATCTAAATCAGGCCCTCTGTCTGATATTTGACCTTTGTCTTTGAAAGCACAACATATTCGACAGATAAACACAAAATGTAAAGGCATCTTTATTGCACCTCCACCCACAGTGTGTTTTAAACCATATACAAGTGGCCGAGCCAACTAAGACTCGAGCTGAAAGTTTGACACTGACTCCATCTTTAACCCTGGGACTAGGCCATCAAAACAATCCAAGCTGGCATGCCATCAGCACAAACAGCTTGAAAGTTTGTCTGACTGTTCAGGCCGTTGCTGTGGTATGTCCTTTGTCCACCATGATGCAACCACAGGGTAATATCTTCTCCATCCAGAGCCTGGGATAAAATTCTAGAGTGTTGACTGCAGTTACATTCTCTCCCTTTGGAAATAGGTGTTAAGGGCTGGGGAGGAGTAGCCTCCCCCAGCCTCTGGAAATGCTTTGAAGGGCACTGATGGGGCCCTCCTTGCATAAGCCAGTCTACACCGGTTCAGGAAACCCCCAGTCCCTGCTCTGGCGGGAAACTGGACAAAGGAAAGGGGAGTGATCACTCCCCTGTCCATCACCACCCCAGGGGTGGTGCCCAGAGATCCTCCAGTGTGTCCCAGACCTCTGCCATCTTGAATCCAGAGGTGTGAGGGCACAGTGGAGGCCTCTGAGTGGCCAGTGCCAGCAGGTGTTGTCAGAGACCCCTCTGATAAGTAAATCAGAAAGACCCCTACAAAGTGACACGTTAGGCCCAATGCGTCAGTTTGTAGATATGGAGCAGTGTGGAGCACTGATTGCTCCACCGCTGTGTAAAACAAAATGATGCAACATTGTGCAAGAAGCTTGTAAATGAGGCCCCAAGTGTCCAAGAGAAGCACTCTCCCAGCAGAGATCCCAGCCCAAGAGCCCTCCTATCACAGTACTTGGCAGAGATCTCTCCGTTTGCTCAGCTCACAGTGGATCCAAGAAACATCTAAGACTTTCATCAGGAAATGATTGGGAACAGCATCCTCTCCTGTGACGATCCCTTAAATACTGTTGGGTACAAGGCTGCTTTGCTAGCAGGGCACTTGAAATATGCCTAGATGTCCCCACTGGTGACAAGAGGCGCTCTACAAATCTACTGATCGATTGATTGCTTGATTGACTCTCTTAGTTAAGCCAGAGGAAGCCAATGATATTAAAATACAACCAGTGTCATCAGTGCATTTATTTAACACAGAGCACTATTTTCCTTCCGCTAGAACTGAACAAAAACACTGTCCTTTGGTGTTAAGCAGGGTATAAAAGGTGAAAAACCAAATTTTAAAATGTAATAATTTGATGTACTTACTGATATTAACAGGTCGCAAATAAAATGTCTCCCCTGTGTTTAATATGACAACGTTATAAAGTTGACGAGGGGCCTAGCTTTGCTTCTAATTTGCTTGCATATCACATTTTATTGAAAAAGGTGGCATATTGTCTCTTTTTTGTGTCTGAGCACCGAAAGTTGCAAATTTGTTCATCATGACTTACTGTTTGGCAAGATTCCTGAAGGAAGGAAAGAGCTCAGCTATATCAATTCAAGGACATTTCTGTTGTCTGAATGTAGGTTGTTTATAATCTGAGTGTGCGTTTGATTTCCATTGTTAGACAGAATGCAGGACTGCCCACTAGTGGTAGAACAAAAGTCGTGTTCCATGTCACGTGTTTCTGTTTTAATACTGGTTGACAAGACGTATCTTGTGCTTCACACCACACTGATCGTGTGATGTTTCTGCTTGGAAACATGTGTGCAAATAATGCGTTTGGGAAGTGAGGCAGAGTTCTCCTCTGATCTATCAAAAAGACAGACCCCATGTCAGTCTTCCTTTTTAATAAACACATCGAGATTTTTCATAGTTCTCTACTGCCTTTTAAACTGAGCAGTCCTAAAGACTATTTGTTCTTTGATTTTTTTATGTGCTTTCTTCTGAACCATAATTGGTTCTTGCTATTGACTAGAATAGGGCTCAGCTTCCACCGCCTATACTGCTTCTCGTTTATTTGCATTTTTAGTGTTTTGAATTGAATTTACTAACTATTGTCTTTTTGCCTTCTTTGATGATTATTGAATTTTAAATACACCTTCTTGATTTGTACTGGATCCTTCTATGAGGTGGATTTTCCAGTGTGGATTACTTGTGTGTATTTTCTTATGAGGGTTCTCTGGGTTGTACTGTGATTTCATGTTTAGGGCTCTTGTCTGTTGGACCTACACGTAAGCCCAATTCATCTCATTGGCCCTTTTAATGTAAACAGCACTGACAAAGGGCATATCAGCACAGTGTTTAGTTGAACAATGTGTAACCAGGAGAGCTGGGTCTGACTTCCCAGCTTGTGCAAACCTATTCAAATCACTTCACTTCACTGTGTCTCGTGTTCCTTAATCACATTTGAGCAATTTGCAGTAATTCAGTAGAGTACATGCTCTACACAAAAACATATTTTTTATGTTCATGTATATATAATATTGCTCCAACTATAACAGCAACATTTGCCTTAAGACACCTAAGTTTCTGTTGGGCCACTAATGACATTGTCTTAAGTGGTAATCAATGTTTCCAGGTCCATGTTCAAAAGTTTTCATATTTAATAAAAGTCACCCTAAACCTTGGTATACTCTAATTTGCTAAAATAAAATACTCCCAAATACATCTTTGTAAATGTTAAAGGTTTTATTATATTTTACTTGACATGTGTTGCATAATTTATATACCCCACGTTTCGATGTCTTGGTGTGTGCTTTAAACCTCTGAGCCAGCTTTGGCTCGCCCTATCAACATTCTGACTTGCCCATCTCAAGATTCAGGCTATCCTTAATCTGATGTTGTCAGTGCTATCTTCCATGGGGCTGCTCCTCCTAGGCAGTCAGTCAGCTTACTTCCACAAAGCAGGGTCCAGGCAGCCACTCCTGGCAGTGTTTAGTTGAGGTCCCTGTTTACTGGTCCTGAACCTGGCAAGGGGAGCTGGTAGTAGTACCTCCAGCCCTGAAGGCCAAAGATTTTCTTGGTCACCACTGTTATGACTCTGGAACCAGGAAAATAAATCATGGCTTGTTGGCTGGAATAGAGAATCTGCAGATAGATGTCAGTTGTTTATTTCAGTTGTCACTTCTAAGTCCCCTCCATGGTGTTCTGCCCCTTTGTTTATTTCATTCAGACAGGTCCAACCAAGGCCCTTGTCATGAGGTCTGAGCAGGAATGTGAGATGGAGCTGTGCATCCCTGCCAGGAGCAATCAGAAGCAAGACAGGAAGTCAGGAGAGGCTTCTGCATTTAACTACCTGTTTATCCAGGGGTGGGAGTAGCACTTTCAGAGGATGATGTGCTTAGGGGAACCCACTGAGCTTGAAAGGGACCCTCTGTCTCCTCTCCTGAGCACTCTTAGATCTGACCCTACAAATAGTCCAAGGGATGTTCTGGGGGCAGCCCTTCAATTCACTCCCATCTGAGGGACCACCTAACTACAGGAAGCACAACATGGAACAGAGTGAGGATGCATCCCTCCACTCTCATCATTCACACATAGAAGTACTAACCATCAGGAAACAAAGATATCCCACAAGGATGGGTGCAGAGTCTGGTTGCAGGGGCTTGATGACCAGTTTAGAAAGGTGCATCTTCCAAGGAAGCAACTGGCAAAAATGCCTGTCCTGTTGTGACCACTTCACAGCCACCACTGTCAATCCTTTACAGCCCCGTGAGTTGACACTGGTCACACTTGACAAAGAGGCTGCCTAGGGTGTCCCTCTCTAACTCAAAGCCCCAAACTAGCACTCAGTCCTTGTCATACAAGTGTCTCCTGTGCACATGCATGATCTTCATGTGTGCTGGGGTGGTGCTAAAAAAAACGACAGGCAGGGATACACCCTCTCCAGAGCTGTACGAGGGACTTTTTTCCATCCCAGCAGCGCCCAACTATCAAACTGTTTTTGTTCAAAGAAAACATTCGTCTGAAGCTGGAGTATGTTTTGAGCAAAAAATAAATGATCCAATGCGCAGGAAGCTTTTCCATGCATGTAGGGCCATTTAACATGTTCCCTGCATGTGGCCACTATGACTTGCATGGCAGGCCTGGGTAGGAGATCATACCCCAACCTGAGTGGGGAGGGGTGTCTGTTATTGTGTCCCAGTGGTGCAGGTGAGACTTTGCTGGCTCTAACACAGCAGAGCGACTGAACCTCAGTTTTGCTGCTTGGGGTCTTACTGGCCAGCACAGACTGGATTTTCAAAATTAATAGTTGAGTACAGAAATGAAAACTCTGAGACATACATTGTTGTAGAATGCTTGGCTGTCTCACCTACAGAAACTTCACATAGGAGTGTTACTGCAACAGTTCTTAAAATGGTGTACACCAGTGGTTCCCAACCTTTTGACTTCTGTGGACCCCCACTTTATCATTACTGGATCCCGGGGACCCCCCACTGAATCATTACTGGAACCCGGGGACCCCCCAGTGAGTCATTACTAAAAGCTGTGGACCTAATCTGTTAATATGATTTAATTTTCTAAGTAGTTGCGGACCCCATGAGGAGGCTTTGCGGACCCCCAGGGGTCCACAGACCACAGGTTGGGAACCACTGGTGTACACTGTTCTGCTCATTCCACAAATATATAGGGTGTTTTTACAGACTACGGAGGGTTGTCTATAGGGCCTGGTAATGCATGCCTTATAATTGGCTAATAAATAGAATTTAATCCATTGATTTAAAATTCTATGTCAGATGAGATATTTACCAGCCACATCTTATTAAGGTACATATTAACCAAACTCCCTGTTTGAAAGATATTCAGGGATTAATAAATTGCTGGTGTCATTAATGTGCGGAGTCATTACATTTGTTACGCACTTCAATCCCAGCAAGCATACACCCACTCAATGTGGGTGATTTCACAGTTATGCTCTATGGTCTACGTGTTCTCCTTCTTGCGAAAGGATACTCCCATAAGCACAGTCGATGTTACAGAATATTGGGTGTACACAGTGGTCGAAGTGTATTAAACAAAGTATTGTAACTATGATGCTGTGCATAAAGGGGGCGGGGTGAGTGAGCAGGGGCGGGGTCAAAGGCGTGGCTGAAAGAAAATATTCTGTAACTTTTGCGGTCTTTCACCTTCAGGTAAATACAAATAAAATAACAGAAAGCTTAAATGAAAAATAAATTCAAGTTAACTTAATCATTCTGAAATGCACTATCGTACATTATGACTGAGGCTCCCTTTTTCCATTTTGATTTTTACAGATAAATACAGACAGCAACCCATTTATTTTCCTGTCTGTATTTATTTTAAATGTGAATAAAAATGATATTTAGGTTCTGCTTTTTGAGTGATTTTGAATGCCTTCCAGGGCAATAGCTTGTCAGATTGACAAGTATGGGGTATTAAAAAAAAAAGAGAAATTTCAGTAATGAGGTTAAAACATGCAGCAGATGTGCACCAGGTTAACAATAAAATGTTCACATGTGCATATACGTGTGTTGGTTGATTCATCGTCTGTGGGTTTTCATGTCGCTGAAACCTGTCCGGCATTCAATGAAGAGCATACATTTATCAGTTATATAAATGTGGAAATATCCTAGTTACGCCTCCATTTTTTTGCAAAACTCAAAATAAACATGGATAAGTACAGACAAAATTAGCAAAAAATAAATATGGATAAATACAGACAAAAATGTAAAAAATAAATACCCTAAAACCGAGAGCCCTATTTATGAAGCCTTTATTAGCTAACGCGCTAAAGAGGTCTGTGTGTGTAACCAGAGAGCCACAGACATGAATCGTGGTTGGTGCAGTGGAGAATAGTGACTAATGTATATTTAGTGTTACGAGGGCAGCTCCGGACAGTAAGCACTGTGAACATGTAAGTCATTCTTTTAAACTTGCATTACATACAGTATAAGATATGCTGCCACAAAGTGCACATAAAGTCTTTAGATAAAGTAGTGTAGGAGGCTGCCCTGGTTTGTAGTGGGTAACCAAGGTACTTACACCTTGTGCCAGGTCCAGTTATCCCTTATCAGTGACATGCAGGCAGTGTTCTACAGCCAGGCTCTCTAGAGGTAGCTGTAGATGAGCAGCCAAGGCTTATCTAGGAGACATGCAAAGCTCATGCAATACCATTGTAGTCACACAGTACTCACACACATGAAAGAAAATACTCGTTGTTGCAAAAATAAAGGTACTTTATTTTAATGCCACAGTGCCAAAAAATACTTTGGGGACTATATTCCCTTAGGAGGCAAGTAAATTACACAATATATACAGTACACTAGTAACCAGAAACAGGTAAGTAAATAGTCAGAAAATAGTGCAGTGAAAATCACAATAGGTTGCAATGGGCCTAGGGGGAACACAAACTATATACTAAAATAGTGGAATGCGAAATTCGGTCTCCCACCTAGGCAAGTGTGGTGTGTAGAGGGGCACTGGGAGTGTAAGATACCGCCAAAGGTAAGTAAAATACCCCACCCCAGAGCCCAGGAAAGCAGGAGTAAAACACAGAAGGTTTCCTAAAACACACTAGAAGTTGTGATAGAAGATAATGCAAGAACCAGAAGAGACTGCAAGACACCTGGATTACTGGACCTGAAGACCTGTGGAAGAAGAGGACTAAGTCCAAGAAGCACAGAAGAGTACTGGGAGAACATGAGCCCCTGCTAACCCGGATGAAGGTGCAAAAGAGGAACCACCAGTGAGAAGACAAAGTCAGTATTGCACCAATGGATGAATGCAGTCTGGTTTGCTTTGCTGGATTCCGCCAACAAGCCTTGGTTCACGCAAAACACTTGGTTGGTGGAAAATGGCGCTGCCTGGGACCAGTAGGGACCTGGTGGCCTCTACCCAGGGTGGGGAGACAGAAGGGGCTCTCAGCAACTCAGAGAGCCCTCAGAAGACCAGGCAGCACTCACAGGAGTCCCACAGCACGGGAACAAAGGAGGTGCAAATGGAGGCCCATGCAGCATGACACAAAGGGATCCCACGCACACTCAGTAAGCTGTGCATCACAGTATAAAATGCTGGGGGCCTAAGCTGTGCTGTGCACAAAGAACTTCTTGGAAGGATGATCACAAGCCTTGGCAACTGCAAGTCATGCAGTGCATTGGGGTACTGTCTTGCGAGAGGAGGCAAGCTCTTACCCCCACCAAATTTGGACAGCTGGACTTTAGGACTGTTGGACTCTCTTTAGTCCACCATCAGTGTCGCTGGATCCACACCTGTCATCTGGAGAGGGTACCCAAGCCACCGGTCGCCGTTCCAGAGAGGTGCCTGCTGAAGCCCTAAATAGCCCTGAGAGGGGGCTTGGTCACCTAACCAGGTAAGCACCTATCAAGAGGGGGCTCTGATGTCACCTTCTGGCACTGGCCATTCAGATGCTCCCAGAGTTCCCTGAACGTCCAGAAAACAAGATGGCAGAACCCAGGGACTCTCTGGAGGAGCTATGGGCACCACCCCTAGGATGGACATGGGAGTGGTCACTCCCCTTACCTTTTTCCAGTTTCGTGCCAGAGCAGAGACTGGGGGGCCCTCAACCGGTATAGACTGGATTATGCAAGAAGGGCACCATCTGTGCGCTTCAAAGCATTTCCAGAGGCTCTGGGAGGATACCCCTCCCATGCTTGTAACACCTATTTCCAAAGGTAGAGGGTGTAACACTCCTCTTCTAAAGGAAATGCATTGTTCTGCCTTCCTGGCATTGGTCTGCCCGAACCCCAGGAGGGCAGAAGCCTGTCGGTGAGGTGGTAGCAGCTGGGGCTGCAGTGAAAACCTCAGAAGGCTGGTATGGCAGTACTGGGGGTCCATGGTGGGGCCCCCATTGTGCATGCAATTCGACTACCAATACTAGAATCAGTATTGGGGTACAATCCCCAGTTGTTAGACACCTTACATGACCATATTCGGAGTTACCATTGTGAAGCTACATATATTTATTGACCTATGTAGTGCACAATTATAATGGCGTCCCAGCACTAACGAGGTCCAGGAAAATGGGCATGGATGACGTGGGGGCACCTCTGCTAGTGCAGGGGTGCCCTCACACACAGGTACTCTGCACCCAGCCTTCAAGGTTTGAAGGTTAGACATATAGGTGACTTATAAGTGCCTGATGCAGTGAAATAGTGCTTACACTATTTCACTCAGGCTGCAGTGGCAGTCCTGATGAAAGGTTTGTATGAGCTTCTTATGGGTGTCAAAAGAAATTCTGCAGCCCATAAGGATCTCCTGGAACCGCATTGCCCTGGGTACCTGAGTACCATATACTAGGGACCTGTAATGGGGGTCCAGTATACCAATTTGAAGTGGAATACTGGGTTCCCAGTATGTAAGTACATATTTGGAACCAGGGAGGACATAAACACTGCAATTCTGATTAGCAGGACTCCAGTGACAATTTACAAAACAGTGAAACACACTGACAAGTAGGCCACATCCTATAACCACTGGGGTCCTGACTAGCAGTGTGAGAAGGTAGCCTCTTTCTAGCCTTGTTACCCCCACTTTTGGCCTGTTTGTGAGTGTATGTCAGGATGTTTGTCACTGTTTTCACTGTCTCACTGGGATCCTGATAGCCAGGCCTCAGTGCTCATAGTGAAAACACCATGTTTTCAGTATGGTTGTTATGTGTCACTGGGATCCTGCTGGTCAGGACCCCAGTGCTCATAGGTTTGTGGCCTATATGTATGTGTCACTGGGACCCTGTCACACAGGGCCCCAGTGCTCATAGGTGTGCATGTATATGTTCCCTGTGTGGTGCCTAACTGTCTCACTGAGGCTCTGCTAACCAGAACCTCAGTGGTTATGCTCTCTCATTACTTTTAAATTGTCACTAACAGGCTAGTGACCAATTTTACCAATTCACATTGGCTTACTGGAACACCCTTATAATTCCCTAGTATATGGTACTAAGGTACCCAGGGTATTGGGGTTCCAGGAGATCCCTATGGGCTGCAGCATTTCTTGTGCCACCCATAGGGAGCTCTGACACTTCTTACACAGGCCTGCCACTGCAGCCTGAGTGAAATAACGTCCACGTTATTTCACAGCCATTTTACACTGCACTTAAGTAACTTATAAGTCACCTATATGTCTAACCTTTACCTGGTAAAGGTTAGGTGCAAAGTTACTTAGTGTGAGGGCACCCTGGCACTAGCCAAGGTGCCCCCACATGGTTCAGAGCCAATTCCCTGAACTTTGTGAGTGCGGGGACACCATTACACGCGTGCACTACATATAGGTCACTACCTATATGTAGCTTCACCATGGTAACTCCGAATATGGCCATGTAACATGTCTATGATCATGGAATTGCCCCCTCTATGCCATCCTGGCATTGTTGGTACAATTCCATGATCCCAGTGGTCTGTAGCACAGACCCTGGTACTGCCAAACTGCCCTTCCTGGGGTTTCACTGCAGCTGCTGCTGCTGCCAACCCCTCAGACAGGCAGCTGCCCTCCTGGGGTCCAGCCAGGCCTGGCCCAGGATGGCAGAACAAAGAACTTCCTCTGAGAGAGGGTGTGACACCCTCTCCCTTTGGAAAATGGTGTGAAGGCAGGGGAGGAGTAGCCTCCCCCAGCCTCTGGAAATGCTTTGTTGGGCACAGAGGTGCCCAATTCTGCATAAGCCAGTCTACACCGGTTCAGGGACCCCTTAGCCCCTGCTCTGGCGCGAAACTGGACAAAGGAAAGGGGAGTGACCACTCCCCTGACCTGCACCTCCCCTGGGAGGTGTCCAGAGCTCCTCCAGTGTGCTCCAGACCTCTGCCATCTTGGAAACAGAGGTGCTGCTGGCACACTGGACTGCTCTGAGTGGCCAGTGCCACCAGGTGACGTCAGAGACTCCTGCTGATAAGCTCCTTCAGGTGTTAGTAGCCTTTCCTCTCTCCTAGGTAGCCAAACCCTCTTTTCTGGCTATTTAGGGTCTCTGTCTCTGGGGAAACTTTAGATAACGAATGCATGAGCTCAGCCGAGTTCCTCTGCATCTCCCTCTTCACCTTCTGATAAGGAATCGACCGCTGACCGCGCTGGAAGCCTGCAAACCTGCAACATAGTAGCAAAGACGACTACTGCAACTCTGTAACGCTGATCCTGCCGCCTTCTCGACTGTTTTCCTGCTTGTGCATGCTGTGGGGGTAGTCTGCCTCCTCTCTGCACCAGAAGCTCCGAAGAAATCTCCCGTGGGTCGACGGAATCTTCCCCCTGCAACCGCAGGCACCAAAAAGCTGCATCTCCGGTCCCTTGGGTCTCCTCTCAGCACGACGAGCGAGGTCCCTCGAATCCAGCGACACCGTCCAAGTGACCCCCACAGTCCAGTGACTCTTCAGCCCAAGTTTGGTGGAGGTAAGTCCTTGCCTCACCTCGCTGGGCTGCATTGCTGGGAACCGCGACTTTGCAAGCTTCTCCGGCCCCTGTGCACTTCCGGCGGAAATCCTGTGTGCACAGCCAAGCCTGGGTCCACGGCACTCTAACCTGCATTGCACGACTTTCTAAGTTGGTCTCCGGCGACGTGGGACTCCTTTGTGCAACTTCGGCGAGCACCGTTTCACGCATCCTCGTAGTGCCTGTTTCTGGCACTTCTCCGGGTGCTACCTGCTTCAGTGAGGGCTCTTTGTCTTGCTCGACGTCCCCTCTCTCTACAGGTCCAATTTGCGACCTCCTGGTCCCTCCTGGGCCCCAGCAGCGTCCAAAAACGCCAAACGCACGATTTGCGTGTAGCAAGGCTTGTTGGCGTCCATCCGGCGGGAAAACACTTCTGCACGACTCTCCAAGGCGTGGGGGATCCATCCTCCAAAGGGGAAGTCTCTAGCCCTTGTCGTTCCTGCAGTATTCACAGTTCTTCAGCCTAGTAAGAGCTTCTTTGCACCAACCGCTGGCATTTCTTGGGCATCTGCCCATCTCCGAGCTGCTTGTGACTTTTGGACTTGGTCCCCTTGTTCCACAGGTACCTTCAGACAGGAATCCATCGTTGTCGCATTGCTGATTTGTGTTTTCCTTGCATTCTCCCTCTAACACGACTATTTTGTCCTTAGGGGAACTTTAGTGCACTTTGCACTCACTTTTCAGGGTCTTGGGGAGGGTTATTTTTCTAACTCTCACTATTTTCTAATAGTCCCAGCGACCCTCTACAAGGTCACATAGGTTTGGGGTCCATTCGTGGTTCGCATTCCACTTTTGGAGTATATGGTTTGTGTTGCCCCTATCCCTATGTTTCCCCATTGCATCCTATTGTAACTATACATTGTTTGCACTGTTTTCTAAGACTATACTGCATATTTTTGCTATTGTGTATATATATCTTGTGTATATTTCCTATCCTCTCACTGAGGGTACACTCTAAGATACTTTGGCATATTGTCATAAAAATAAAGTACCTTTATTTTTAGTATAACTGTGTATTGTGTTTTCTTATGATATTGTGCATATGACACTAAGTGGTACTGTAGTAGCTTCACACGTCTCCTAGTTCAGCCTGAGCTGCTCTGCTAAGCTACCATTATCTATCAGCCTAAGCTGCTAGACACCCTATACACTAATAAGGGATAACTGGGCCTGGTGCAAGGTGCAAGTACCCCTTGGTACTCACTACAAGCCAGTCCAGCCTCCTACAAGCAGGATCCCAGTGTCACAGTAAAAACACACTGACAAACACTGACAAACAGGCAAAAATTGGGGGTATCCATGCTATAAAAGGCTACTTTCTCACACAGCACATGTGCTTTCCAGATATTTTTTTCACTTAATAAAACCTAAAAAGGGCTTAGAATCTGCCCATTACTTATCATTGGTTAGATTCCACGTCTCTCTCATTTCCTTGCTACTCATTGGTCAGCGCATGCCAGTTTAATTTTCCCTTCATCTGTTTGTCTCGCACTTGGATTGAGGTACTTTTTTTTTCTTTCCTCCCTCATGCTCTGTTGTTTGTTTCCACTGTTCCTTCCTGTCTGTTGCATGTTGCCCCATCCCTCCCCAATGTTTGTTGCCCCAGTCCTTCCGACTGCATTGCTTGTTGCCCTGTCCATCCCTCCCACGCCCTCCCACACTGTTGCTTGTTTATTTTCACACTAGCCGGAGTCCAAGGAAATCTGTAAAGATCCACATATTCAATGTAAGAACCTAATGTATTTATTTCCCTTTTCAGTCCCTAAAGATTTTGATGTGTGTGGTAAATAAAATCAAAAAGAATACTCTTCAGGCCGCAGCAAGTTTTGTCTCATGATAGGCTTGGTTTTGCTCCCCTTGTGGGATCTGTGGGTGCCCAGCGAGAAGTACTAGAGCTGGTTCACAGCTCCTGGTGGGCGTCAGTAAGCACAGTGAAGCCAAGGTGGAGGAGGCTGTCCTGGTTTGTGGTGGGTTCCTTGGGTACTTACACCTTATACCAGGTCCAGTTATCCATTGTTAGTGAAATGTAGTAGTGTTCTAGCAGCTAAGGCTGATAGAGGTAGCTATAGCAGAGCAGCATAGGCTGAACTAGGAGACATGCAAAGCTCCTGCAATGCCACTTATAGTTACACAGTACTTATACACAAGTAAAGACAATACTCAGTATTACCAAAAATAAAGGTGTTTATTTGGGTGACACAGTACCAAAAATATCTTAGAGGCAATACTCCTTCTGGAGGTAAGTATTATACACAATATATACACTAGACACCAAAATAAGGCAAGTAATTAGACATAGGATATTACAAACAATAGGAAATGCTATAGAATGCAATGGAAGAAAATAGGTCTAGGATCAACACAAACCATAAACTAAGAAAGTGGATTGCGAATCACAAATTCCCCCTTGACAAGTGTAGAGTGTGCAGAATAGCTGGGAGAGTATGAATACAGTAAAGGTAAGTAAATTACCCCACCCCAGAGCCCAGAAAAGCAGGAGTAAAGTACTGCAAGTTTCCTTAGGACACACTACACCTCATGATTGGGATTATTGCAAGAACCAACCAAGTCTGCAAACAACAAACAGTGGATTCCTGGACCTGAAGACCTGCAAAAGAAGGAGACCAAGTCCAGAAGTGGAAAAGAAGCTCCAGGAAGGACAGGAGCCCCTGCCAACCCAGAAAAGGGTGTTAAAGAAGAGTCCCCAGTTGGACGAATACTGCAGAAATGCACCCTAGGAAGATGCCAGCAGGTTCCTGCATGATGCAAAAGATGTCCCACGGCGCGCAGATGGATGCAGGCGATATTTGGCGCTGGAATTCTCCAACAAGCCTTGGTTCTGGCAAAGTCGTGTTTTGTGTCAACTAGGTGCTATTGGGACCCAGGAGGGACCTTGGGGCCTCAAATCTGTGAGAGGAGGAAGAAGGGGCTCTCAGCACCTCAGAGAGCCCTCAGAGCACCAGATAGCACCCACGGGAGTCCCAGGACATGGGGACAAAAGAGGTGCAAATGTGGTTGGTGCAGCACTACAAAGGAATGTCCCACGCCGCCGGAGAACAACTCAGCGAGTTGAGCGTCGCAGGATAGAGTGCTGGGGACCTGAGCCAGGCTGTGCGCGAAGGAATTTTGCAAATAATGCACCTCAGGAGGTGAAGAAGACACAGTGCACAGAGGAACTGTCGTTCTGGGGAAAGGCAAGGCCTTACCTCCTCCAAATTGCAACAGTAGGACCTCAGGACAGGCTGTGTCAATGGGGCCCACCATTTGTGTTCCAAGGAGCAGGCTCGTCGCCAGGAGAGGAGTCCAAGAGAACCGGTCGTCAACTTAGGAGGTGCCTGCGTGAGCAGGGGAGTGACTCCGTCACCCCACTGGAGATTTCTTCGGTCCTTCTGGTGCAAGATGAAGACAGGGAGTCCTCAGAGTGTGCACACTATGGAAACTGTTGCAGTTGCTGGCTGGACCTGAAGTTGCGGAAGAAAAGGATCCCTAGTGGATACTTTGTTGCTGTTACAGCAGTTCCTGGAGCAGTCTGCGGTTGATCCGAGGTCAGAGGATGAAGTAGTAGTTGCAGAGGATTCCTGCTGGAAACTTGCAAGTAGAATCTGAAGAGAACCCACAGGAGAGACCCTAAATAGCCATGAGAGGGGGAATGGCTACCTTATCAGGTAAGGACCTATCAGGAGGGGTCTCTGACGTCGCCTGCTGGCACTGGCCACTCAGAGGCCTCCAGAGTGCCCCACACCTTGCAAAGCAAGATGGCTGGAGTCTGGGACACACTGGAGGAGTTCTGGGCACCACCCCTGGGGGTGGTGATAGACAGGAGAGTTGTCACTCCCCTTTCCTTTGTCCATTTTCCCACCAGAGCAGGGGAGAAGGAGTCCCTGAACCGGTATAGACTGGTTTATGCATGGAGGGCACCATATATGCCTTTCAAAGCATTTCCAGAGGCTGGGGGAGGCTACCCCTCCCCAGCCTGTAACACCTATTTCCAAAGGGAGAGGGTGTAACACCCTGCTCCAAAAGGAAATGCTTTGTTCTGCCTTCCTGGGACTGAGCTGCCCAGACCCCAGGATGGCAGAACCCGGTCTGTGAGGTGGCAGCAGCTGTAGCTGCAGTGCAAGCCTCAGAGAGCTGGTTTGGCAGTACTGGGGGTCCATGGTGGAGCCCCCAGGATGCATGGAATTGGCTCCCTAATACCAGATTTGGAAAGAGGGTACAATTCCATGATCTTAGACTTGTTACATGGCCATATTGGGAGTTACCATTGTGAAGCTACATATAGGTATTGACCTATATGTAGTGCACACGTGTAATGGCGTCCCTGCACTCACAACGTCCCTGGAAATGGCCCTGAACTATGTGGGGGCACCTTTGCTAGTGCAAGGGTGCCCTCACACTTAGTAACTTTGCACCTAACATTCAGCAAGTGAAGGTTAGACTTATAGGTGTCTTATAAGTTACTTAAGTGCAGTGAAAAATGGCTGTGAAATAACGTGTGCGTTATATCACGCAGGCTGCAATGGCAGTCCTGTGTAAGGTTTGTCTGAGCTCCCTATGGGTGGCAAAAGAAATGCTGCAGCCCATAAGGATCTCCTGGAACCACAATGCCCTGGATACCTAGGTACCATATACTAGGAACTTATAAGGGTGGTCCAGTGTGCCAATTGAAATTGGTAAATGAAGTCACTGGCCTAGAGTGACAAATTTAAAAGCAGAGAGAGCATAAGCACTGAGGTTCTGATTAGCAGAGCCTCAGTGACACTGTCAAGCACTATACAGGTGTACACATTAGGCCACAAACTATGAGCACTGGGGTCCTGACCAGCAGGATCCCAGTGAGACAGGCAAAAACATACCAACATATAGGTAAAAATGGGGGTAACATGCCAAGAAAGGTGGTACTTTCTACACCAGGTCCATCATATTCTCTGGCCGTCAGTGACAAGCCGTCTTTCTGTTTCTACCTGTGACCAGAAATGGGAGGGAATGATGCTTTCTTGCACCAGAAAGTTCAATGTACTCAAGAAGTGCATTCCTTGTTTGTATTTTCTGTTCTTGAATAACACAAGAGGGGAAAGCCATGTGCTATGTATGTGGATGGGTGTTGGGTCCACGGCCTGGAAGAAACATTGGATGTTGTGCTAACAGCGGCCACGCGGTCTGGCCACTTGCCTTACAGGTCATTGACAAGCATCTCTGTACTCGTGCTGCAGATACATGTGAATAATCTAAATAATGTAAAGAACTGTGAAAATGCATATTTTAAAAACAGATTGGTTTGAGGAAGAAGAGCCTGGTTACTTTCCAGATAACGTGGTTCAACGTGTACGTACACTTGTGGGCCTGGGGGACAGGACGAGTGAGGGACTCTTGTCGAAGTTTCATAACCAACAGAACTGTATAGAGCATCACTTTAAAGTTTTTTTTATTCAGTGAATTCTTAGGGTTATTTTAAATAAATGTAAGCTAAACTTTTTTGACCGCACCTAACTTTTACGTCACTTTAATCTTTGTTTTTTTCAGTGAATTTCTGTTTTTTTTTTATGCAAAGTAAGATTTTATTACCATACCTAACTATAACAGTACATTATGCTTTGGGTTTTTTTCAGTGAAGTTCTGTGTTTTTTATCATATTCATCCAACTCTCCTACATAGCGTAGCATTTGACTATATGCATCAGGGAGCTGGACAAAAGGCCTGGCCTTTAGCAAGGCCCAGCATCCAACCCTCCATGGGTGGGTATGAGAAGCTGGCCTGGTTTGTGGTGGGTACCAGAGGTACTTACACATTATACCAGGTCCAGTTATCCCTTATTAGTGAAATGTAGGCAGTGTTTAGCAGCTTAGGCTGTCTAGACGTAGCCGTAGCAGAGCAGCCAGGGCTGAACTAGGAGACATGCAAAGCTCTTGCAATACCACTGTAGTTTCACATTACCTATACACAATAAAAGACAATACTCAGTGTTACCAAAAATAAAGGTACTTTATTTTAGTGACACAAGGCCAAAAATATCTTAGAGATAATACTCCTTCTGGAGGTAAGTATTGTACACAATATATACACTAGTAACCAAAATCAGGTAAGTAAACAGTCACAAAATAAGGCTGTAGGAGGCTGGCCTGGCTTGTAGTGGGTATCAGAGGTACTTACACCTTGTGCCAGGTTCAGTTATCCCTTATTAGTGTAGAAGAGGTGTTTCTAGCAGCTAAGGCTGATAGAAGGTAGCTATGGCAAAGCAGCTTAGGCTGAACTAGGAGACATGTAAAGCTCCTACTATACCACTGGTGTCATAGGCACAATATCATAAGAAAACACAATACACAGAAGTACTAAAAATAAAGGTACTTTATTTTTATGACAATATGCCAAAAGTATCTCAGTGAGTACCATCAGTATGAGGATAAGAAATATACAGAAGATATATGTACACAAACCAAAATTATGCAGTAATAGCAAAAGGAAGTAATGCAAGCAATGTAAAGTTAAAGTAGATTGCAATAGGAGCACATAGGTATAGGGGCAACACAAACCATATACTCCAAAAGTGGAATGCGAACCACAAATGGACCCCAAACCTATGTGAGCTTGTAGAGGGTCGCAGGGACTGTAAGAAAACAGTGAGGGTTAGAAAAATAGCCCACCCCAAGACCCTGTAAGGTAGGTGTAAAGTGCACTTACTTCCCCCAGAGAGCACAGAAGTCGTGATAGGGGGATTCTGCAAGGACAACCAACACCAGCAATGCAACAACTGTGGATTTCTGGACCTGAGTTCCTGTAAGACAAGGGGACCAAGTCCAAGAGTCTCGACAGTGTCAACAGTGGGCAGGAGCCCAGGAAATGACAGCTGAGGGTGCAAGGAAGCTGCCACCGGATGGAAGAAGCTTGGTGTTTTGCAAGAACGAAGGGGACTAGGAACTTCCCCTTTGGAGGATGGATGTCCCACGTCGTGAAGAAGCTTGCAGAGGTGTTCCCCCGCAGAAAGACTACAAACAAGCCTTGCTAGCTGCAAGGGTTGCAGTTAGGGTTTTTGGATGCTGCAGTAGCCCAGAAGGGACCAGGATGTCGCCACTTGGATTAGGAGACAGAGGGGGTGCCCAGCAAGTCAGGGAGCCCTCACAGAAGCAGGCAGCACCCGCAGAAGTACTGGAACAGGCACTTAGAGGAGGAGTGAACCGGAGTCCACGTGAAGTCACAAAAGGGAGTCCCATGACGCCGGAGGACAACTCAGAAGGTTTTGCACTGCAGGTTAGAGTGTCGGGGACCCAGGCTTGGCTGTGCATAAAGAAAATCCTGGAAGAGTGCACAGGAGCCGGAGCAGCTGCAAATCACACGG
This sequence comes from Pleurodeles waltl, assembly GCF_031143425.1. Taxonomy (NCBI): domain Eukaryota; kingdom Metazoa; phylum Chordata; class Amphibia; order Caudata; family Salamandridae; genus Pleurodeles; species Pleurodeles waltl. Next base: position 1,528,245,487 of record NC_090446.1, on the reverse strand, counting down.
TACCCAGCAATGCAGTCTAGCGTGGGGAGGCAAGGACTTACCTCCACCAAACTTGGACTGAAGAGTCACTGGACTGTGGGAGTCACTTGGACAGAGTTGCTGAGTTCCAGGGACCATGCTCGTAGTGCTGAGAGGGGACCCAGAGGACCGGTGATGCAGTCTTTTGTTGCCTGCGGTTCCAGGGGAAAGATTCCGTCGACCCACAGGAGATTTCTTCAGAGCTCCTGGTGCAGAAAGGAGGCAGGCTACCCCCAGAGCATGCACCATCTGGAAACAGTCGAGAAAGCCGGCAGGATGAAGCGATACAAGGTTGCTAATGGTCGTCTGGCTACTTTGTTGCGGTTTTGCAGGCGCCCTGAGCAGTCATCGGTCGATCCTTTGGCAGAAGGTGAAGAGGGAGATGCAGAGGAACTCTGGTGAACTCTTGCATTCGGTATCTGAAGAATTCCCCAAAGCAGAGACCCTAAATAGCCAGAAAAGGAGGTTTGGCTACCTAGGAAGGAGGATTGGCTACTAAGAGAGGTAAGATCCTATCAGAAGGAGTCTCTGACGTCACCTGCTGGCACTGGCCACTCAGAGCAGTCCAGTGTGCCAGCAACACCTCTGTTTCCAAGATGGCAGAGGTCTGGGGCACACTGGAGGAGCTCTGGGCACCTCCCCTGGGAGGTGCAGGTCAGGGTGAGTGGTCACTCCCCTTTCCTTTGTCCAGTTTCGCACCAGAGCAGGGCTGGGGGATCCCTGAACTGGTGTAGACTGGCTTATGCAGAGATAGGCAGCATCTGTGCCCATCAAAGCATTTCCAGAGGCTGGGGGAGGCCACTCCTCCCCAGCCATCACACCTATTTCCAAAGGGAGAGGGTGTTACACCCTCTCTCAGAGGAAATCCTTTGTTCTGCCTTCCTGGGCCAGGGATGCCTGGACCCCAGGAGGGCAGAAACCTGTCTGAGGGTTTGGCAGCAGCAGCAGCTGCAGTGGAGACCCCGGAGAGGCAGTTTGGCAGGACCCGGGTTCTGTGCTAGAGACCCGGGGGATCATGGAATTGTCCCCCCAATGCCAGAATGGCATTGGGGTGACAATTCCATGATCTTAGACATGTTACATGGCCATGTTCGGAGTTACCATTGTGACGCTGTACATAGGTAGTGACCTATGTACAGTGCACGCGTGTAATGGGGTCCCCGCACTCACAAAGTCCGGGGAATTTGCCCTAAACGATGTGGTGGCACCTTGGCTAGTGCCAGGGTGCCCACACACTAAGTAACTTTCCACCCAACCTTCACCAGGTGAAGGTTAGACATATAGGTGACTTATAAGTCACTTAAGTGCAGTGGTAAATGGCTGTGAAATAATGTGGACGTTATTTCACGCAGGCTGAAGTGGCAGGCCTGTGTAAGAATTGTCAGAGCTCCCTATGGGTGGCAAAACAAATCCTGCAGCCCATAGGGATCTCGTGGAACCCCAATACCCTGGGTACCTCAGTACCATATACTAGGAAATTATATGGGTGTACCAGTATGCCAATGTGAATTGGTAAATTTTGTCACTAGCCTGTTAGTGACAAATTTGGAAAGCAGAGAGAGCATAACCACTGAGGTTCTGGTTAGCAGCGTCTCAGTGAGACAGTTAGGCATCACACAGGGAACACATACATATAGGCCACAAACTTATGAGCACTGGGGTCCTGGCTAGCAGGGTCCCAGTGACACATAACAAACATACTGACAACATAGGGTTTTCACTATGAGCACTAGGCCCTGGCTAAAAGGATCCCAGTGACACAGTGAAAACACCCTGACATATACTCAGAAACAGGCCAAAAGTGGGGGTAACAAGGCTAGAAAGAGGCTACTTTCTCACAAATGCAAACAGTGAAAAACACAATAGATTGCAGTGGGCCTAGGGGGAACACAAACCATATACTAAAATAGTGGAATGCAAATGTCGGTTCCCCCCCTAGTCAAGAGTAGTGTATAGAGAGGCACTGGGAGTGTAAGAAAACACCAAAGGTAAGTAAAATACCTCACCCAAGAGCACAGAAAACAGGAGTAAAGTACAGCAAGTTTCCTCAGAACACACTAGGAGTCGTGGTAAAGGATTATGCAAGAACCAAGCAAGACTGCAAAACTACAACGCTGCATTCCTGGACCTGAAGACCTGTGGAGATTGGAGACCAAGTCCAGAAGTCGATGAAGAGTCCCGGAAGGACAGGAGCCCCTGCAACCTGGAAGAAGGTGCAAAAGTGGATTCTCCTGTTAGAAGAAAAGTACAGAAATGCACCAGAGAAGACAGCTGCGGGTTCCTTTTTAGTGCAAGAGATCTCCCATGTCGAGTCGTTGGATGCAGGCTGTTTTCGTCACTGGATTCTGCCAACAAGCCTTGGTTCACGCAAGAATGCGTTTTGTGTCAAAGAGGCGCTGCCTGGGCCCAGAAGGGACCTGGGGGCCTCGACTCAGACTAAGGAGACAGAGGGGGGGCCTCATCACTTCAGAGAGCCCTCAGAAGACCAGGCACAGGGGCAAAGAAGTTGCAAATTGCAGTCATCTCAGCACTACACAAAGGGATCCCACGTGGCCGGAGAACAACTCAGGGAGCTGAGCGTCGCAGGATAGGGTGCTGGGAACCTGGGCTACACTGTGCACGAAGGACTTTTGGAAAAAGTGCACAGAAGCCCAAGGATCTGCAGAAGACGGAGTGCAAAGGGGTACTGTCTGGCATGTGGAGGCAAGCTCTTACTTCCACCAAATATGGGCAGCTGGACTTTTGGACAGTCAGGATCACTTTGGCCCACCACCTGTGTTCCAGGGATCACGCTCATCGACAGGAGAGGAGCCCAGAGTACCAGTTATCGTTGCAGAGAGGTGCTTGTTGAAGCAGGGAAGTGACTCCATCACTCCACAGAAGATTTCTTCGGTCTTTCTGGTGCAGAATGAAGACAGGCAGTCCTCAGGGCATGCACAACCTGGAAACTGTTGCAGTTGCTGGCTGGAGCTGAAGTTGAAGGGTCACAGTAGCCTTTCTGGATACTTTGTTGCAGTTACAGCGGTTTCTGGAGCAGTCAGCGGTTGATTCGACCTGGACCCACTTCTCACCATGACCAAACAAGTCAACGCCGTATCATCTTCCTGCTTCCTCACCCTCCGCATGCTCCGAAAGATCTTCCGTTGGATCCCCGCCGACACCAGAAAGACCGTGACCCACGCCCTCGTCACGAGCCGCCTGGACTACGGCAACACCCTATATGCAGGAACCACCGCTAAACTCCAAAAACGTCTGCAACGAATTCAAAACGCCTCCGCCAGCCTCATCCTCAACATACCCCGCAACAGCCACATCTCCGCCCACCTGAGACACCTGCACTGGCTTCCCGTCAACAAAAGGATCACCTTCCGACTCCTCACCCACGCACACAAAGCCCTCCACAACAAGGGACCCGAATACCTCAACCGCCGCCTCAGTTTCTACACACCCACCCGTCAACTTCGCTCCGCCAACCTCGCTCTCGCCGCCGTCCCTTGCAACCACCGCACCATGGCAGGTGGGAGGTCCTTCTCCTACCTGGCGGCCAAGACATGGAACTCCCTCCCCACCAACCTCAGGACCACCCAGGACCACTCCGCATTCCGGAGGCAACTCAAGACCTGGCTCTTCGAGCAGTAGTAACCCCATCCCCCTAGCGCCTTGAGACCCGCATGGGTGAGTAGCGCGCTTTATAAATGTTTATGATTTGATTTGATTTGATTTGATGATTTGATTCGACGGTCAGTAGCGGAAGCAAAGGAGTCCCGGTGGAGTCTTGCATACTGAATGTGCAGGAACACCCAGAGAAGAAACCCTAAATAGCCCTGAGAGGTGGATTGGCTACCCACCCAGATATGCACCTATCCGGAGGGGTCTCTGATGTCACATGCAGGCACTGGCCACTCAGATGCTCCCAGGGGGTTCCCACACCTTGGAATCCAAGCCGGCTAACGCCAGGGACACTGGGGGTCCATGAACCGGTGTAGACTTGATTATGCAAGGAGGACACTGTTTGTGCCCTTCAAAACATTTCTAGAGGCTCTGGGACAATACCCCTCCCATGCCTGTAACACATATTTCAAATGGGAGGGGGTGTAACACCCCTCTCCTAAAGGAAATGCATTGTTCTGGCTTCCTGGAATTGAGCTGCTCAGTCCCCAAGAGGGCAGAAACCTGTCTGTGAGGTGGCAGCAGCTGGGGCTGCAGTGGAAACCTAAGAGAGCTGGTTTGGCAGTACTGGGGTCCATGGTGGAGCCTCCAAGTTGCATAGAATTGGCCCCCGAATACCAGATTTGGATCAGGGGTTCAATTTCTCAATTTTAGACACCTCACATGGCCATATTCGGGGTTACCACTGTGAAGCTACATATATGTATTGACATATATGTAGTGCACGCTTATAATGGTGTCCCCGCACTCACGAAGTCTGGGAAATTGGTCCTGGACAACATGGGGGCACCTTTGCTAGTGCAAGGTCCCCTCATACACTGAACTTTGCACCTAGCCTTCAGTAACTGAAGGTTAGACATATAGGTGACTCATAAGTTACCTGGTGCAGTGAAAATGGCTGTGAAATAGTGTGTGCACTAATTCACTCAGGTTGCAGTGGCAGTCTTGATGGAGTGTTTGTATGAGCTCCTCATGGGTGGCAAAAGAAATTCTGCAGCCCATAAGGATCTCCTGGAACCCCAATGCCCTGGGTAGCTGAGCACCATATACTAGGGACTTATAAGGGGGGTCCAGTATACCAATATGGAGTGGAATACTGGGTTACCAGTATGTCAGTACAAATTTGGAACCAGAGAGAGCATAAGCACTGGAGTTCTGATTAGCAGGACTCCAGTGACAATTTAGAAACCAGTGAAACATACTGACAGGAGGCCACAACCTATGAGCACTGGGGTCCTGACTAGCAGGATCCCAGTGACACAGTAAAAACACACCCTCAAACACTGACATACAGGCAAAAATTGGGGGTAACCATGCTAGAAAGAGGCTACTTTCTCACACAACCCCCCAAACGAAGGACAATAAGGCTAACCTTGGCCATTTGAGACTTTATTGTCTATGTGGTGATAAGTGGAGAGTAGGTCTGCAATAGAGTGGTTACTCCCTTTATCATCCACTGTCTGCTTTCTTCCCTGTGGGGAGGTAAACCATACTGTTTGGAGACTTTTGCTTAGAAAACAGTGCAAGTGCTTACTCATAGTTTCCCTATTCGTAAAGTTTAAAGTGGGTCAGTGTAGGTGAGGCCCCCAGGTCCCTCTTGGGCCAAGCAGCACCATTTTGACATACAACACGACCTTGCTTGAACCAAAGCTTGTTGGACAAATCCAGTGATGCAAACAGCCTGTATCCAACATCTCAACGTGGGACATCTCCTGCACCACACAGGAACCCGCAGCCATCTTCTTTGGTGCGCTTCTGCTGACTTCTTCTAACCGGAGAATCCTCTTTTGCACCATCTTCTAGGTTGGCAGGGGCTCCTGTCCTTCCTGGAATCTTCTGCGACTTCTGGACTTGGTCTCCTCTCTTCACAGGTCTTCAGGTCCAGGAATCCACCATTTGTTGCTTGCAGTCTTGCTTGGTTCTTGCAATTAGTCTTACCACGACTTGTAGTGTGTCCTGAGAAAACTTGCAGTACTTTACTCCTGCTTTCCTGGGCTCTGGGGTGGGGTACTTTACTTACCTCTGGTGTTTTCCTACACTCCCAGTGCCCCTCTACACACTACACTTGCCGAGGGGGGAATTCGTGATTCGCATTTCACTATTTTAGTATATAGTTTGTGTTGCCCCTAGGCCCATTGCAATCTATTGTATTTTCTACTGTTTGCACTCTTCTATGACTGTTTACTTACCTGATTTTGGTTACTAGTGTATATATTGTGTATAATACTTACCTCCAGAAGGACTATTGCCTCTGAGATATTTTTGGCCTTGTGTCACTAAAATAAACTACCTTTATTTTTGGTAACACTGAGTATTGTCTTTACTTGTGTATAAGTACTGTGAAACTATAAGTGGTATTGCATGAGCTTTGCATGTCTCCTAGTTCAGCCTTAGCTGCTCTGCTACAGCTACCTCTATCAGCCTAAGCTACTAGAACACTACTACATTTGACTAATAAGGGATAACTGGACCTGGTAGAAGGTGTAAGTTCCTAGGGTACCTACTAAAGTCCGGGCCAGCCTCCTACATGGAGTGACAGAGTCACTTCCCTGCTTCAGCAGGCAACTTTCTGCAGCGATGACTGGTGGCGTCGGTCCCCTCTCCAGACAACAGGCATACATCCAGCGACACGGGTGGTGGAGTAAAGTGACTCCAGCAGTCCCAACAGTCCAGGTGGAGGTAAGAGATTGCCTTCCCACGCACAATAGTACCCCCGTGCACTTGCATTTGCCAAGGCTTGTGTAGGACCTACAGCACAGCTTAGTCCTCCAGCACTCCATCCTGCAACGCACAGCTTCCTGAGTGGCTCTCCAGCGTTGTGGGAATCCTTTGTGTCGTGCTGCGTGGGCCTCCTTTTGCACCTTCTTTGTCCCCATGCTGCGGGAATCCTGTGCACGCTGCCTGGTTTTCTGAGGGCTCTCTAGGTTGCTGAGAGCCCCCTCTGTCTCCCCCTCCTGAGTAGAGGCCACCAGGTCCCTCTGGTCCCGGGCAGGGCCCTTTTCTGCTAACCGCGAGCTTTGCATTTACAAAGGCTTGTTTGCGGAATCCAGTGAAGCAAACCAGACTGCATTCATCCTTCCAGTGTGGGACATCTTCTGCACCAACCAGGAACCCGCATCCATCTTCTTGGGTCCAGTACTGACTTTGTCTTCTCACTGGTGGTTCCACTTTTGCACCTTCATCTGGGTTAGCAGAGACTTCTGTTCTCCTTGGACTCTTCAGTGCTTCTTGGACTTGGTCCCCTTCTCCCACAGGTCTTCAGGTCCAGGAATCCATCATTGGTGTCTTGCAGTCTCTTCTGGTTCTTGCATTATCTTCTATCACAACTTCTAGTGTGTTTTAGGAAATTTGTTGTGTTTTACTCCTGCATTCCTGGGCTCTGGGGTGGGGTATTTACTTACTTTTGGTGTTTTCTTACACTCCCAGCACCCCTCTACACACCACACTTGGCTAGGTGGAAAACTGACTTTCACATTCTACTATTTTAGTATATGGTTTGTGTCCTCCTAGGGCCCATTGCAACCTATGGCGTTTTTCACTATTTGCACTATTTTCCTACAGTGTACTTACCTGTTTCTGGTTACTAGTGTATATATTGTGTGATTTACTTACTTCCTAAGGGAGTATAGCATACAAAGGATTTTTGGCATTGTGTAACTAAAATAAAGTAACTTTATTTTTGTAATACTGAGGTTGTCTTTCATGTGTGTGAGTCCTGTGAGACTACAGTGGTATTGCATGAGCTTTGCATGTCTCCTAGTTAGGCCTTGGCTGCTCATCTACAGCTACCCCTAGAGAGCCTGGCTTCTAGACACTGACTACATGTCACTAATAAGGGATAACTGGACCTGATATAAGGTGTAAGTACCTTTGGTACCCACTACAAACCAGGCCAGCCTCTTAAAAAGGCCCCTCTCCCCTCTTCACCTCTCCTCACTGATGTGAGACCTCTTCGTCCTCCTCCTCTCGCCTCCTCATTGATGGTGTGTGAGACCCCCTCCCTCCTCACCTCTGCCCTCTCCCCTCCTCATTGATGGTGTGTGAGACCCCCTCTGCCCCCCTCCCCTCCTCATCTCTCTCTTCCTCGTTGATGGTGTGTAAGACCCCCATCCCCCCTCTCTTCCCACTGATGGTGTGTGAGCCCCCTCCCTCGCACCTCACTTCTCTCCGCCTCACTGATGTAAGACCCCTCCTTCCTTCCCCTCTCCCCTCCACACTGATGGTGTGAGACCCCCTCTCCCCTCCCTCCTCACCTCTCCCCCTCTCCCTTCCTCATGGATGGTGTGTAAGACCCCCTCCCTCATTCCTCACCTCTCTCCTTCTCTCTGATGTAAGACCCTCTCTTCATCCACCCTTCCCTCCTCACTGATACTGTGTGAGACCCCGCTCCCTCTCTCCTCAGCTCTCTCACCTCTTCACCTCTCTCCTCTTCACTGATGTAAGACCCCCTCTTCCTTCCCCTCTCCCCTCCTCACTGATGGTGTGTGAGACCCCCTCCCGCTCCCCGTCTCACCTCTCTCCTCCTCAATGATGTAGAACCACCTCTTCCTCCCCCCTTCCCTCCTCACTGATGGTGTGTGAGACCCCCTCCCCTCTCTCCTCCTCACTGATGGTGTGTGAGCTCCTCTCGCCCCTTTTCGTGTCTCCTACTCACTGATGTAAGATCTCCTCGTCCTCCCCTTCTCCCCTCATCAATGATGGTGTGTGAGACCCCCCTCCCTCCTCACCTCTCCCCCCCTACCCCCCTCTCTGATGGTGTGTGAGACCTCCTCTCTCCATCCTCACCTCTCCCCTCCTCACTGATGGTGTGTGAGACCCCCTCCCTCCTCTCCCCTCCTCACCGATGGTGTGTGAGACCCCCTCCCTCCCTCCTCACCCTTCCCCCTCCCCTACTCACTGATTGTGTGTGAGACCCCATCCCTCCCTCCTCACCTCTCTCCCCTCCCGTCCTCGCTGATGGTGTGTGAGACCCCCTCTCTCCTTACCTCTCCCCTCCTCACTGATGGTGTGTGAGACCCCCTCCCTTCCTCCTCACCTCTCCCCCATCTCTCCTCACTGATGGTGTGTGAGACCCCCTCCCTCCCTCCTCACCTTTCCCCTCTCCCCTCCTCACTGATGGTGTGTGAGACCCCCTCCCTCCTCACCTTCCCCCCTCCCTCCTCACTGATGGTGTGTGAGACCCCCTCCCTTCCTCCTCACTGATGGTGTGAGAGACCCCCTCCCTCACTCCTCAGTGATGGTGTGTGAGACCTCCCCCCTCCCTCATCACCTCTCCCCCTCCCCTCCTCACTGATGGTGTGTGAGACCCCCTCCCTCCCTCCTCACCTCTCTCCTCCTCACTGATGGTGTGTGTGACCCCCCCTCCCTCCTCAACTCCCCCCTCTCTCCTCACTGATGGTGTGTGAGACCCCCTCCCCTCTCTCCTCCTCACTGATGGTGTGTAAGCTCCTCTCGCCCCTCTTCATGTCTCCTACTCACTGATGTAAGATCTCCTCGTCCTCCCCTTCTCCCCTCCTCACCTTCCCCCCTCCCTCCTCACTGATGGTGTGTGAGACCCCCTCCCTCCCTCCTCACTGATGGTGTGTGAGACCCCCTCTCTCCGTGCTCACCTCCCCCCTCCCTCCTCACTGATGGTGTGTGAGACCCCTTCCCTCCTCACTGATGGTGTGTGAGACCCCCTCCCTCCCTCCTCACCTCTTCCCCTCCCTCCTCACTGATGGTGTGTGAGACCCCCTCCCTTCTCACCACTCCCCCTCCCCTCCTCACTGATGGTGTGTGAGACCTCCTCCCTCCCTCCTCAACTCTCCCCCTCCCTCCTCACTGATGGTGTGTGAGACCCCCGCCCCCTCCTTCCTCACCTCTCTCCTCCTCACTGATGGTGTTTGAGACCCCCTCCCTCCCTCCTCACCTCTCCCCCTCCCTCCTCACTGATGGTGTGTGAGACCCCCGCCCCCTCCCTCCTCACCTCTCTCCTCCTTACTGATGGTGTGTGAGACCCCCGCCCCCTCCCTCCTCACCTCTCTCCTCCTTACTGATGGTGTGTGAGACCCCCGCCCCCTCCCTCCTCACCTCTCTCCTCCTTACTGATGGTGTGTGAGACCCCCGCCCCCTCCCTCCTCACCTCTCTCCTCCTCACTGATGGTGTGTGAGACCCCCTCCCTCCCTCCTCACCTTCCCCCCTCCTCACTGATGGTGTGTGAGACCCCCTCCCTCCCTCCTCACCTCTCTCCTCCTCACTGATGGTGTGTGAGACCCCCTCCCTCCCTCCTCACCTCTCCCCCTCCCTCCTCACTGATGGTGTGTGAGACCCCCTCCCTCCTCACCTCTCTCCTCCTCACTGATGGTGCGTGAGACCCCCTCCCTCCCTCCTCACCTCTCCCCCTCCCTCCTCACTGATGGTGTGTGAGACCCCCGCCCCCTCCCTCCTCACCTCTCTCCTCCTCACTGATGGTGTGTGAGACCCCCTCCCTCCCTCCTCACCTTCCCCCCTCCTCACTGATGGTGTGTGAGACCCCCTCCCTCCCTCCTCACCTCTCTCCTCCTCACTGATGGTGTGTGAGACCCCCTCCCTCCCTCCTCACCTCTCCCCCTCCCTCCTCACTGATGGTGTGTGAGACCCCCTCCCTCCTCACCTCTCTCCTCCTCACTGATGGTGCGTGAGACCCCTCCCTCCCTCCTCACCTCTCCCCCTCCCTCCTCACTGATGGTGCGTGAGACCCCCTCCCTCCCTCCTCACCTCTCCCCCTCCCTCCTCACTGATGGTGTGTGAGACCCCCTCCCTCTTCACCTCTCTCCTCCTCACTGATGGTGCGTGAGACCCCCTCCCTCCTCACCTCTCTCCTCCTCACTGATGGTGTGTGAGACCCCCTCCATCCCTCCTCACCTCTCTCCTCCTCACTGATGGTGCGTGAGACCCCCTCCCTCCCTCCTCACCTCTCCCTCCTCACTGGTGGTGTGTGAGACCCCCTCCCTCCTCACCTCCTCCCCTCCCTCCTCACTGATGGTGTGTGAGACCCCCGCCCCCTCCCTCCTCACCTCTCTCCTCCTCACTGATGGTGCGTGAGACCCCCTCCCTCCCTCCTCACCTCTCCCCCTCCCTCCTCACTGATGGTGTGTGAGACCCCCTCCCTCCCTCCTCACCTCTCCCACTCCCTCCTCACTGATGGTGTGTGAGACTCCCTCCTCACCTCTCCACCCTCCCCTCCTCACTGATGGTGTGTGAGACCCCCTCCCTCCTCTCCCCTCCTCACCGATGGTGTGTGAGACCCCCTCCCTCCCTCCTCACCCTTCCCCCTCCCCTACTCACTGATTGTGTGTGAGACCCCATCCCTCCCTCCTCACCTCTCTCCCCTCCCGTCCTCGCCGATGGTGTGTGAGACCCCCTCTCTCCTTACCTCTCCCCTCCTCACTGATGGTGTGTGAGACCCCCTCCCTTCCTCCTCACCTCTCCCCCATCTCTCCTCACTGATGGTGTGTGAAACCCCCTCCCTCCCTCCTCACCTTTCCCCTCTCCCCTCCTCACTGATGGTGTGTGAGACCCCCTCCCTCCTCATCTTCCCCCCTCCCTCCTCACTGATGGTGTGTGAGACCCCCTCCCTTCCTCCTCACTGATGGTGTGAGAGACCCCCTCCCTCACTCCTCAGTGATGGTGTGTGAGACCTCCCCCCTCCCTCATCACCTCTCCCCCTCCACTCCTCACTGATGGTGTGTGAGACCCCCTCCCTCCCTCCTCACCCTCTCCTCCTCACTGATGGTGTGTGTGACCCCCCCTCCCTCCTCACCTCCCCCCTCTCTCCTCACTGATGGTGTGTGAGACCCCCTCCCCTCTCTCCTCCTCACTGATGGTGTGTAAGCTCCTCTCGCCCCTCTTCACGTCTCCTACTCACTGATGTAAGATCTCCTCGTCCTCCCCTTCTCCCCTCCTCACCTTCCCCCCTCCCTCCTCACTGATGGTGTGTGAGACCCCCTCCCTCCATCCTCACTGATGGTGTGTGAGACCCCCTCACTCCGTGCTCACCTCCCCCCTCCCTCCTCACTGATGGTGTGTGAGACCCCTTCCCTCCTCACTGATGGTGTGTGAGACCCCCTCCCTCCCTCCTCACCTCTTCCCCTCCCTCCTCACTGATGGTGTGTGAGACCCCCTCCCTTCTCACCACTCCCCCTCCCCTCCTCACTGATGGTGTGTGAGACCTCCTCCCTCCCTCCTCAACTCTCCCCCTCCCTCCTCACTGATGGTGTTTGAGACCCCCGCCCCCTCCTTCCTCACCTCTCTCCTCCTCACTGATGGTGTTTGAGACCCCCTCCCTCCCTCCTCACCTCTCCCCCTCCCTCCTCACTGATGGTGTGTGAGACCCCCGCCCCCTCCCTCCTCACCTCTCTCCTCCTTACTGATGGTGTGTGAGACCCCCGCCCCCTCCCTCCTCACCTCTCTCCTCCTTACTGATGGTGTGTGAGACCCCCGCCCCCTCCCTCCTCACCTCTCTCCTCCTTACTGATGGTGTGTGAGACCCCCGCCCCCTCCCTCCTCACCTCTCTCCTCCTCACTGATGGTGTGTGAGACCCCCTCCCTCCCTCCTCACCTTCCCCCCTCCTCACTGATGGTGTGTGAGACCCCCTCCCTCCCTCCTCACCTCTCTCCTCCTCACTGATGGTGTGTGAGACCCCCTCCCTCCCTCCTCACCTCTCCCCCTCCCTCCTCACTGATGGTGTGTGAGACCCCCTCCCTCCTCACCTCTCTCCTCCTCACTGATGGTGCGTGAGACCCCCTCCCTCCCTCCTCACCTCTCCCCCTCCCTGATGGTGTGTGAGACCCCCGCCCCCTCCCTCCTCACCTCTCTCCTCTTCACTGATGGTGTGTGAGACCCCCTCCCTCCCTCCTCACCTTCCTCCCTCCTCACTGATGGTGTGTGAGACCCCCTCCCTCCCTCCTCTACTCTCTCCTCCTCACTGATGGTGTGTGAGACCCCCTCCCTCCCTCCTCACCTCTCCCTCCTCACTGATGGTGTGTGAGACCCCCTCCCTCCTCACCTCTCTCCTCCTCACTGATGGTGCGTGAGACCCCTCCCTCCCTCCTCACCTCTCCCCCTCCCTCCTCACTGATGGTGCGTGAGACCCCCTCCCTCCCTCCTCACCTCTCCCCCTCCCTCCTCACTGATGGTGTGTGAGACCCCCTCCCTCCCTCCTCACCTCTCCCCCTCCCTCCTCACTGATGGTGTGTGAGACCCCCTCCCTCCCTCCTCACCTCTCTCCTCCTCACTGATGGTGTGTGAGACCCCCTCCCTCCCTCCTCACCTTCCCCCCTCCTCACTGATGGTGTGTGAGACCCCCTCACTCCCTCCTCACCTCTCCCCCTCCCTCCTCACTGATGGTGTGTGAGACCCCCTCCCTCCTCACCTCTCTCCTCCTCACTGATGGTGCGTGAGACCCCCTCCCTCCCTCCTCACCTCTCCCCCTCCCTCCTCACTGATGGTGTGTGAGACCCCCTCCCTCCCTCCTCACCTCTCCCCCTCCCTCCTCACTGATGGTGTGTGAGACCCCCTCCCTCCCTCCTCACCTCTCTCCTCCTCACTGATGGTGTGTGAGACCCCCTCCCTCCCTCCTCACCTTCCCCCCTCCTCACTGATGGTGTGTGAGACCCCCTCCCTCCCTCCTCACCTCTCTCCTCCTCACTGATGGTGCGTGAGACCCCCTCACTCCTTCCTCACCTCTCCCCCTCCCTCCTCACTGATGGTGTGTGAGACCCCCTCCCTCCTCACCTCTCTCCTCCTCACTGATGGTGCGTGAGACCCCCTCCCTCCCTCCTCACCTCTCCCCCTCCCTCCTCACTGATGGTGTGTGAGACCCCCTCCCTCCTCACCTCTCTCCTCCTCACTGATGGTGCGTGAGACCCCCTCCCTCCCTCCTCACCTCTCCCCCTCCCTCCTCACTGATGGTGTGTGAGACCCCCTCCCTCCCTCCTCACCTCTCTCCTCCTCACTGATGGTGTGTGAGACCCCCTCACTCCCTCCTCACCTCTCCCCCTCCCTCCTCACCTCTCTCCTCCTCACTGATGGTGCGTGAGACCCCCTCCCTCCCTCCTCGCCTCTCCCCCTCCCTCCTCACTGATGGTGTGTGAGACCCCCTCCCTCCCTCCTCACCTCTCTCCTCCTCACTGATGGTGTGTGAGACCCCCTCCCTCCTCACCTCTCTCCTCCTCACTGATGGTGCGTGAGACCCCCTCCCTCCCTCCTCACCTCTCCCCCTCCCTCCTCACTGATGGTGTGTGATGCTCTGAGACCTGCATACAGAACAGTTCATCAGGATTCTGCCGGCGCTCTCAGCGCAGCCTCTGAATGCCAATCCACCCTCTGACAACCTGCCCCCTCCCTCGCCGAGGACCCCCCCTCCAGGAGCCCCAGCACCGAGGAGGCGACGAGAGGCACCGCAAGAGGGAGTGAAGAGACCGGGAGAGGAGCCGGAGCCCCCCACCCTCCGCCGCACCCTAAGGATGCTGCGGCCCTGGTGAGCCCCCCAGGACCAGGCGAGGAGAAGGGGACGTCGCCCCCGCTGCGCATCTCCCCAGGGGGCCCTGCACCGGGGTGAACCCTCTCCCTGAGCCGTGCTGAGGCGGCGGGAGGCCGGGGAGCCCCCATGACCGACCCCACTCCCCATCGCGCGCTTGAATTTGCTGCATTCCTTCCCGGGGACCCGACGCCGCTGGACACTTCCAAGTTTGCCTTTTCCGTCTTTTTTGTCTTTCGTTTTTCACTGTTGGATTTGGCCCCTGTCACCACCCTATTTTTTTTGGTTGTTTTTGTGTCTGCGGAGCGCCTTGAAGAAGGCGCTTTTTTCTACAGAGGGAAGGATGGGTACATGTTTTTCCTGTTTTAAGCCCCTGGCCCGGTGGCCGTGTCACCCCCTCCGCTCTCTCCATCGGTAGCACCGGGAGTAGCGCCCTGACTCCTGATTCCAACATCGGTGCCATCCCCACCCTGCCCCCCTAGGGCTCCTCTGGCCCCCGCCCGGGCATCTGTGCCGTAAAATGCACCGGATTCACCGGGCGCGGAACCGGTGACACCCTCGGAGGCCCCGTAGCGCCCCCTCTTCTGACGCTCCACGGGGGCCACGTACACGCCACCCGGCGGGAGGGAGGGTGCTCACCCAGGCCCTACCTTCGGACTTTAGGGTCGTCGGAGAGCGCCCAGAATCTGCACTAGGCGCTACCGAGCCAGCGGTGTGTGGGCGTTGGGTGCAGGTATGGCGGGTTTGGTGAAGTGATCATTTGTTGCTGAAGAGGACCCCCTTACGAGGGGCACATTTGGCCTCGGTGGTCTTAGAGGGGAAGAAAGACGAGGGTGGGGCGCACAGACATTAGGGGTGCTGGTGAGGACAGGGTGAGACCCTAGCAGTCCTTCTGACGGTGGCCCCGGGTCCTCTGTAGAAGTCTTTAGAGATTTCTTTCCGGGTTGGGGCCTTGGGGAGAGGTCGTTAAGGGGTTGTCCTGGGTGTGGGAGGGCGAACTCAGAGGGGAGGCCTGGGGGGGCTGCACGGAAGCAAATCTATGGCATTTCGTAGAGACTGGGGACAAGAGCAGAATGCAAAGATCTTTTGAGGGGGGCGATATATTCAAATAAGCTGTGATAGTTGGGGTTTGCCGGAAGCGAGGAGGCCCTAGCGGGGCGCTCTCCCTGAGTGGCTTACGGGCCCCTCAGATTCAGAAAGAGAGGGGCCGTTTCAGGGGTTAAGGGGAGAGCACGCATTTCCGGGGGTACCGGCCTTTTCTGGGGACGAGGGAGAGACGGAACCTTTTGGAGCCCAGGGTTGCCCCCAAAGGATGTATTTCTGTAGCCCTAACATACGTCAGAGGATGCCCTCTGCACTCACTGGCACGGAGTAAAGAAATATCTGTATTCACTAAATATATTGTCCTGATGCCCCCAGCTCCTCGCCACAGCTGAGGTCAGCTATGGAGGTGCCCCTGGTACCCCGCACCTGCCCCGGCAGGAAGCCCTGAAACTCTTAGAAGAGTTGGAGCACACTTCACCGGGTGGGGGACCCCTTTGCCCCATACCAAGGCTGGGTTGCGTCTTTTCGATGTTTGTCAGTTTTGGGGGGAGGCTGGTGTTGGCACTGGGCATCAATTGGTTGGAGGGGGCGGGGGGTAGTGGGCTTTCAGCTGCTTCCTGCTTCGCCCCTTCTGAGCTCAAGTTCATGAGAGAGAGGGAGTGGGCTGATGGGGGATGGGCGGCCAGAGCCCCCCCCCCTTTCATGTCCGCTTCCCAAACCCCCTGGACAACCCTGTTCCCGTGATTTGATTTTTTTTAATCGCACTATTGGATTAATTTTGGCCTTTCCTAATTCTTCTTGGCGAGCGAGCACGAAAGACCGTGCACTAGCAACGACTTGTTTTTAAATAGACCCGGATTCCCAGTGGGGTCCCCAAAGGATGTACACAACGTGCCCCTGGGCCTGCTCAATGGTACTCCTATGATCGACTTCGAAAGATGAAAGTCTGAGCCTGCTTTGCCTGGATTCACAAGTGTGACCTCCTGGATCTCGGCAGCAGGCGCACAGGCCACTGAGCTAGAGAGCCAGCACAAAGCACACGGTCGGATCTTACAGCGCTGTGAGGACCGGACACGCCTGGAGGATCCGAGGACCTGTGGAGAGGGGGTCAGTGGGTCCGGACTCTATACCTGTGGGAGACCCACCCACCTCAGCGCCCTGTCGTGGAGCCACGAGGCCGGCGCGGGGGCCACGGCCTCCCCGGAAGCTTCCCGCATTCTGTAAGTGTGCCCTTCTCTAGCGCCTTCTGCTAAGTGTCTGTGGTGTGTTATTCAAGCGCCCGTCCGTGCTTCTGTGGTTTGTGGGGTCGGGAAGGGGCGGTGAACACCCCCACACACCTTCAGTACATGGTACAATGTAGCCCTCCCCGACACACACATGCTCCGCGGCTCATCTGAACTTGGCAGTGCCACAGGGCCGTGATCTGCCTGGGGTGCCACTTAGGGCCCCCCCAGATGGTATTTGGGGTACCATAAGCTTATTATGGGGTCACCCGGGGTCTCTGCCCAGAGCGTGGCTCCATGTCTGAATAAGAGATTTCTATGGGGTGGATGTGTGTGTGTGTGTTTTTTTTTGGGGGGGGGGCAGGAGGGTACAGCTCAGCGCATGGCTCACCCTGGCTCTCTTCTCTATGTCACAGTGTGCGCCTGATCATATGTGGGCACATGCGTGCGTGTGTCTGATGGCCTGTGTCTGGATCTGTAAGTCTGCATGTGTGGTCATATGTTCACGCCGTGTGTATCACTGCTTTGAATAATCTCTATCCGGGTCTGGAAGTCTGTGTGTGTGTGTTTCCCTGTGGTGAAGCGTGTAGGTCTTTGAGTACGTTCGTATGTTTTAACATGTCCATTTGTCCTTGTGTATCTGTGTATGTCCGGGGTTATGGGTACATGTGTACAATACGTACAAGTTAGTAGATATGCAGTTGTACATAGAATGAGTCTATAGCTTGGCAGGTGTATGTATGTGTAGGTTAGCGTGTCAATGCAGACCTGTGTTTTTGTGTATGTTTCTTGTGGGTGTGTTCCTCTATATTTGTCTATGCATGTGTATGGTGTCATTGTGTGTGTGTGTTTAGACATGTGCCTATCTATTGGTGCAGCACAAGTTTTAAGGAGATGCTTCTGCGCGTCTCTCAATCTGGTTTGACACTGTCAGTTGTCTGTTGTGTGTGGGTGTATATGTGTACATGTGTGCTTCATTCCTTCATGTGTATTGTTGTGTCTGTGGTGCCCCTAGTTGTATGTGTGTGTTTCTGTCATTCTACACATGAAGTGTGTCTGTCTACGTGTCTGTACTCTTGTGTTTGTGGTAGTGCACATGTGTGTACATCCGTGTCTGTGTCTATTTCTATGTGTGTGTTTGTATCTGTGATCATGTGTCTATGTGTGCACATCGGTGTGTGTCTCTGTCTGCATGTCACCGTGCTTTTATGTTAATGTATCCGTGTGAACCCATAACCATGTGTCTGGAAGCCTTTGTGCATGTCTGTGAGTGCATTTGTGCATGTCTGTGAGAGCATTTGTGCATGTCTGTGAGAGCATTTGTGCATGTCTGTAGGTGCATTTGTGTGTGCATTTGTGCATTTCTGTAGGTGCATTTGTGCATGTCTGTGAGTGCATTTGTGCATGTCTGTGAGTGCATTTGGTCGTGTGATTGTGTGTAGAAGCCATATCAATGTGTTAATGTGTGTGTGTATTTCCATCACAGTGTGTCTATGTATGTTTTCTTCGTGTGCCTGTGTATGCATCTCTGAATTTATGTACGTGTGTGTCGGTGGAAGTTTGTCCATGAGTCTATGTGTGTGTTTCTACGTGCAACTGTGGTACTGAGTTTGTTGTTCTATGTGCATGTGATCATATGTTGACACATGTCTGTAAATGCCCTGTGAATCGTGCATGTCTGTTCAATGGTTATGTGTGTTTATTTGTGTGTGCCTCTGGTCATGTGTTCATGAGTGTATGTGTCTGTACTTCGGGTTGTCTCTCTGTATATGAGTGTATATCTGTGTGCATATGTGGTATGCATCTGCGTGTGTGTATCCTTGGAAGTATGGCTGCACGTGTGTGTGCCTCTGGTCATGTGTTTATGGTTGTATGTGTCTCTGTACCTCTGGCTGTAGCTGTATCTGAGTGTATATCTGTGTGCATCTGTGGCATGCGTCTGCATGTGTGTATGCTTGGAAGTGTGTCTGTGTGCGTGTGTGTGCCTCTGGTAGTGTGTTTATGGGTGTATGTGTCTCTGTACCTCTGGTTGAATCTGTTTGTGAGTGTATATCTGTGTGCATATGTGGTATGCATCTGTGTGTGTGTATGTTTGGAAGTATGTCTGCATGTGTGTTCCTCTGGTCATGTGTTTATGAGTGTATGTGTCTCTGTACCTCTGGTTGTATTTCTGTATGTGAGTGTATATCTGTGTGCTTCGGAGGCATGTGTCTGTGTGTGTTTATGCTTGGAAGCATGTCTGCATGTGTGTGCCTCTGGTCATGTGTTTATGAGTGTATGTGTCTCTGTACCTCTAGTTCTATCTCTGTATGTGAGTGTATATCTATGTGCTTCTGTGGCATGCATCTATGTGTGTATGCTTGGTAGTATGTCTGCATGTGTGGGCCCCTGGTCATATGTTTATGAGTGTATGTGTCTCTGTACCTCAGGCGGTGTCTGTGTGCTTATGTGGCATGCATCTGCATGTGTGTATGCTTGGAAGTGTGTCTGTGTGTGTGTGCCTCTGGTGATGTGTTTATGGGTGTATGTGTCTGTGTACCTCTGGCTGCATCTGTATGTGAGTGTATATCTATGTGCTTTTGTGGCATACGTATATGTGTGTATGCTTGGAAGTGTGTGTGCCTCTGGTCATGTGTTTATGAGTGTATTTGTCTGTTTTGCTTTACTTTTGACTGAGCCAAAATATACACACTGAAAGGAGTTGAAAAGATTCTCTGGAATGCACTTCTTAATCCGAAGAAGACATTTATTATAGCTTTTCGCAAGGTTCGTGAAGGAAGGCTTGAATAGTAAAAAGTGTACTTTTAAAATGTGCAACAATGCAATAAGACCATATATAAAGAATCTTCAATCTATAAACAGCAAATATATACATGCAAGAATACAAACACTGATATTGATAGATGTATATATATTCATACACAATGGGAAGCAAATAATTAATAAAAATGCATCACCGTAGGGCCTGTCAGGTGCTTCATCTTTCTCATGCCAGCAAGCCGATGACCCCGTTCAACTGCGAGAAAAAGAGATCTCTGCCCTCACAGGAAATCTATATCAGGCATTCTACTTCTGAATCCTGATTGAGGTCCATGAATCTACTACTGCCAATCAGGGTCATCTTTTATATTTTAAAGACCCAGAGAAGAAGCTTTCTGGCAAACCCCTCCCATTGAGGAGTATTCAAAATGCTGGCTAGTTTAGGTAAGCTTTGAAAGAAACACGTTGGGAGTTGGCCAAAATCCCAAGGCGTCCCTCCCAAAGTCAAAGCGTTCCCTGCTGTACTATAAACATCAGTCTGGTACATTCTTATCTTGCTGACTGTCTAACTCCTCCATATTATGTACTAGCTCTTCTGTGATAATATGTCCTAGCTCTTCGTGAGAAAGAGAACACGCAGAAATAGAAAACACATTGCATAACATGTTTGTACGGAAATCTACTCGCACCTCTAACGTGGCAGTGAAGCAGTGAAGCTAAGGCTAAGCTGAATACAAAATGGAGTCTGTAACTGGTGACCACCAATGTGACGGTGGGCAGCTAAGTCAAGTGCAAAGTGGTGCAACACGAAGTCAGTGGTCAAAACACAAATATCATTATAGTGGCTCTGTACCTCTGGTTGTAGCTGTATGTGAGTGTATATCTGTGTGCTTCTGTGGCATGCGTCTGTGTGTGATTGCTTGGAAGTATGTCTGCATGTGTGTGCCTCTGGTCGTGTGTTTATGAGTGTATGTGTCTCTGTACCTCTGGCTGTATCTGTATGTGAGCGTATATCTGTGTGCGTCTGTGGCATGTGTTTATGTGTGTGTATGCTTGGAAGTATGTCTGCATGTGTGCCTCTGGTCATGAGTTTATGAGTGAATGTGTCTCTGTACCTCTAGTTATATTTCTTTATGTGAGTGTATATCTGTGTGCTGCGGAGGCATGCGTCTGTGTGTGATTGCTTGGAAGCATGTCTGCATGTGTGGGCCTCTGGTCATGTGTTTATGAGTGTGTGTGTCTCTGTACCTCTGGCTGTATCTGTATGTGAGCATATATCTGTGTGCGTCTGTGGCATGTATCTATGTGTGTATGCTTGGAAGTGTGTCTGCATATGTGCCTCTGGTCATGTGTTTATGAGTGTATGTGTCTCTGTACCTCTAGTTATATTTCTTTATGTGGGTGTGTGCTCCGGAGGCATGTGTCTGTGTGTGTTTATGCTTGCAAGTATGTCTGCATGTGTGTGCCTCTGGTCATGTGTTTACGAGTGTATGTGTCTCTGTACCTCAGGAGGTACCTGTGTGCTTCTGTGGCATGCATTTGCATGTGTGTATGCTTGGAAGTGTGTCTGTGTGTGTGTGTGCCTCTGGTGATGTGTTTATGGGTGTATGTGTTTCTGTAATTCTGGCTGTACCTGTATGTGAGTGTATATCTGTGTGCTTTTGTGGCATGCGTCTATGTGTGTATGCTTGGACGTATATTTGTGTTTCAGGCCGTGTGTTTGTTAGTGTATGTATCTGTGAGCCTCTCGTGGCATGCCTTTATGTGCCAATAAATCCAATATTTCAAGCCCTCCAAAATCAAGTCACAATAGGGTTCCGTTGTGAATCTACCATGAAAGGATATTTATTTCCGTACAGCTTGCTTGGGCTACAGTGTCTCAGGAACCTTTTTGCTTGTCCAATTTCTTTAATTTCTTTAATTCCATACAGAGGTTCAAGAGTCTTTTTGCTGCCAACTTGTTTCATCCACACTGTCAGCACACCAGACTTCCTCAGGGCTAGAACTCAGGCCTCATATTTATTTTTCATTGGATTTTAGATTTGTGGCTCACTTTGCCACTGAGGATTTTGAGATATTATTCTTGAGGACTGAGTCTGTGATGGGCAGAGTGATGGACAATGAGGTGGACAGAGTGACATGAGGGTCTGTGATGGACAGTGAGGTGAGTGCTCCCAGCAGTTGGGAGGTTCTAGCCTCTTATCCTCCAAGGTCAGACCTCTCTGCCCCTCTGTCACATGCCTGTCTCCAGTCTCTCTGTCACAGCCTCGCTCTTGCTGTTATCCGTCTTTGTTTGTCACCCTTTAGGTCTCCTTCCCCCTTTCCCTCTCTCTGTCTCCCTGTTGCACTCTTTGGTCTTCAGCTCCTTTCTCCCTCTCCATTGCTCCTTCTCTCTCTAGTTATCTTTGGTCTCCAGTTCCTCTCTCCCTCGCTCTCTCTAGTTATCTTTGGTCTCCAGCCCCTCTCTCCCTCCCCCTTGCTCTGTGTCTCTCTAGTTCTCGTTGGTCTCCAGCTTCTCTTTCCCTCTCTCTGTCTCTCTCTAGTTCTCTTTGGTCTTAAGTGCCTGCCTCCCTTGCTCTGTCTCTCTCTCTCTATTTTATTTTGGTCTCCAGCTCCTCTCTCCCTTTTCCCTTTTTCTCTCTCTCTCTCTAGTTCTCTTTGGTCTCCAGCTCCTCCCTCCCTCTGTCTCTCTCTAGTTCTCTTTTGTCTCCAGCTTCTCTTTCCCTCTCTCTGTCTCTTTCTAGTTCTCTTTGGTCTCAAGCGCCTGTCTCCCTTGCTCTGTCTCTCTCTCTCTCTCTCTCTCTCTCTATTTCATTTTGGTCTCCAGCGCCTCTCTCCCTCTCCCCCTTTTTGTCTCTCCTTCTCTCTCCCTCTCTAGTGCTCTTTCCCTCCAACTCTCAAGTTCTCTTTGGTCCCAAGACCCCTCTCTCTAGCTCCCTGTTATGACTTTAAATGATAAGTTCTGCATATGTCATAAAGGATGTTGTGAAGTGTGCATTCTCTGAGTGCAAGTTGATCTAGCTAGAGGGAACGCACGGATCTTGGCAGGCTCATCAGATTCCAATCACATGAAAATTACTGGCCAGGTTTATGTGGCAGAAAGTGGACCTCCAATTTTAGGATGGGTACACCAATTCAACCTACACACCATCATAAACCCCAGAGCGTCTAACCAAGTAGTGGTTGTGGGTGAAATGAGTATAGAAAACCTTTTGGATTAAGCTAAAGATGTTTTTAGAGAATGTTGGGTTTGTTGAAAGGTTACATGAATGATATTAAGCTTTAAAAAGGGGCCATACCGGTAAAATATAAGGCGAGGAGAGTACCTGTTGTAATTAGAGGAGAGATTAAAAAAATGTTGGGTGACATGCTACGTGAAGTGGTAATCGAGCAGGTGGGAGCTTCCAGTTGGATTTCCCCAGTGGTTATCTCAGAAAAAGCTGGCCATTTGTGTTTTTGTGTGGATCTAAGGGGCGTAAATCAGGAAATAATAACTGACAATTTTCCATTACTTAATATAAACAAGATGTTTTTGATGCTGAAAGGAGGACATTTTTTTTTCAAAGCTTGACCTTAAAAATGCTTATCATCAGATTCCCCTGCATGAAAAATCTAAGAATATAACAGCTTTTATAACAAGGGACGTTCCAGTTTACTAGAATGCTATTTGATCTCTCCACTCTAGCCAGTGTATTTGAGCAAATCATATCAGAAATCTCCAAAGATGTAAATAATGTAATCTGTTTTCAAGATGGTATCTTAGTGTTTGGGAGGACAAAATGTTTATGTTCTTCAACAAACTTTAAATAGGTTGTCGGATGCTGGTCTTGCTTTGAGAAGGGAAAAGTGCAAGTTTTTTGTAGAGAAAAATTGAATATTTAGGGCACACTATAGCAGGAGGAGGACCTAAAGGCAATTTATTGTAGGCTATATAAGAGGCTTCTGCTCCCCAAGACAAAGACCAGTTGTGCTCCTCCATGGGATCAGTGGATTATTATGCCAAATTCATTGACAGGTTTGTGGAAAAAACTGAAGTGTTAATTAACCTGTTAAGGACAAGTGGCAATTGCATGTGGGAAAATGATGAACAAAAAGCCTTTCGGGATACCAAAAAAGAGATTTGTAATGCAGCAAGACTAGTACAATTTGACACCACTTTAAAGTCAATATTAACAGTAGATGCCAGTGGTACTGGCATAGGAGCCGCGTTATCGCAAGTGCACAATGCTGTGGTAAGAACTGTAGCTTTTGCTTCATGTTCATTAACAGAAACAGAACTTCAATATTCAGTTATTGAACGGGAGGCATTAGCTGCGGCTTGGTCAGTAGAATATTTCCGCACCTATTTGTGAGTATAGGGGTTTGTGCTTTGGACTGATCACAAACCATTGGTGAAAGTACTAACACCATGTGGCGCTGGGGAGGGACCAGCAAGGCTAGCAAGCTTGGCGGCAAGATTGCAAGAATACAGGTACAGGGTGGAATACATTCCTGGTTGGAAGAACGTGCAAACAGACTGTGTTTCACCTCTTTCAATAGACTGGAAGATGGTTGATAAGGAGGCAGTTATTTCTAAAGAGCTTGAGGGAGCGGTGGCCTGGATGAATGACTTTGAATGCAGTAACAGGCATGCAACATTTACCAAGGAGGAATGGAACAGGGAAATGGAAATGGACGAGGTATTCAGGCAAGTGAAAGAATTACTAGGTCAGCGGGAGTAGGAAACAGATTACAGTACGTTACGGAGTAAGGCCTTATCTGAAGATTATAGATGAACTATCTTTGAACAATCAGGAAATTGTCATGAGGAGCGATAACTTTGTGCCTCTTCAAGGTTTGAGGAAAAGGTTAGTGTCTTTGGCACATAAAGGGCATCTAGGACAAACTAAGTATATTAGTGGCCAGGAATGGACGAGCATGTCATTGGTTGGGTTTTCAGGTGTCAAGACTGTAAGGATAGTGAAAAAAGGCTTAAGACAGAGATTCAATTGGAAGGGGGGCATATTAATGATCCTGGTAACCACGGATACCATCTGTATGGATTTTATTGGACCAATGAATGAACTGGAACCTAGTTTGAAGTATGCTCTTGTCATGATGGATGTTCACTCCAAATGGTTAGTAGTTAAGTTCATGAGAGAGGTGCCATATTGGACTTAGAAAGTGTGCTTCAAGAAGAAGGATTTCCCAAAATGTTGATCAGAGATAATGGCATTCAACTTATATCAGTTGAAAAGCAAAAATGTTTAAGTAATTGTGGTATCAAACACAAATGCACTTCATCCTACAATCCACAAGGGAATCGTCTTGTGGAGAGGGCCAATCGATTAGTCAAAGGTACCATTCTAAAGGGTATACATAATGGAAAAGATGTTGAGAAAATAATGGAAGATCTAGTTTGGGCACATCGTACCACTGAGAATAGTGCCACAAAGAAGCCCCCATTCGAGTGTATGAGAGGAAGGAAACCTAGTACCAAATTACTTCCTGCGTGGTTGTACCTGTAGGACGACATTATTAAAATTGATAATGAGGAATTAGATATTAAGAAAAAACAAAGTGGAAGTGAGTGATTGGGGTAAAATCAGGAAAGGATGGGTAAAAGCTGGACTATCAAAATTTACAGGACCCTACAAAGTCAGAGTAGTTCATGAATTACATGATGTTCTCAAAAATGGAAACATGTAAAACAAGAGGAGGGTGGCTCTGTATCAAAAAGGAGGTGAGGATGTCAAGTCTGGGCAATTTACCAACAAAAGTATCAGTGGGTATATGATGATGAATGACAATGAACTGTTTAATAATGGAAATCGGAAGAGGGGTGTGGTGTTAGATAGTGGTAGTAAGGAAGGGGAAGGGTCTAGAAATGAGAAAAGTCAGAGCCTGTGTATCTGAAAGATTATGTTAAGTAATGATTTTTGTTGTATATTTTTGGATTACCATGTATATTCTTTCATTGGTTTATTTTTGATTATATATATTATATACATAGTTTTTCTTTAAGTTTCCTTTTACCTTCAGTTTCAGTTCAGTTCCTTCATTTGTTTTATGGTTCCTTAGAATTGAAGTATTGCATTATCCTAAGGGAGGGATGTGTTATGACTTTAAGTGATAAGTTCTACATATATGTCATAAAGGATGTCGGGAAGCGTGCGTCTCTGAGTGCCAGTAGCCGGCAGATTGAACACAGGGTTCTAGGCAGCCTGAATTGAAGAAAGACATCCTACAGTGTGGAGAGTAATTACTACACTCCCTCTAGTGCTCTTTCCCTCCATCTCTCTAGTTCCCTTTCGTCACAAGCCCCCTCTCTCTCTCTAGTTCCCTTTGGTCTCCTGCTCCCCCTCTAGTTCTTTTTGGTCTTCCCCCTCTTTTTTCCCCCCCTCTAGTTCTCTATAGTCTCCCACCCCTCACTTCCAGTCGCGGCTGGTGACTCAGCGTAGTAGCAGGGCGGGGGCAGGGGGAAGCAAATCAAAAATACAAAAAAATATATATATATATCATGTAAAATTCTACTCACCTTGTAGCTGCGCTGCTCCCGCGCCGCCGTCATCGCACTCCAGGCACAGACTCCCAGCCTGCCCTGCGGCAATCATGACACTGCTCAGAGAAGCATTATGATTGGCTGGAGCATCCTGGCTGGGAGCTCCAATGCAGACTGGGAGCCTGTGCCGGGGCTCTCTCCAAATCGGCTCCACAGTGCCGAGTGGGAGAGAGCCCTTGTGCGCATGTGTGTTTGGCCGGCTGGAGACAGCCGGCCAAACACATGCACTCTGAGGGGAGTGCTCGGTGCACTCCCCTCGTTGTCACCCCCATGGCCCCACCCCTTAAGAAATTAAAGGACAATAAACAGCGTTTACTGTCGTTTTGTTTCTAAAGGTTTGCAGCTGCTGCTGCTGAGGGGGGTGTTGGGGGGATGCTCGTCCGCCCTAACGGAGGTGCCGCCCCTGCAGTCACTTCCTCTGCCTCTCTGGTCCTGTTTAGTCTCTTTCATTTGACCCCCACCCTGCTCTCCCAATGCACCCTCTTTCTCTCTTCCTCTAGTTCTCTGTGCCCCCCACTTCCTCCCTGCCTCCCTCTATTTGTCGTTGCTCTCCCGCCCCACCTCTCTCTTCCCGCCTTGGCTTCTCTCCCTCCCGTCCACTTCTAGGTACCTTCTGTCCATCCGTGGCCTCGCCTCGGCTGCCCCCCTGTAACCCCTGACCAGAGACAACAACGGGACGCGAGTGCCTCGGCAAAGCGCCAAGTCATGGCTGAGGGTGCGAATAGCAACAGCGCTGTCAACGTAAGCACTTCTAGGCGCTTCCTGGGTAGAGCGGGAGACTGGACGGGGGGGGAGGGTGGTACTTTGATGTGTTTCACACCTGGGCACGGGGGATTCTTCCGTGACTGTGGGCGGTGCCCGTGGCCTGTGCACTGGACTAACTCTGGCCGGTTTTACTTCTGACGTCCGTCCTGAAAGCTTTTCTGTGTAATTTAATGACGTGTCCGGCAAAACCGTCGCAAACGCTTGAAGAGACTAGTGGTGCTGTCGCCCGTCCGTATTGTAAGAGTTTTCAGGTGTGGGCTCTGGTGCTGCTTTCTGGTGGTTGTGGGTGAGGTGGCCTGGAGGTTCACAGTGGCCTCCTGAGTTACCAAGGCTGTGTAGGTTGGTTGTCCCTCGCTGTGGGGAGGCTCCAACACCGTAAGGCTGTAGGTGATTGAGGCTGGCTGTGAGGTTTGGTGGCAGGTTGGCGTGTTGGTTGCAGTCCTTTGATAATGTAAGGCTCTAGGTGATTGAGGCTGGGTGGGAGGTGTGGTGGCAGGTTGGCATGTTGGCTCCTGGTGATTGAGGCTGGCTGTGAGGTGTGGTGGCAGGTTGGCATGTTGGCTCCTGGTGATTGAGTCTGGCTGTGAGGTGTGGTGGCAGGTTGGCATGTTGGCTCCTGGTGATTGAGGCTGGCTGTGAGGTGTGGTGGCAGGTTGGCGTGTTGGTTGCAGTCCTTTGATAATGTAAGGCTGTAGGTGATTGAGGCTGGGTGTGAGGTGTGGTGGCTGGTTGGTGTGTTGGTTGATGTCCTTTGATAATGTAAGGCTCTAGGTGATTGAGGCTGGGTGTGAGGTGTGGTGCCAGGTTGCCATGTTGGTTGATGTCCTTTGATAATGTAAGGCTCTAGGTGATTGAGGCTGGCTGTGAGGTGTGGTGGCAGGTTGGCATGTTGGTTCCTGGTGATTGAGGCTGGCTGTGAGGTGTGGTGGCAGGTTGGCGTGTTGGCTCCTGGTGATTGAGGCTGGCTGTGAGATGTGGTGGCAGGTTGCCATGTTGGTTGATGTCCTTTGATATTCTAAGGCTCCTGGTGATTGAGGCTGGCTGTGAGGTGTAGTGGCAGGTTGGCGTGTTGGTTGCAGTTCTTTGATAATGTAAGGCTGTAGGTGATTGAGGCTGGCTGTGAGGTGTGGTGGCAGGTTAGCATGTTGGCTCCTGGTGATTGAGGCTGGCTGTGAGGTGTGGTGGCAGGTTGGCATGTTGGCTCCTGGTGATTGAGGCTGGCTGTGAGGTGTGGTGGCAGGTTGGCATGTTGGCTCCTGGTGATTGAGGCTGGCTGTGAGGTGTGGTGGCAGGTTGGCATGTTGGCATGTTGGCTCCTGGTGATTGAGGCTGGCTGTGAGGTGTGGTGGCAGGTTGGCGTGTTGGCTCCTGGTGATTGAGGCTGGCTTTGAGGTGTGGTGGCAGGTTGGCATGTTGGCTCTCGGTGATTGAGGCTGGCTGTGAGGTGTGGTGGCAGGTTGGCGTGTTGGTTGCAGTTTTTTGATAATGTAAGGCTCTAGGTGATTGAGGCTGGCTGTGAGGTGTGGTGGCAGGTTGGCATGTTGGCTCTCGGTGATTGAGGCTGGCTGTGAGGTGTGGTGGCAGGTTGGCGTGTTGGCTCCTGGTGATTGAGTCTGGCTGTGAGGTGTGGTGGCAGGTTGGCATGTTGGCTCCTGGTGATTGAGGCTGGGTGTGAGGTGTGGTGGCAGGTTGGCATGTTGGCTCCTGCTGATTGAGTCTGGCTGTGAGGTGTGGTGGCAGGTTGGCATGTTGGCTCCTGGTGATTGAGTCTGGCTGTGAGGTGTGGTGGCAGGTTGGCATGTTGGCTCCTGGTGATTGAGGCTGGCTGTGAGGTGTGGTGGCAGGTTGGCGTGTTGGTTGCAGTCCTTTGATAATGTAAGGCTGTAGGTGATTGAGGCTGGGTGTGAGGTGTGGTGGCTGGTTGGTGTGTTGGTTGATGTCCTTTGATAATGTAAGGCTCTAGGTGATTGAGGCTGGGTGTGAGGTGTGGTGCCAGGTTGCCATGTTGGTTGATGTCCTTTGATAATGTAAGGCTCTAAGTGATTGAGGCTGGCTGTGAGGTGTGGTGGCAGGTTGGCATGTTGGTTCCTGGTGATTGAGGCTGGCTGTGAGGTGTGGTGGCAGGTTGGCGTGTTGGCTCCTGGTGATTGAGGCTGGCTGTGAGATGTGGTGGCAGGTTGCCATGTTGGTTGATGTCCTTTGATATTCTAAGGCTCCTGGTGATTGAGGCTGGCTGTGAGGTGTAGTGGCAGGTTGGCGTGTTGGTTGCAGTTCTTTGATAATGTAAGGCTGTAGGTGATTGAGGCTGGCTGTGAGGTGTGGTGGCAGGTTAGCATGTTGGCTCCTGGTGATTGAGGCTGGCTGTGAGGTGTGCTGGCAGGTTGGCATGTTGGCTCCTGGTGATTGAGGCTGGCTGTGAGGTGTGGTGGCAGGTTGGCATGTTGGCTCCTGGTGATTGAGGCTGGGTGTGAGGTGTGGTGGCAGGTTGGCATGTTGGTTGATGTCCTTTGATAATGTAAGGCTCTAAGTGATTGAGGCTGGCTGTGAGGTGTGGTGGCAGGTTGGCATGTTGGTTCCTGGTGATTGAGGCTGGCTGTGAGGTGTGGTGGCAGGTTGGCGTGTTGGCTCCTGGTGATTGAGGCTGGCTGTGAGATGTGGTGGCAGGTTGCCATGTTGGTTGATGTCCTTTGATATTCTAAGGCTCCTGGTGATTGAGGCTGGCTGTGAGGTGTAGTGGCAGGTTGGCGTGTTGGTTGCAGTTCTTTGATAATGTAAGGCTGTAGGTGATTGAGGCTGGCTGTGAGGTGTGGTGGCAGGTTAGCATGTTGGCTCCTGGTGATTGAGGCTGGCTGTGAGGTGTGCTGGCAGGTTGGCATGTTGGCTCCTGGTGATTGAGGCTGGCTGTGAGGTGTGGTGGCAGGTTGGCATGTTGGCTCCTGGTGATTGAGGCTGGCTGTGAGGTGTGGTGGCAGGTTGGCATGTTGGCATGTTGGCTCCTGGTGATTGAGGCTGGCTGTGAGGTGTGGTGGCAGGTTGGCGTGTTGGCTCCTGGTGATTGAGGCTGGCTTTGAGGTGTGGTGGCAGGTTGGCATGTTGGCTCTCAGTGATTGAGGCTGGCTGTGAGGTGTGGTGGCAGGTTGGCGTGTTGGTTGCAGTTTTTTGATAATGTAAGGCTCTAGGTGATTGAGGCTGGCTGTGAGGTGTGGTGGCAGGTTGGCATGTTGGCTCTCGGTGATTGAGGCTGGCTGTGAGGTGTGGTGGCAGGTTGGCGTGTTGGCTCCTGGTGATTGAGGCTGGCAGTGAGGTGTGGTGGCAGGTTGGCATGTTGGCTCTCGGTGATTGAGGCTGGCTGTGAGGTGTGGTGGCAGGTTGGCATGTTGGGTCCTGGTGATTGAGGCTGGCTGTGAGGTGTGGTGGCAGGTTGGCATGTTGGCTCCTGGTGATTGAGGCTGGCTGTGAGGTGTGGTGGCAGGTTGGCGTGTTGGTTGCAGTCCTTTGATAATGCAAGGCTCCTGGTGATTGAGGCTGGGTGTGAGGTGTGGTGGCAGGTTAGCATGTTGGCTCCTGGTGATTGAGGCTGGCTGTGAGGTGTGGTGGCAGGTTGGCATGTTAGTTGCAGTCCTTTGATAATGCAAGGCTCCTGGTGATTGAGGCTGGCTGTGAGGTTTGGTGGCAGGTTGGCGTGTTGGTTGAAGTCCTTTGATAATGTAAGGCTCTAGGTGATTGAGGCTGGCTGTGAGGTGTGGTGGCAGGTTGGCATGTTGGCTCCTGGTGATTGAGGCTGGGTGTGAGGTGTGGTGGCAGGTTGGCATGTTGGCTCCTGCTGATTGAGTCTGGCTGTGAGGTGTGGTGGCAGGTTGGCATGTTGGCTCCTGGTGATTGAGGCTGGCTGTGAGGTGTGGTGGCAGGTTGGCATGTTGGCTCCTGGTGATTGAGTCTGGCTGTGAGGTGTGGTGGCAGGTTGGCATGTTGGCTCCTGGTGATTGAGGCTGGCTGTGAGGTGTGGTGGCAGGTTGGCGTGTTGGTTGCAGTCCTTTGATAATGTAAGGCTGTAGGTGATTGAGGCTGGGTGTGAGGTGTGGTGGCTGGTTGGTGTGTTGGTTGATGTCCTTTGATAATGTAAGGCTCTAGGTGATTGAGGCTGGGTGTGAGGTGTGGTGCCAGGTTGCCATGTTGGCTCCTGGTGATTGAGGCTGGCTGTGAGGTGTGGTGCCAGGTTGCCATGTTGGTTGATGTCCTTTGATAATGTAAGGCTCTAGGTGATTGAGGCTGGCTGTGAGGTGTGGTGGCAGGTTGGCATGTTGGTTCCTGGTGATTGAGGCTGGCTGTGAGGTGTGGTGGCAGGTTGGCGTGTTGGCTCCTGGTGATTGAGGCTGGCTGTGAGATGTGGTGGCAGGTTGCCATGTTGGTTGATGTCCTTTGATATTCTAAGGCTCCTGGTGATTGAGGCTGGCTGTGAGGTGTAGTGGCAGGTTGGCGTGTTGGTTGCAGTTCTTTGATAATGTAAGGCTGTAGGTGATTGAGGCTGGCTGTGAGGTGTGGTGGCAGGTTAGCATGTTGGCTCCTGGTGATTGAGGCTGGCTGTGAGGTGTGGTGGCAGGTTGGCATGTTGGCTCCTGGTGATTGAGGCTGGCTGTGAGGTGTGGTGGCAGGTTGGCATGTTGGCTCCTGGTGATTGAGGCTGGCTGTGAGGTGTGGTGGCAGGTTGGCATGTTGGCTCCTGGTTATTGAGGCTGGCTGTGAGATGTGGTGGCAGGTTGGCGTGTTGGTGGAAGTCTTCTGGCTCTAGCAGACTATCAGTCCTCAGAGTTAACGAAGTGATTAATTCCACGAGAGGGGGTGCATTATTGCTTTTTGGGGGTATGTGAATGGAATCAAGGTAGTTGTGCCTGCTGCTGTAAGTGTAGTTTATGTGCATGAGTAGTGATGTTTACATACTGTAGACCTGAGCGAGGAGCAAGGGGGCTGTGTGCATCACTGGGATGAGAGACAGTTCAGGACCAACAGCCATATTAAGGGATACGCCATTGACCTTAAAATACAACCGATCACAGTACAAACGGCAACAACACGGTTTTTAATGTGAACAAGTTTTAAAATATAAAATAACATATTTTCTATAAAACTGAAGTGGGTACATGTTGTGTTGTACAGTACAACACACGCCTCTCGTGCACCCACAATTTCCCGACGCTTGTCGGGGTTGTAAACATGGCTAGCAGGGGCTAGCAGGGGCTAGGTGAGCGATCCTGCTTTGTAAACGGGAGTCGAGGACACCCGGGCCCGCGCCCCCCGCCCCCGCCGGCAGGTTTCAAAGTGCTCACATCCTTCGGAAACGTCCGTGTCCTCCTTCTATCTCAGCAGCAGGGGGAGGTGGCCATAGAGAGGACGCCCAAGACGCCCCCAACACAATTAGAGCTTTTTTGCTAGGTATCCGGCATGTCAACTGGGTGAGCTTTTTTCATTGCCAGATTTTTAATAACACTTTTGGGCAATTTTCAAAAGCGTATTTCTAACAGCAAGTGTGGCGGTTTGCCACCGTTTTTTAGGTGAACATAAAAGTTTATGTGCAGGGAGTGCCTGGAAAACATCGCCAGCGAGTAAAGTGCTTCTCTTTGGAAAGTATCACATTGTCCCCAGAGAGCTGAGATCCTCAGCTATTCACGTGTCTGCAGTGGCCACAACTTGGGTGAAGGAAACCCTCACCTAGAGACTTGTAGCTG
This sequence comes from Pleurodeles waltl, assembly GCF_031143425.1. NCBI lineage: Eukaryota > Metazoa > Chordata > Amphibia > Caudata > Salamandridae > Pleurodeles > Pleurodeles waltl. Next base: position 1,528,213,244 of record NC_090446.1, on the reverse strand, counting down.
TCCACCCATATTCACCCCTAGAGACAGGGCAGAGTGCAGAGAGCCCCCACCTAGAGACACTCGGACTTCCAGTTGTCCACCCCTAGAGACAGGACAGAGCGCAGACAGCCCTCACCTAGAGACACTCAGGCTTGCAGGTGTCCACCCCTAGAGACAGGACAGAGCGCAGACAGCCCTCACCTAGAGACACTCAGGCTTGCAGGTGTCCACCCCTAGATACAGGGCTGAGTGCAGACAGCCCTCACCTAGAGACACTCGGACTTGCATGTGTCCACCCCTAGAGACAGGCCGGTGCGCAGACAGCCCTCACCTAGAGACACTCAGGCTTGCAGGTGTCCATCCCTAGAGACAGGCCAGTGCGCAGACAGCCGTCACCTAGAGACACTCGGGCTTGCAGGTGTCTATCCCTAGAGACAGGCCAGTGCGCAGACAGCCCTCACCTAGAGACACTCGGACTTGCAGCTGTCCACCCCTAGAGACAGGCCAGTGCGCAGACAGCCCTCACCTAGACACACTCGGACTTGCAGGTGTCCACCCCAAGAGACAGGCCAGTGCGCAGTCAGCCATCACTTAGAGACACTCGGAGTTGGAGCTGTCCACCCCTAGAGACAGGACAGCGTGCAGACAGCAATCACTTAGAGACACTCGGACTTCCAGTTGTCCACCCCTAGAGACAGACCAGTGTGCAGACAGCCCTCACCTAGAGACACTCGGACTTGGAGCTGTCCACCCCTAGATACAGGGCAGAGTGCAGACAGCCCTCACCTAGAGACACTCGGACTTACAGGTGTCCACCCCAAGAGACAGGCCAGTGTGCAGAGAGCCCTCACCTAGAGACACTCAGGCTTGCAGGTGTCCACCCCTAGAGACAGGCCAGCGTGCAGACAGCCCTCACCTAGAGACACTCACAGTTGGAGCTGTCCATCCCTAGAGACAGGCCAGTGCGCAGACAGCTCTCACCTAGAGACACTCGGAGTTGGAGCTGTCCACCCCTAGAGACAGGCCAGCGTGCAGACAGCCCTCACATAGAGACACTCAGGCTTGCAGGTGTCCATCCCTAGAGACAGGCCAGTGCGCAGACAGCCCTCACCTAGAGACACTCGGAGTTGGCGCTGTCCACTCCTAGAGACAGGCCGGTGCGTAGACAGCCCTCACCTAGAGACACTCAGACTTGCAGCTGTCCACCCCTGGAGACAGGCCAGTGTGCAGACATCCCTCACCTAGAGACAATCACACCTGCAGCTGTCCACCCCTAGAGACAGGCCAGCGTGCAGACAGCCCTCACATAGAGACACTCAGGCTTGCAGGTGTCCAACCCTAGAGACAGGCCAGCGCGCAGACAGCCCTCACCTAGAGACACTCGGACTTGCAGCTGTCCATCCCTAGAGACAGGCCAGCGTGCAGTCAGCCCTCACCTAGAGACACTCGGACTTACAGCTGTCCACCCCTAGAGACAGGGCAGAGCGCAGACAGCCCTCACCTAGAGACACTCGGACTTGCAGCTGTCCACCCCTAGAGACAGGCCAGTGCGCAGTCAGCCCTCACCTAGAGACACTCGGACTTGCAGCTGTCCACCCCTAGAGACAGGCCAGCGTGCAGTCAGCCCTCACATAGAGACACTCAGGCTTGCAGGTGTCCATCCCTAGAGACAGGCCAGTGCGCAGACAGCCCTCACATAGAGACACTCGGACTTGCAGCTGTCCACCCCTAGAGACAGGCCAGTGCGCAGACAGCCCCCACATAGAGACACTCGGACTTGCAGCTGTCCACCCCTAGAGACAGGCCAGCGTGCAGACAGCCCTCACCTAGAGACACTCGGACTTGCAGGTGTCCAACCCTAGAGACAGGCCAGCGCGCAGACAGCCCTCACCTAGAGATGCTCGGACTTGCAGCTGTCCACCCCTAGAGACAGGCCAGCGCGCAGACAGCCCTCACCTAGAGACACTCGGACTTGCAGCTGTCCACCCCTAGAGACAGGCCAGTGCGCAGACAGCCCTCACCTAGATACATATCCCTAGAATATTCCTATGCACTTGCTATCCCTAGAATATGCATGTGAACTAGCTTTCCCTGGAATATTCCTGTTATGTATTGGTTTTCCCTACAATATTCCAGTGTACTGTTTTTCCCTAGCAAATTCATATGCAACGGCCTTACCTACAATATTCCTATGCACTTGTTTTCCCCAGCATATTCCTATGCACTGGCTTTCTCTAGGATATTCCTATGTACTGGCCTTTCCCAGAACATTCCTATGCACTGAATTTCCCTACAATATTCCTATGCACTGAATTTCCCTACAATATTCCTATGCACTGGTGTTTCCTAGAATATTCCTGTTTACTGGTTTCCCTACAATATTCCTATGCACTGGCTAGCCCTAGAATAATTCTATGCACTGTTTTTTCCTAGAATATTTCTATGCACTGTTTTCCTTCAATATTCTTATGCACTGTTTTTTCCCGCAAAATCCCTACGCACTGTTTTGCCTAGAATATTCCTATGCACTGGTTTTCCCTGCAATATTCCTATGCACTGTTTTTCCCCCTAGAATATTCCTATGCACTGGTTTTCCCTGCAATATTCCTATGCACTGTTTTTTCCCCTAGAATATTCCTATGCACTGGTTTTCCCTGCAATATTCCTATGCACTGTTTTTTCCCCTAGAATATTCCTATGCACTGGTTTTCCCCCTAGAATATTCCTATGCACTGGTTTTCCCCTAGAATATTCCTATGCACTGGTTTTCCCTGCAATATTCCTATGCACTGGTTTTTCCCCTAGAATATTCCTATGCACTGGTTTTCCCTGCAATATTCCTATGCACTGTTTTTTCCCCTAGAATATTCCTATGCACTGTTTCTGTATCTATCTACACAATTGCATTAAGAAGAACTGCTTTGTATTTCAATGAACATAAAGACACAATAAAAACTGGCCACGCCTCAAACAACTGTAGAATAATGTTTGTTCTCTGCTACACCCGGGAGGGATGTCTTGGTCCTGTGACGGTCCTGTGATGCTGACTGATGAATATCCTGTCTTCGTACTAGGAACAGATTGTTTGGTAGATCATCACTTACGGTAGGGTGTGGACCACAGGTAAAGCACAGACAGGTCTGTACCTTCTCGCATCATGGGAGGAGTGTCTTGATCCTGTGATAGTCTGTGATGCTGACTGATGGATATCCTGTGCTCCTAGAAGATCCAGGTTATTCTGTAAATGTTTAATAATGGTGGCAGTGGACCACAGGGAAACCACGGACAGGTCTGTACGTTCTCGCATCATGGGGGATTGTCTCGACCCTGTGATAGTCTGTGATGCTGACTGATGAATATCCTGTGCTCCTAGAAGATCCAGGTTATTCTGTAGATGTGTAATAATGGTGGCAGTGGACCACAGGGACACCACGGACAGGTCTGTACCTTCTCACGTCCTGGAGTGAAGTCTTGTTCCTGTGATGGTCCGGTGATGCTGACTGATGATTATCCTGTGCTCCTAGAAGATCCAGGTTATTCTGTAGATGTTTAATAATGGTGGCTGTGGACCACAGGGAAACCACGGACAGGTCTGTACGTTCTTGCATCACAGGGGGATGTCTTGATCCGGTGATGGTCCAGTGATGTTGACTGGTTAATATCCTATGCTCTGACTAGGTCCAGGTGCATCCATAGATGTTTACTTACAGTAAGGTGTGGGCCACAGATAAACCGTACACAGGGCTCTATCTTGTCACGTCACTTCAGTTCAGAGAAGGCTTTTAAGTGTGACGTAGTAAAATCTTGCTCAATGTTGTTGGCCTGTCCTGTGGAATAGATGCCTGGACACAAGTTGCAAAATACCCTTGTGTTGGGCAGAGCAACAAGAAGTGTGGTTGCCCCTCCGTGTAGAGGGGCTAGCGAGTTACCCTGAGCAAAGATCAGCTACTGAGTGGTGGTACCTGTTGCATGGATGGTCTTTCTCTGACACATAGCCAGGCAGTGGTCAGAGGTCAGCGGCTAGCATTAAATGTGTACCGTCCATGTAGGACCTTTGTACACTACTTTTTACTGTCACCACTGTTGTTGGACGAGCAGAAATGTCAGCTTTGTTAATGGCAGGAGCTTGTAGCCTGTCTCTCTCAGTGCCACACACCTCTTCCATTCCAGCCTTGTACTGTCCCTGACCTCCTCTAGTTGCCTTGATGTTTATTTTGGGGGTGTGCACCCCAACAGGAGTGCTTGAAAGTCTTCATGTTCCAGTCCCAGGTGCATATGTATCTAGGACTGAGGTGCACACCCAATGTGGATCCCCAACATCTGAGATGAAGGCCCTTTGGAGGTGAAGGGGTTACTCCCTTCAGCTAAAGGTCAAAAGGAGATGAGCACAACCTCTTCTCTGGTTGGAGTTGATCTGGCTTAGGTGCCTTCAGGTAGAAGCTGGAATCAGGGCATTTACCTGGTAACGCGCCAGGTGTGTAGCACATCCCTACACGGGTGGGTTGGTTTACTTAGAATAATCCTCAAGTCTGGTCTAGATAATTCTGTCAGGTTAGGAGAGGGTGGGTAGGTCCCTATTCGAGGTAGGATCTTCTAAAATCAGGAGTGTTTTAGACCCTAAAAGCATCAGAGACTATGAGACAAATGGCGAAAACCTTAAATCGATGAACGTATTCCACATTATGAGACTGTGCGGCCATAGCGATATTCGCAAAATTATAGTTTTGCCGCATTTCCCACCTAATCCATCATCTGCTTCATAATCTGCAGATTCTAACAAAAAAAAATACTTTCTATCTCAAACGGTTCAATAGTTAGTAAAGCTGCAGCAATTTTGCTGCCCCAAAATAGAATGCCCCCTGCAAAACTGGGCTGATCACATTTCCGTTGTACTAAAGTGGTGCTAATGAGGGGTTACCAAATCCCTGGCAATGTTACCAGGTTTAAAAATGATCAAATCATTTGAAATATTATTACAAAATGTGCTGCGTTATACCCAGTGCTTAATTTGTGCTTGTTGTTTCTGGTGCAGAGCACCCGCACTTATTTTTAAGTGCCAGGGCTTATTCTTCTGCTGCAAGTATTTGCTGTGAGCAAAAGACACATACAGGAAAGACAGAGGAAGAGAAAAAAGAAAAAGCGTAACAATGAGTAGAAAGCTGCAAGAGTGAGCTGAAGGGGCAGGGAGTAGCTGTAAATGGATTAAAGAGGCCCGAGATGGCTTCAGGATTAGCCGCCTCAGAATGCCACAGCAACCTCGTGTTTAAGAGAAGGGTTTTGGGCACCAGCACCTTTTTATTTACAAATTAAGCACTGGTTATACCCCATAATTTGCATTTCTTTACCGCATCATTTACTCAACTCTGCCGGATAATTTGGTCCTCTCTTGCAGCATTATTCCAATGGCTTCGATGTATTTTTACTATGTTGTTGGTAGAAGCTGTACGGAAGGGCCGTTGTCCTTCAGATGTTTGTTGTGGTAGCCACAATGTGAAATATGAAATAATTAAAAATATGCAAACAATTATAGTTCCTGCATTAAGATTTCCAGTTGGCTGAGTGGAACCGAGATGTTTTCATTGTCTCTCGGACATGCTGCCCCTTTTTTGTTGATTCCACCAGAGCTCGTGATGACATCGCTGAAGGGAAGCGGTGTGTTCGGCCTAAAGTCAATACTAGATGGAGCCAGGTACCTGTGACAAAGATGCAGTGACAGTCCCGACAGTGATGTGCTGCCATCCTTGCATAAATAACAGCTTTCAGACGTAGTCAGAATACACAAAGCAGAGGCGTGTGGGCTATGACATCACCCAGGATGTCTAGTTCCCTTGAATATATAATTTATATGGTAGATAAGCTCTCTATAGCTGTGATTTCATTTGTTTGATAATTATGAAAATAAATTGCAATGCAATAGGTCTCACATTTGCTTGAATTGGAGCTATTGGTGTTGTAAATGCATAACTGGGCTTTTCTTGCCACATAAATTGGTCAATCCTGCATCATAATTTGGTCCTCTCCCACATAATTCCAGTGGCCGTGCATATAACTAAATCACTTCCATTTACCTTCTTCCTCTATCTGCAGCAAAAATGAAAATATTGCCATTATTTATTATATTTATTTATGTTATTATTTTGGGGTCTTCCCAACCTAGTGTGGGGACCCAGAGATGACCTAGAAAGAACACGTTGTGGTGACCGTTTTGATGGTGGCCCCACTGTCCTAGGAGGACCACACAGTGAATTATGGGCAAACATGTTTTGCAAAAGGAATGTTCCACAAAGCATTATGGGGCGAGTTTCGTAGTGCAGTGAATATTGTAGTATCTTGACTGTACTGCTCAGAGCAGCCCCTAGAGGGCACCATAATAAAAATAGTATTTGTAAGAAACATGGTCAGGTAACAGTATAGTCAGCCTCAGAGAGCATAACCACATGAAAACAGAAGGGTAGAACACAATGCAGTGTAACCATATATTTAGCCCCATAAGGGAGTAGTGTATTACACATTTTCATTTTCAGGCCTATTAGAATGATATTGCAAACAAGGCCCTTAAACACAAACTACACCCAGCTGTAAAACAAAAGTTCCAGCCTTGAGAGAACTTAAAAAGACACTGAATGGTGGAAGGGGTTACTATTTTGCCCCCCGCCCCAACCTAGTGTGGGGACCTGGAGATGACCTAGACAGAAAGAGTGTGTCATGTGTTTTGGGCAAAAATGTTATGTAAAAGGAATGCCTTGCAAAGCATTGTGGGGCACGGTTCTGAGTGCAGCGTATATTGTAGTATCTTGATTGTAGTGCTCAGAACAGACTCTAGAGGGCACCACAGTAAAAATAGCATTTGTAAGAAACATGGTCATGTAACCATATAGTCAGCCCTTAGAGACCATACCCACCTGAAAAGAGAATGGCAGAAGTTAACTAAATATTTAGCCACTAGAAGCATAGTGCATTACACATTTTCAAGCCTATTAGAATAATATTATACTCAAGACCCTTAAAACACAAACTACTCTCAGCTGTAACACAAAAGTTCCACCATGAGAGAGCTGAAAAAGACACTGAATGGCGGGAGGGGTTATTATTTTGGTGTCCCCCCAACCTAGCATGGGCATCCAGAGTTGACATAGACAAAAAGAGTGCATTGTGCTGAACATTTTGATGGTGGTCCCATTTTCCTAGGACCTCAACATGGTGAGTTATGGGCAAAAATGTTATGTAAAAGTAATGCCCTGCAAAGCATTATGGGACAAGTTTCTGAGTTCAGCGGATATTGTAGTATCTTGCCTGCAATGCTCAGAACATTCCCTAGAGGACACCACAGTAAAAACAGCATTTGGAAGAAACATGGTTATGTAAAAAGAGAATGGCAAACAGTAATGAAGTATAACCATGTATTTAGCCCCTTGAGGGTGTAGTGCCTTACACATGTTTAGGCCCAGCAGACCTACTGCAATGATATTACAAACAAGGCCCTTAAAACACAAACTACTCCAAACTGTAAAACAAAAGTTCCAGCCATGAGAACTTAAAAAGACACTGAATGGTGGGAGGGGTTATTATTTTGGTGTCCCCCCAACCTAGCATGGGCATCCAGAGATGACATAGGCAGAAAGAGTGCATTGTGCTGAACATTTTGATGGTGGTCCCATTTTCCTAGGACCTCAACATGGTGAGTTATGGGCAAAAATGTTATGTAAAAGGAATGCCCTGCAAAGCATTATGGGACAAGTTTCTGAGTGCAGCGGATATTGTCGTATCTTGCCTGCAATGCTCAGAACATTCCCTAGAGGACACCACAGTAAAAACAGCATTTGGAAGAAACATGGTCATGTAAAAAGAGAATGGCAAACAGTAATGAAGTATAACCATATATTTAGCCCCTTGAGGGTGTAGTGCCTTACACATTTTTAGGCCTAGCAGACCTACTGCAATGATATTACAAACAAGGCCCTTAAAACACAAACTACTCCCAACTGTAAAACAAAAGTTCCAGCTATGAGAACTTAAAAAGACACTGAATGGTGGGAGAGTTTACTATTTTGGGGTCCCCCCAACCTAATGTGGTGACGCAGAGATGGCCTGGACAGAAAGAGCGCGTCATGCTGAACGGTTTGGTGATGGTCCCATTGCGTAGGACCACCACAGGCTGAGTTATGAGTTAAAATGTTTTGTAAAAGAAATGTTCGGCAAACCATTGTGGGGCGAGTTTCCCTAGTGCAGTGAATATTGTAGTATCGGCTCCCCCTCCCGCTGTGCTGGGAGAGCCCCGTTGAGGATTTCTGTGTTTTTTCTGTTTAAAATGCACCAGTTTGTATATTTCTTCAACTGCTAAACTTGTACGTAACTGTTACTCATGTAAAGCGCTCCTCCGATCGATAGATGAAACTTTTAATAAATAATTAGATGAAAAATACACCCCCTCCAGCTTGCAGACTTTGGGTGCCGACACCACAGAGATACAGGGAAGAGGAAGAAACAACTTATGGACACGGAGCGTGAAGGGCTGGGGCAGAAGAAAAAAGTAGTGGGCCACACTAAGGTATATGACCGATCGTGCAATAATCCATGTAACAGGGTCAGTCGCCAAGGCGGGACAAAGGCAAATCATTTAGCCACAAATCCAAGGGAATTTTGAAAGGCAGGCCAAGAAACGAATGAAAGTGATGGGAATGAGATGGGGAAAGTCCACAGAAGTAGATTACAACACGTCGAGAGACAGCGCATGCGCTCTGCCCAGGCTCGACCTAATAAAGTATGGTTTTCTTGCGTATTGAATTCTACAGAAGATAAAACTCTATTGTTTCCTTAAATATCGAATTCCTGCTTTGGGCCCATCAAAGCTTCTCATGCAGATGTTGTTGGTGCTGATATAATTAAACCCCTGTGTCCATCTGTTGGTGGCCTGCTGCCGCTGTCCTAGGGGGCAAACTCTACCTCACAAGGTGAGGGTCACCCAGTCTGGGTGTTTGCACACAGGCAACCAATTGAAGTGCTTGGTTAGGCTTACAGACAACTTCATGTCATGTTCAGCTAGGCGCATCACTTATGGGCCTTGTCACACTCTGACGTCATTTGGTGACATAGACAAGAGCAGCCAGTGAGGGACTCTAGGGAAATAGTGCTCCCACCCTGGTATTACAAACCTGAACGAAGAAAGGAACGCCAAATTATAGTTCAGTAAAAAGAAAAAGAAAAAAATTAAACAGCAAACTAATTCACAAGGAGAGATATTTCTGGTGTACGCTCACAGTGAAGGAACTCTACCCCGAAATTGGCAGCCGGCAAGACACAAAGGCAAGTGGATAGCTTCCTTGGGGTGCTGCTTGGTCTTGTTTTGAAGCATTATCGTTTGTGGTACCTTGTCACTACAGTGTGACTGCGTTGACATGAACCTTGGTCAAAATCTTAATTTGTATCTCTCAATCAGTTTGCACTGTGCATATGTATCAGTGCTTAATTTGAGCTGGTGGTTTTCGGTGCTCAGCACTGGCACTTAATTGTCAACACCAGCACTTATGACAGCTGCCACATGGTGGTGCTGGTTGTGTGATTTAGAGATGAGTGGAAAACAGTTGTTTATTCATTCAAAATATATTAAAAACAACTAATACCAGACGCCTAAGTCATTCTTATACCTTTGGGGTCCTCGGCAGTCTGAACTGCCACACCTGTAGGCGTGTGATGGTCAGTAGTTGTGTTGATGCTGTCACTGGCAATGCCAGTAGGGCAGTGGGTGGGGCGAGCCGTGGTGGCCTCTTGACGAGGGTCCTGGCACTTACAATTTAACAAATTAAGCAGTGATGTATGTGCCTTTATCCCACTGCGAGGCCTGAGGTGTTACGCTATGAGTGATACCCCACTGTCACTCGTAGGCCATGGCCAACAGCAGAAGGCTTCTGGCTAGCCTCTGTTTGGCCATGGCTGTATTCGGGTGTTGTGGGAGTTCTGCAGCCGTGCAGCAAGGTTTCACTCCAAATTCTGCTCTTACGAGACCGCTGCACAGCCTTTCACCCCGTGGTATGGCATTTCACCCATAGACCAAATCATTCCGAAGAAGTAAAATATCTCCCAAAATCCACACTACCAGCAAACACAATAAAATGTAATGCATTCAAACTACCAACAAGAGCAATCTAATCTAATCTAATCTAATCTAATCTAATCTAATCTAATCTAATCTAATATAATAACTTCAAACTACCTAGAAGTGTAATATAATATAATATAATTTAATATAATATAATATAATATAATATAATAACTTCAAACTACCTAGAAGTGTAATATAATGTAATATAATTTAGTATAATATAATATAATATAATATAATATAATATAATATAATATAATAACTTCAAACTACCTAGAAGTGTAATATAATATAATATAATTTAATATAATATAATATAATATAATATAATATAATATAATATAATAACTTCAAACTACCTACAAGTGTAATATAATGTAATATAATTTAGTATAATATAATATAATATAATATAATATAATATAATATACAAAAACATAATATAATATCTTATGGGTTAAGGCATCTGCCGCAAAATCTTTGTTTGCCTTGAACATTTCAGGGAATAATGATGGAAAGATGACTCTAGTGGTTAATGCATTTGCTGGAGGTACGTGTGCTTTGTCTAGTCACAATGTTGACTCAGAATTCGTTATCAGGTTAAGCAGATAGACGAAGGGCACCGTGAAATGCGGAGATGACAGATTTGTATTTTATGGAGATAAGTAAATGATACTGTTTTTTGACACAGAGATCCCGATGTGGCTTCCAGTTCATAAGCTCCAATCCTTCTAATATCAGACATGTACAGTTAACCGGCATCAAGGAGCAGCATGCAAACTGCAAGAAACAGGTTTACATCCTTATTGCTTTCTTTTGCAATCTGTTGGATCCTGCCAGTCTGGCAGTGGCGGAGGTCCTAATCCGCCAGGGCAACGCTGCAAGCAGCGTTGCCCTGGGGATTACGTCCATGTTCTCTGCCAGCGGTTTCATGGCGGTAGCACCACCATGAAAAGGCTGGTGAAGAACATGTGTAGGGGGCAAGAGGGAGGCCCCTGCACTTGGCATGGGCAGTGCAGAGGCCCCCTGGCCAGGACCATTGCAATGTTACATTGCGAGGGTGCTGGTGCACCCTGCAGGCGACAGTATTGCTTCCGGCTCGATTACAAGCCGAAGGCAATGCTGTAGCCTGTTTCCCGCTAGGTAGCGGGTCGGAAACTTAGGTTTCCACCCACCGACCCAGCAGGAAACCCATAATAGCTCCAGCGGGGAGGACGCTGTGTAGGCGGCAGCCAGTCTGTCAGGAGTTTGGTGGATGGCGTTTTCAGGCCGCCAAACACGTAATCACCCGTTTGTGTTTCTCCCAGCCATGCACTCAGCATAACATTTCTACAGGTATGGACAATGTGTGACTGCTAACTAGTTTTCCTATTGAATATTTTTTGTGCAATGATTTACACACTTGTGTGATTTACTATCTACTTGCGTGATTTATTGTCTCTGTGTGTATGATGTAAAGCACTCTCACACCCTCCAATGGGATAAGCAGCAATATAAAAGAAGGACAAAATAAATTAGGCATGTCATTTAAGTCATCATGTGTGTAGTTACTCAGCCACACAAATCTACCAGGTATTCTTACAGTGCAAGCACATCTCCTACATATGAGGGGGTTGAACAAAGTTAAAACCAGCCTCCAAAGCAGAGGTCCTCTAAAATACGTGTGAAGTGATAACAAGCTGTGTGCCTTTGTTTCTCTCCATTGCATTGGGATCTAGGTGTTAGACTCCTGACGGGTCCTAGCTAGGATATTACTCGAAGAAAAGAAGGGCTGATGGCCCTTTTTAATCATGCTTTTGTTTTGGACACAGCTGGAAGAGAAAATAACAAAACCTCCTCTGCACAACCAGGTTTGGACTCTGCACAGAAAGCAGACAATATGTGGGCACTGCTGAAGTGTGTCCCTGTTTCAGAAAATGACACCAGGGCCAACTCAGCAAGTTCCTAGATCCGGGTCAGAAATAGCTCCCAGAATCTGGATCTTGCGGAATCCCCCTCATTTCCTGCACTTCCTCTTGCTCCAGTTCAGTGTGGTCTGGTCCCTTGCTCTAGCCTTCATATCTCTGCGCCCTTCGTCTGCAGCTCTGAGGTGAATATGTGAGCAATGCTGTCTCATTAGTGTAAGTGCTAGAAACAGTTCTGCTCCCATGAGAGGGATGCCAAATTGTTGAGCACCGCCATGCAATGCCTCAAATTAAGCACCGCCACAGCACAGGTATAGCAACAGTAGATGCAAGGCTGCCTTCCCTCACACGCAGCACACATGCAGAATGTGCAGTAGAAGTTCAAGGTTCCCTGACATGCAGGACAGGTATAGGTGGGCCACCACAGTGCTTAATTTGAGCCAGTGGTTATCGGTGGGGTACACCAGCACTTATTTTGGGGCACTGTCACTTAATTATCCACATCAAACATTTCCTGAGACCAATAGAACCACAGAAAGAAAAGATGGAGGAAGATAAAAGCAGAAAATGTGTTACCAAGGGAGAAAGCAGACACCTGTAAGAGTAAGATAATGGGGCAGGGAGTGGCTGGCAGTGAATTAGAGGATTTGGAGGTGGATTCGGGACTGTGTACCTTTGCTGCTTGTGCTCTGACATTGTATAGCGCCAGCCACGGTGTCTGAGCAGCTTTCTAACCACCGGCACTTATTATTTACAAATAAAGCAACAGTAACAGAATCTCATGTAAAAAGATGGACACGTAATATTTATCTGCAAAGAACAGGTAGAGCACAGACAGCAGCAGTGCAAGCTTCACCCACCTGGAGACAACAAGTATAAGACCAGTAGAGGCAGAGGAAGCTTTCCCCGCCCACACAACAGTTACAGCGGGGTCTGCACCAGTGCTGACTTCATTCGAGAGCCCATGTCCTCTCCGCTGCTCATCCAAGGGTTGAGCATACACCAGCCTACCACCAGACTCTGCCTTTTTGTTCACCACCAGAGATCTTGTCCGGTTTCCCAGATTGAATGAGTGAATGAATGAGAAGTGCTTCTATAGCGCACAGCTACTCAAAAAAATGTCCCGGTGCTTTAGGCCACAGAGACGGAAGAGGAACAGGAACGGTAAAAAGCATGCAAGAACTTCCTTACATTTTGTTTCCTCCTTAATAGATCTCAGAGGACCATGCACCTGGCTCCACATACTGTCTGCTTGAACCTTGAAAGAGGAGCCTCCTTTGCATTGCCTTTTAAATTGGAGAACCACAATTAGACCAGCTCGCCTGGACCGCAGGGACCTTCCAGGTCCATTGAGTGGTTTGTTGAGGGCGACAATCTTGAACATGATTGAGCAGATCTTGAGGATGCTTACAGCTCACAGGAGGAGCCAATGGAGGCTGGACTGTGGGGGGTGATGTGATCACGCTTTCGGCATTGATTTTCCTTGACATTCTAGTGGCGTATGACACAGTCGACCGTGATACCCTGATCAGTACACTGAATCGATTGATGGTGCTCTGAGATACTGCCCTGTATGGATCTAATCTTTGAGTGTGGCCAGTAAACAAGATGCAAATAGTCTGAGTGTGCTACTCACAAGGTCCTACGTGCCACATTATAAGGGTGAAGCAAGTACACGCGAGCTGTGTAAGTCGAGAAGGTAATTGCTTCACATTACAAGGGTGAAGCAAGTACACGCGAGCTGTGTAAGTCGAGAAGCCAGTAAACCTTATTTAAGGTAAAGAGTCTTCCTTTGAATCCACTCCAAAACCTTCTCCACAAGAGTTACTGTATAACGTTCCCAACCTCGTGTTCTACAACTCCCCACACCAATGTCGTAAAGGAGGTGGCCTGAAGAAGGTCCATACGATCGCTGTGCTGTGGGACCGAAAAAGCAGGAAAGTAACCAAGGACTGTTGGAGGGGAAATACATTCGGAACGTAACACAGCCCTTCTCTTAAATCAACAAGAAAGGATATTTAACTCCTTCGCATAAATGCATGTTATACACCCACAATGTGCACCGCCATCGACATAGGGTTTTGAGATCGCATTCACAGATTTGGTCTTACCCACCACAAAGTCATTAATGACAACGCAGTAGGAAGGATCACATCAGCTGCATGACACGAGATCTGGTACATTTGCAAGTTGCACCTGAAATATAACCATAGGTGTTGAAGAACATTGTCCATTTCCTTCTGCTTCATTCAGTTCACTCTTGGTTCCTCAGGTAGACTTCAAAGTGTTTCCAGAATCCTCTCGGTGGGGACTGGGTGGGTGCTGATGACACTTAAAGGTGGGATCGCATGATACAGCTATCTTTCTCTTGTTCCAACAGTTGCCATCTTGAGTGATCACACTTCTTTGACTTACTTTGACCTCTCTGATCAGTGACAAAAACTTCGATTTGCCTTACCAATGGAGCCAAGTATGTTTTCTCTTTTACTATCACTAAATTTAACATTATGCTGCATGGTGTGTAGCTTCTTTGACTTATTCTGTTTAAGCTGATTTGTCATTACTGAAACCCTCGACATTTCCTTTTCGTAAAAGTGTCGCCTTGGACATTTGTTTTTCCGTCACAATCGGCATACCTGTGAAACAAGATGCCTGCCTCAATGTAAAAAAAATTGTCTAGTGGCAGTGATGACATGGCAGCTTATTTATATAGCCATAAATTACCTCTCACTGTACTTGCCCATGGGGCACTGGTTTGCGCAGCCAATTTCACAGTATCATTCAGGAACTGGTTGAAGCGTTCAACCTGCCCATTACATTGGAGGTATTACAGTGCTGTAGTAATGTGATTGATGTTCTTTGTTTTAAGGAAAGCCTTAATTTCATTAGAAGCAATTTGCATGCCATTGTCTTTAAGGAATGTTCAGGAAAACCCTCCTTGCTGAATGCTTCAGATAAGAAGTTGGTACCAGATTTGGTTGTAGGATTTTGTATAAATTTGATTTCATGATTCTTGGGATGTGAAGAATGTCCAGACCTGCCAAGAAATATACTGCAGGGATGTTCTGCTCAGATGTACTACAGAGCTGTACTGCAGAGGCATGATGCACAGGCATATTGGAGAGGTGTAATGCAGCTCTGTGATGTAGAGGTGTACTGCAGACGTGTAGTGCAGAGGTGCACTGCTTGGGTGTACTACAGAGGAATCAGCATAGGTGCACTACACTGGTGTACTTCAGAGGTGTGCCGCAAGGACATACTGCAGGGGTGTACTGGTGAGGTGTAATGCAGAGGTAGGATGGAGAGGTGTAAAGCAAGGGTGTACTGCATACATATACTACAGAGGTGTACTGCACTTGTATACTGCAGAGGTGTGCTGCAAAGGCATACTGTACACGTGTACTGCACAGGTGTACTTCAGTGGTGTAATGCAAAGGTGTGATATAGAGGTGTACTGTACAGGTGTACTGATGGAGACCTTCTGCAGAGAAACATGCTGCTGGAAATAATATATAACTGCAGATCTCCAACACAATCACTCAGAGCTGAAAACAAGAAAACACATACAGATAGACAGACAGCTAGACGACAAGAAAACACAAAAACCCTGCTGTGAATGATGCACAGTAGCCCAGACCTGCCAACCTGAGTGCAGGCTCCCCTCCTGTGAGATGCAACAGTGGTTTATCCTGGTCCCTGTTCAGAGGATGGCTCTCACTCTCACGTGTCAGGCTTTGGTTAAGGGGTTCTTCTGTTCAGCCATTTAAAACCCACAGTTTTATATGAAAGACATTGAGGAGACAGAACAGGTTAAAAATGACATGAATGCCTCAACTAACTGAAGTCAGTATAAACTTTACAAAGGTGTTTCCAAAAACAGCAGTGTTGGAAATGGCCCTTTCTGCAGGGTCATCCCCAACTGTTTTGCCCTCCTATTTTTCTGACCCTCTTTTTGTTGACTTTGGTGTAATTGGCGTACACCTGTTTGGCCTATTTAATTTACCTGTAAGTCCCTTCTAAAGTGGTACACCATATACCCAGGGCCTGTGAATTAAATGCTACTAGTGGGCCTGCAGCACAGAATACGTCACCCACAGAAGTCGCTTTCAAACTTTTCTCAGGCCTGCTACTGCAGTGCCTGCGTGTACAGTTTACTGCCACATTGACTTGGCAAGTCAAACTACTTGCCAAGGCCTAAACTCCCTTTTTACTACACTTAAGTCACCCCTAAGGTAGGCCCTAGATAGCTCTATGGGCAGGGTGCTGTATATGTAAAAGGTAGGACATATATTTTTATATTTTCCCATCTCTCAGTAGTGACAAATGGCCTATTTAGTTTTTTACTGTTGTGAGTGGTGCTTCACTCATAGGTTTGGATTGGGAATTCCCTTATATATGCCTAAGTGGTCATTTCTGATCTGGGAGGAGTAGCGTGGGCATGTTTGGTATGTTTGGAATGGTAGAGAAAAATCCTGCTTACTGGTGGAGGTGGATTTTACATTACTATTTTAGAAATCCCACTTTTGGAAAGTGGGCTTTACTCTATGCTTATCACTCTAGTGCTTTGCAGCCTGACTCCAATCCACGTTGGGTAGAGTGACAGCTGGGCTTTGTGCATACTTTCCAGACAGCCATCATACAGGGAAGGTGGAAGTGTAACAGGATTACAACTGCATATTGAATGGTCTTCCTGGGCTGGGGGAGAGGGAGGCAGGGCGTACTTACATTTGTATAGGCTATGTCCTGCCCGCACACAAAGTGCTTGTTTACACCCTTCTGATGCCTGGAGCTAGGGCTGGGGTTGCACGGGGGTGTTGTGCACTTCTAAAGTTCTTTTGAAGTGCCCCCTAGATCAACGACATTTTGAGTCTAAGTACAGGGGTTGTACCTCATGATTGGGAGAGCACTTTTGGAACTGGGACTGAACCTCTGCCAGAAGGGCTGTTGGATTGCACAAAGGGCTCATCTGGACTGCTCTTCTGTTTGTTGAACTGCTGCTTGGTGTCTGCTGGGTGGTGTAAACGACTCATCTTGATTGCTTCTCTCCTTGCTGCCCAGCTGCCAGCTGCTCCTTGTCAGTGGGTCATCAGAGCCAGGGGAACTGCCAGAAAGAATTGCCATTAGTGCCCTGATGTACTGACCTGCCTGCTTTGCCCCCACTAGTGTCCTGCAGGGGTGGCTGAATGACCCCTGCTCCCTCAGATCCCCTGTGCCAGTGGGACTAATGGGAGGCCCTGAAGCTGAAAGATCTTCCTTCCAAAAAACACATGAGAAGCGCTCCACATGTTCACTCTCTTGTGTGCCGATAGTGCATGGTGAGCGCTTTGTGACTCACTGGCATTTGGGTTGACTAGAGTGTCATCGGAGACCTCCATGGGTGACTTGGAGCCACCGATAGGAACTTGCAGGAACATTACCATATATGTATACCAGCTACAAGAGGCATATGCACTCCTGCACCCCCCTCCTTGTTGTTCGTGTCCTGGTCCCCACGATCTCTGCCCCGTGTCCAAGGTTACCTTGTTACACTGCAGTACTCACACCATTTGCTCAAATCATACATTTGGGGAGCGATGTGCTGAGGGGGATTACTGGTAATTCACATGTATCTGCTTCCTTACCTGATTTGCGTTCTGGTCCTCGGTGATGATTCTTCTTTTTATCTGCATAAGACGTGCAGTTATCATCTTCATTTGTTTACGGTGACACTAGTGATGCATGTATTTTACTACAAACAGTTCATGTCCCGATAGTGGAATGTTACTGCTTTTTGCTCAGGACATTATCAGAAAAACAAGTGCTATTTCAGTATCTGTATCACATGCGCACTACTTACGAGTTATGTCACTTTTGGTCTAAGATATGGATATATATATAATGCAGAAACCTATGTTTATACAAGCTGGTGTGGTGTCTCTTTTGTAGTGTATTTATTGTGTCACTGGTGTGATTGTGTTGCGTAAATGCTTTACACAAATGACCACTGAGGATAAGCCTGACTGCTATGTGACAAGCTACCAGGGGCTGAGCCCAGGTTACCTTTTGTGTGTAACATACTCCTCCTGACTAGAGTGGTGGGTTCTGCCTGGCTGAGGTGCGTACCGTAGCCAAGCGTAAACCCCGTTTCTAGCAAGCAGACTCAGCGGCAGCACGCCCAAACAGAGCTCAGCCTTCTTTGACCTCAGGAAGAAACCAGTTCAAGATGGCTGCCTTGTTGTCAGCGTTCTAGTGCAGGCCTCCTTGCATCCCATTACTATTTTACAGGCATTGGATCTTTTGACTTTATGAGGAAAGTGCCCATTAAACTTTAAATCTGGCTGTGGGCTGGAGGCCTGCCAAGTTTCTAGAATACTTACGTGTGACATTATCATGTTTGCAGTCCGGCGATGTGTGACATTTCCTGGTTTTGTGTGACACTTTGACACTTTATCACAGCTTGGTCATTGACCCCTGCAGACAAAGTTTATTACTTTCTCATCTCATCCTCCTCATCCTAGTCCTAACTGAATGAGGCAGCACATGATCGGGGAGCGTGTTGGCGGGCTGTAATTACTGTGGCGTTCAGCCGTCAGCATCACCAACCGATCCCTGACTCAACAGGGATGCCAGAAAAGAAACACCCAGTCATCGACAACCTAGGTGAGATCTTCTACCACCAGCCGTGGACATAAAGGTAGGACTGGGATAGGCTCTAGGATAGGCATCCCAGAGGGGTTAGAGCTCAGTCTGGTGGTGGGTCGCCTCGTTCCGTAACCACTGGGGCGAGGACGACGACGAATCGAGGTGATGAAGATTACCAGTAAGTAATTGGACCATTCGCCAGTAGCAGGAGTTTGCCTCAGGGCTGTAACTACTGCCCCATAAAAGACGCTGTGCGTCAACATCAGCAGAAATTGCCTAAGCTGAAGGAGATGCTTTCATTGTCATCTCACATCATCAGCTCTCTACCGTCATGAGTGTATCCCTGGTGCCACCACCAGCTAGCTAGCAAACATATATATATATATACCTGTTGGGAGTGCGCTTTCACATGAGGACAACTTTGTTTTTCATATATATATATATATATATATACATACATACACACACACATATTTACATCTCACTGTATAAGCACCAATATGTACATACATGTAATAATGTTTACATACTCAGATATTCAAACTGTGTTGTGCGTAAATAAACAAATGTTTTTTTTTATTATCTAAATAAATTGGTAAACACTTGCACCTTCCCTACAATCATTTTTACATACTGTGATATATATATATATATATATATATATATATATATATATATATATATATATATATATATATATATATATACATATATATTATCAACGGAAAAACAAATCTTCTTAGCACACAGTAATCTACAAATAGGTTATCTATATAAGATAATAATAATGTGCAGCTATATGTTAAGCATAAATGTATATTTATTGACTTTTTTTATATATATAATAACAACAAGTAATATATACATGAGTAGCATACATGAGTAGCAACAAACACATATCTAAATATATGCACATAATTAGATGCATACATTTATACATACATCCACTCATATATGCATTACACTTGATATTTTTGTACAATTAATTGATCAATATAGATCTACACCCATATGTATACAAATGTCATAATATTTACATGGTAAAAATACACATGTATTTTCTGCACAATTTTATATACGCTGTTTTATACATTTAAATATTTATTTCTTTGTATGTAAAATATATTGTTACACTCTTGCAGGAACACTCCAGTGATAACTATGTAGGGGATATGTTTACGTTGTACTGGCCTCATGTATGCCACAAGGAAGAGTCCTCATGTCTTTCTTTGCCAAATACTCACCCAGGGTGGCCTCCCAGTGACGTCACAGATGCAGGGTGGTGTGGGAGATGGATGCTGGTGGAGGAGGCCTGAGAGGGGTGGGTGGAGTTGGTAGGTGCCATGAGAGGTGCGGTGGGCTTGCTTTGCTACAGAGGGCTCCCCACCCCCTCCCTGGGGCTCTGTGGTGCTGTCGAGAGTGAGAAGGAGCTTTCCAAGGGTCAGCAGAGGCAGGTGTCCAAGAGACTGCGACGTTTCCGGGCAAGGAGAGCAAGACACCTGGACGGGAAGGTGTCAGAGACAAGGCAGAGACTCCTCTGTACCCCAGTCTCACGCTCCCTGCCTCCCACGCCCTCTCCTCACATCCTTCAGCTTGGCTGCCTCAGACCACCCTCTCCGCCTCGCCCCCGCCTCACAGCGCTCCATGCCCTCATCCTCATACACACAGGGGCAGTTTAAGGGTTTTAGGGGCCCTGGGGCAAACTTATCTAGGGGGCCCTGGGCAAAGGTATGTTGGAGGCCCATGTTTGGAACAGATTTGAATTAATGATCCGGTTTCATCTCTTTCATGCCCTCTCTGGCCAGGTCACTGACAATGGGCAGGCACACTGGGCGGCACGTGGCATTGTGGGGGAGAGGATCCCCCCCCCAAAAAAAATAAAAATCAAAATAAAACGGACCTTTTTCCCACAACGCGACGCTCCATGCGCTCTGCTCCGCCATTACAGACTGCAGGCACAAGCTCCCAGCCTGCCCTGTGCCCAATCCTGACGCTACTCAAAGCAGAATCGGGATTGGCTGGGAGCGCCCAGCCAGGGCTCCCCCAGGCACACCAGGAGCCTGTGCAGGCTCTCTCCAACCCGACAACACAGCACCGGGGTGGAGAGACCACAGTGCGCATGTATGTTTGGCTGGCCCGAGACGGCCGGCCAAACACACATGCGCACTGAGGGGGAGAGCACTCCCCCTCCGTACACATCACACCGGTGGCCCCACCCACTTTTATAGAAACAACATCATAAACTGAGTTATGTTGTTTCTATAAAAGTTTTGCAGCTCCTGCCGATGGCGGGGGAACCGCCCCTAACACCAGCCCCCTCTGCCTCAATCTAGCCTAAACCACTGAGCCCTCTCTTATAATCACCCCTCTGTGTCTCACACCCACCTCTGCTCACCCCTTCCCCACCACTGTGCCCTCTCTTACACTCATCCCTCTATGTCTCACAACCACCTCTGACTCACTCCCTACCCACCCCTGTGCTCTCTCTGACACTCACCCCCTCTATGTCTCACACCCACCTCTGACTCACTCCCTCCCCACCCCTGTGCTCTCTCTTACACTCACCCCTCTATGTCTCACAACCACCTCTGACTCACTCCCTCCCCACCCCTGTGCTCTCTCTGACACTCACCCCTCTATGTCTCACACCCACCTCTGCCTCACCCCTTTCTTACTGCTGTGCTCTCTCTGACACTCACCCCCTCTATGTCTCACACCCACCTCTGCCTCACTCCTTCCCCACCACTGTGCTCTCTCTGACACTCACCCCCTCTATGTCTCACACCCACCTCTGACTCACTCCCTCCTCACCCCTGTGCTCTCTCTGACACTCACCCCCTCTATGTCTCACACCCACCTCTGACTCACTCCCTCCTCACCCCTGTGCTCTCTCTGACACTCACCCCCTCTATGTCTCACACCCTCCCCACCCCTGTGCTCTCTCTGACACTCACCCCTCTATGTCTCACACCCACCTCTGCCTCACCCCTTTCTTACCGCTGTGCTCTCTCTGACACTCACCCCCTCTATGTCTCACACCCACCTCTGCCTCACTCCTTCCCCACCACTGTGCACTCTCTTACACTCACCCCTCTATGTCTCACACCCACCTCTGACTCACTCCCTCCCCACCACTGTGCACTCTCTTACACTCACCCCTCTATGTCTCACACCCACCTCTGACTCCCTCCCTCCCCACCACTGTGCTCTCTCTTACACTCACCCCTCTATGTCTCACTCACCTCTGCCTCACTCCTTCCCCACCACTGTGCTCTCTCTGACACTCACCCCCTCTATGTCTCACACCCACCTCTGACTCACTCCCTCCCCACCCCTGTGCTCTCTCTTACACTCACCCTCTATGTCTCACTCACCTCTGCCTCACTCCTTCCCCACCACTGTGCGCTCTCTCTTACACTCACCCCCTCTGTGTCTCACACCCACCTCTGACTCACTCCCTCCCCACCCCTGTGCTCTCTCTGACACTCACCTCTCTATGTTTCACACCCACCTCTGCCTCACCCCTTTCTTACCGCTGTGCTCTCTCTGACACTCACCCCCTCTATGTCTCACACCCACCTCTGCCTCACTCCTTCCCCACCACTGTGCACTCTCTTACACTCACCCCTCTATGTCTCACACCCACCTCTGACTCACTCCCTCCCCACCACTGTGCACTCTCTTACACTCACCCCTCTATGTCTCACACCCACCTCTGACTCCCTCCCTCCCCACCACTGTGCTCTCTCTCACACTCACCCTCTATGTCTCACTCACCTCTGCCTCACTCCTTCCCCACCACTGTGCGCTCTCTCTTACACTCACCCCCTCTGTGTCTCACACCTACCACTGTGCTCTCCCTCTAACTTTCACCCCTCCATGTCTCACACCCACCTCTGTCTCACTCCCTCCCCACCACTGTGCACTCTCTTACACTCACCCCTCTATGTCTCACACCCACCTCTGACTCACTCCCTCCCCACCACTGTGCACTCTCTTACACTCACCCCTCTATGTCTCACACCCACCTCTGACTCCCTCCCTCCCCACCACTGTGCTCTCTCTCACACTCACCCTCTATGTCTCACTCACCTCTGCCTCACTCCTTCCCCACCACTGTGCGCTCTCTCTTACACTCACCCCCTCTGTGTCTCACACCTACCACTGTGCTCTCCCTCTAACTTTCACCCCTCCATGTCTCACACCCACCTCTGTCTCACTCCCTCCCCACCACTGTGCACTCTCTTACACTCACCCCTCTATGTCTCACACCCACCTCTGACTCACTCCCTCCCCACCACTGTGCACTCTCTTACACTCACCCCTCTATGTCTCACACCCACCTCTGACTCACTCCCTCCCCACCACTGTGCTCTCTCTTACACTCACCCTCTATGTCTCACTCACCTCTGCCTCACTCCTTCCCCACCACTGTGCGCTCTCTCTTACACTCACCCCCTCTGTGTCTCACACCCACCACTGTGCTCTCCCTCTTACTTTCACCCCTCCATGTCTCACACCCACCTCTGACTCACTCCTTCCCCACCACTGTGCTCTCTCTGACACTCACCCCCTCTGTGTCTCACTCCCACCTCTGACTCACTCCTTCCCCACCACTGTGCTCTCTCTTACACTCACCCTCTGTGTCTCACTCCCACCTCTGACTCACTCCTTCCCCACCACTGTGCTCTCTTTCTGATGATCTCCCCCTCTGTGCCTCACACACACACACGTGCCGGACCCCACCTCAGCCATTGTGCTCTATATGTTATCCCTCCTTGCCTCACACCCTCCCTCCTAGCCTCACACCCTCCCACTTTGCCTCAATTTGTAAAAGAAATTAGTGCCAGGCCCTCGTCAGGATCCACCGCAGCGTGCACCACCCAGTGCCCCGCCAGCGCTGCCAATGACAGTACCAACACAACTAATAACCACCACTCTGCTACAAGTGTGACAGCTCAGACTATTCCAGGCCCCAAAGCTATAAGAGTGGTCTGGTCGGCCGGTAGTGGGTTTTTTGTAATGTACATTATATTAATAGTAATCCGTTGTTGTGCTAAGTTAGGCAGACAGTGCTACCGTGTGGCAGACTGCTATAAGTGCCGGTGCTGACCATTGAGTGCTGGTGCTGAGCACCGGAAAGCACAGGCTCAAATTAAGCGATGCACCCTCCTTTCCTCTCACATCCTCTCTTTTGCACTGAAGCATCATGGCCTGGCCAGACCTTAGGACAGTGGCAGCATAACGGCTACTCAGAGAGCTATGGTTGTGGACGGGTGATGAATGTGACAGTCATTGCACAGGTCTACCGTGGAAGTCGCAAGGAGACACAGGGATGTGCCCAGAAGCACACAGTTGTACCACTGTGAGCGTCATAGGCGCTAGACCACATCTCCTCTGCCTTATGCCCCCCCTTCCTCACTTCACTTTCTGCTCTCCTTCTACACCCTCTGTCTGCCTCACACCTTCCCTCGGACTCACAACCACACCATTCACCCCACACTCTGCACTGAATGCCAAGAGAGTGCTTCAAAGCGCTATGTAAATCTAGCCAGGCAGGAAGAGAGACAAATCGGATCCTTTAAGGGGCTGAACGCCAGACCTGATAAAACACTGCAGCTTTACGAAATCAGAAATGATGGATGATATTGAATTATATGCGTCAAAATGTCTTCACGGCAACACGCATAATCATGACAGGAAGAGATATCTAACCTTAAACCAAGTCCCACATGTCTTAGAACTGCGGGTGGGTCGATCGATTCCCGCCCTAACCGCAGACCACCGTCCTTAAGCTGCTGGTCACGTGGGCTGGTTATAGCTCCCTGAGGGAAGAGTTGGTGTAACTGAAGGTTGAATGCTAAAGGAAGGGTTGTGGTTACTAAAAGCACGTGATATTACACTATAATCAGGGCCAGGGGAATTGTGCAGCAGGCGGAGGCCAAATTATGTGGCATGGGTGAGCAAATTATGCAGCAAAGGGGCAAACTATGCGGCATAATGCGGCACATTATGTAATAGTTTTACTCCTTTATTTCATCATTTTTAAACTTGGTAGCACTGTCTGGCCATTGGCTACACCCCAGTGGTACTAGTTTAATACCCAAATATACCAGTAATCAACAGAAAGGTGACCATTTCAGATTTGCGAAAGGCCTCCCACTGTGCGGCAGCACGTGTCGCTGCAGTTTTGATAACTTTTGAACCATTTAAGCTAGAAACATTTTTTTTTTTTTAAACCTGCAGGTAATGTGGCAGATGGGTTATGTGGCAAATGTGACAAAACTATAATTATGTGGAAATTGCTGCAGTCGCACAATCGCATAGTTTCACTATACTCAGTCACCAACAGACAAAATACAAAACCATAATAACATTACAGCTCCCTCAGGCAGTCCATGGGTCCAGAAGCCCCATTATGCACTGAGTGTATTAGCACCCAGTAGACTCCACTAACCCAAGAATCATTTGACCCTGAGAATCAGCTTTACACAGGGAGGCAGCAATCCACAGAGTGGACAAGGATTTATCCATATTGCTCTGACCCAACCCCACTCAGGACAACTCTTGCATTAAAATCACCAGCCAGGATTATAGGAAGATTCCTCCCACTAACAAACTCAGCAGAAACCATGTCATCCAACATATGAAATTCTGTGAAAATTAACCATGCCATTTAAATATAAATGGTCACTATAAAAATAATAATTACAAATCTGTGACCCTTCCTAAATGTTCGTGTAATGGATGTGCCTCAAGGCAAAATGGCAGCCAAGAGAAACCACCACCAGTGATCAAACCACCTCTACTGACACCATCAAGAAGCAAATTCAACCATTTGATGCTCTGCAGCAGCCCGGGTTTCCGAAGAGAAGAACATGATGTTGTGTAATAACTGAATCCCGTCTTCGTTATTTACTTTCAATATGCCAAGTTGACAGTAACCTCCCGAAACAGAAGCCCCGCCGGCACCCCTGTCCTTCTGTATCCAGTCATTGGAAACAAACTATTCCAAAGGAGACAACTGTTGCAAAGAGGTAATACTTCTCTGTGAGAATACATTACAGCAGTGTGACTACTAGCTGTTGCATTACGCGCAATCAACAAAAGTCTACAGAAGTAACTTAAAGGTACAGCCACAATTTAAGAACTTGAACAAATATCCTGGTTTTAAAAGTGAAATAATTCTCCCAGCAAGCAAGGGCTTTTGAAATTAGCCACCACACAAGCTCCAGAAACTGACCTGCATAACTTACCCACCTGTGAAACATGACCTACCGGACGGCCCTCATCGGATGCACTCATTTCCCATGTTTACATGCAGACAGTCCATGGTCTGTCTATCAGCTGATCAGACTCCTCCCGCTCAGGGAGAGTCTAAGGGGGAACCAGAGGCCTGTGGCCAAAACTGAAGGACAGAAGTTTTGTTGACAGAAGTTTCAGAGCAGGGGTTGGCGTAACTCCAGTCATTCCATGTAGTGTAATCACACGGAATTACCAAAACGTTCTGCGAGATTCCGTTGCATTATGCAAGAAGAGTAATTCTGCATATAGCACTATGTTCTAAGTTCCAAAATGTCCTATAGTGTCTAAAACGGACGAGTGGATGCATTTTATGCTAAGAAAATAGCGCTAAATACAACAGAACATAAACAGCAGAGCTAAATGTACTATTACAGAAGAATTTATTCCCCCAAATGACACCTAATTACGTGAGTGGATATAATTGCATTATTATCTGTAATCCCACATCAAAGATTAACATGGAATTGCCAAAATTACTCCGATTGCTGCGGCGTAATTGAAATTCCGCACAAGCCTACATTAGAGTTAGGTTTGGTTGGACCAGAGACAAGCGCATGGACGTCTGAATATTACAAACCTTAGGTGAAATTTGCCATAAACCACGATTCACCCTACCTGGACAATATCAGGGAGAGGAATCCACTCTGCCCTTCACAACAGATGGGAGCTGTGGGGACTGCGTGGACGTGCTTAGAGACATCATGTCAGCTGCATCCGGGCTGCCTTTCTGGATCAAACGGCCAATGTCAGAAAGTCATTGACATGAATCCATTTAAGAATTGGAGAGCCTAGGGGTCAGTTTTGTCCATCAAGTCTTCCAAAACATGGTGAAGGCTAGCACCCATTAACAACAAGCATTGGCAACGCTGATAGGTCTTGTTTATGCGAGAGCTATTGCCTCGGCCAATGTCTTTTAGCCATGTGGCTGCTTTGCAGAATGACTAAATGTTAGGAAGAAAAGTTATATGCCACAGCCTTCTTATGGCGGATGGGGAACAACACAGACAGCCGGAGGGAGGTGGAAGGAAATAAGCAACACGAACAACGCAAGGGTGGGGATGGAAGAAAAAAAGAAGATGGAGAACCAGAGGGTGGGGGTCGGAGGGAGAAGCGAAACGGACACGAGGGTTGGAAGGGAGGAAACAAACCAAAAGTAAAAAGAAAAGAAAAACAGTACCTCATTCACAGCAGCGCAAGCAGAAGGACCCTAATAAGGATGAAGCAATCAGTACTTGGTCCATGCTCCACACAAAAGAAGAGGAAGTGAAGTCAGCACATGCTGGCCAATTGTGAGGATGGCAAATAAGAGTGACACTGAAGCCAACGAATGGTAAGCAGTAGGCGGGCTCCAAGTCTCTTGTAGAAAACAATATCTCTTGCAAGTGTGTGCGCACGTGCTAGCACATGTGTTGTCGCATGCAAGACCTAATATGTGAAGTTTAGGTGTGTTGCCGTTCTGTGACCCACAGTGTTTATTCCTCAAGATCGATGATGACATAACTGAAGGGGGCTTCAAATCACCTTGGAGTACATTGGACCCATCAGCCACATCTGCAGATGTTTCATATTAATAAAGCAGCACTCAGGGGAAACAAAACTGTGTATAAAAGGGTTCATTAGGAGAAAGAGTTTTGCCACAATATCCAGGTTGCTACCTTTTAAACAATCTTTATTCATACACATCTTTCCATAAAGTGATCCACGATCATGGAAGTCTGTCATCTCTTACCTCAGTCAATCAATCAAGGATTTATAAAGCACGGCAGATCACCTGCGAGGGTATCAAGGCGCTGAATTGTACGCACAGGGAGATGAAGGGATTTGCCCAGAATCACAGGTTGTTGTGCCGACGCCGAGACTCAAGCATGGTTCCTCCAGCTCGGCAGCTCAGGCCCTTACGCCACATCCTCTCCCCCTTGAAGATGGGGGCAGGGATCTTCCATTTGACCATAATGTTGAAAAGCACAGACTTAAAACACCCCAAAGTTCAAAAGCTGGAACTAAGGAATGGTTCCAGCTAGGCCCGCCCTGGCTTTGCGCACAGGAAGCTCAGGGCGTTTTACGTACTGGCAAACGGCGGGGCTGTTGGCGTCATGTGCCATCTGTGGGCCACAGGGCCACATCTTGGTCGATGCAATTGAGGGGGGGAGGGGCGGTGAACATGAGGTTTATCGGCTTATTGTGGGTAACATACAATTTGTTACAACAAGCAAGGGTCAGCTGTGTTTAAGGGATGTTAGGAGTGCATAGGGGTGCTGGGGGTATCTGTGGTAGGAAAAAATGTATTTTGAAAAATAAGCAATATTCCTGCAGACATTTAAATCTCAAATTTATCTAGGAGCTACCTAAAGGCCGTACAAAGAGTGTATGAAGCTTGAGACATTACAAACTCGGCCACTGGCTGCCCCCAGGCACTGCAGGGGCTGGTGGGTGGTGAGCTGGTATCCTCACCCTCAGAAAGGACTCAGTGGACAGCTTGGCCAGGGCGCCCCCTGGCACTGCATGGGCTGGCGGGTGGTGCTCAGTGGACAGCTTGGCCAGGCTGCCCCCAGGCACTGCATGGGCAGTCGGGTGGTGCTCAGTGGACAGCTTGGCCAGGGCGCCCCCAGGCACTGCAAGGGCTGGCGGGTGGTGCTCAGTGGACGGCTTGGCCAGGGCGCCCCCAGGCACTGCATGGGCTGGCGGGTGGTGCTCAGTATACGGCTTGGCCAGGGCGCCCCCAGGCACTGCATGGGCTGGCGGGTGGTGCTCAGTGGACAGCTTGGCCAGGGCGCCCCCAGGGACTGCATGGGCTGGTGGGTGGTGAGCTGTGTGCCCCGGTCTCATGGAGGACTCAGGGGACAGCTTGGCCAGGGCGCCCCCAGGCACAGCAGGGGCTGGTGGGTGAGGAGCTGTGTGCCCCGGCCTCGGAGAGGACTCAGTGGACAGCTTGGCCAGGGCGCCCCCAGGCACTGCAGGGGCTGGTGGGTGGTGCACAGTGGACAGCTTGGCCAGGGCGCCCCCAGGCACTGCATGGGCTGGTGGCAGGTGAACAGTGGACAGCTTGGCCAGGCTGTCCCCAGGCACTGCATGGGCTGGTGGCTGGTGCACAGTGGACAGCTTGGCCAGGGCGCCCCCAGGTACTGCATGGGCTGGTGGCAGGTGCACAGTGGACAGCTTGGCCAGGCTGTCCCCAGGCTGCCAGGCACTCCAGAACCCCCCACTGGCACAGGCGGCGATGCCAGTCTCTGCCCAGGGACGAGAGCGGTCTGCACTGCCAGTCTCTGCCCAGCACCTGGAGCGGTTTGCAGTGCCAGTCTCTGCCCAGCACCTGGAGCGGTTTGCAGTGCCAGTCTCTGCCCTGGGACCCGAGCGGGCTGGGGCTTAGGAGGAGCTTTTGTTTGTTTACTACTGGAGGTGCCCCCACGTGCCAGCACCCGCACCTGCAAGTATTGATGCAGAATCAGCCCCCGGCTGCACTCGGCGGATGGATCTTTAGTTCCGACTGGGCTGACACGACTATCAATACATTTCAATAACGTGAAACACATTAGACCCCACAAAGATGGCAGAGCGTTAGATTTGCAAACCATGAAGGTTTATTGAAAGATTAACAAAGTTATAAACTCAAATCGGCAAATTACTTCTACATCAATAGCCAATACACGGATGCACTGGTCAATATAGTGCAAAGCGATTCCAAGTGATAAATGCAAAGACAGACTATCTAAAGTTCCCTCAAGTGGCAGAAAGCTAACCCAATGTCCCATGAAGGGAATCATCCTTGCCTGTTACCCTTCAGCCCAATAAAGGGAACAACCGCAACTAGGTCAGCATCCCAGCACCTCGGGTCTGTCCCTCCCACCAGTAATTCCAACACTGTACAGATCAGGAACATGGAAATGTTAGGTGACCGGAGCCCTGTAGCATTAAAGCCGCACTTCCAATATCCCCTTAAATGCAGGATGGAATAAGCTGGGCTTTAAAAGCAGCAACACCCAGTGGTCACTGGTGTCCAGCCTGTCTGTGGGTGATTGCAGAAGTGAGAAACATCCAGTGGTCACTGGTGTCCAGCCTGTCTATGGGTGATTGCAGAAAACCTGACATCCAGTGGTCACTGGTGTCCAGCCTGTCTATGGGTGATTGCAGAAGTGAGAAACACCTATTGGTCACTGGTGTCCAGTCTGTCTATGTGTGATTGCAGAAAACCTGACATCCGTTGGTCACTGGTGCCCAGCCTGTCTATGGGTGATTGCAGAAAACCTCACATCCATTGGTCACTGGTGTCCAGCCTGGCTGTGGGCACTTGCAGAAAGCATCCCATCCATTGGTCACTGGTGTCCAGCCTGGGTGTGGACACTTGCAGAAAGCATCACATCCATTGGTCACTGGTGTCCCGCCTGTTGGTGATTGATTGCAGAAAGCCTCACATCCATTGGTCACTAGTGTCCAGGCTGTCTGTGGGTGATTGCAGAAAGGAGCAGCACCCATTGGTCACTGGTGTCCAGCTTGTCTAAGGGAGCTTCCAGAGAGCATCATATCCTCATTGTAGATTATTGCAGAAAGCAGAACATCCATTGGTCAGTAGTGTCCAGCCTGTCTATGGATGATTGCAGATTGTCGCACATCCATTGGTCAGTGGTGTCCAGCCTGTCTATTGGAGTTTGCAGAAAGCCTCACATTCATTGGTAAGTGGTGTCCAGCCTGGCTGTGGGCACTTGCAGAAAGCCTCACATTCATTGGTAAGTGGTGTCCAGCCTGGCTGTGGGCACTTGCAGAAAGCCTCACATTCATTGGTGAGTTGGCAATATGGTCGAGACAGGGCTGTTTCTCAGAACTCTATAGCATCATTAACCTTTGTGTTGTTACCAGTAACTCTTGAGGTGGGAGGTGTTTTGTTTATCACTGAAGTCCAAGATTTCTCTTGGATTAACATCAGTAGGAGGCACAAACTAAATGTATTACCTCTAAATTTCTAGGTTAATTGGTAAGTTCCTGGTGCATGAAGTCTTGAGTGGAAGAGCAGGCATCAAACAACAATCTATATTGTCTGAGTGGTTTGTGGGTGGTCACTCATCAGTCGTGATTTGTGGCTGTTCGCTGACCAGTCATGATTTGTGGCATCTCGCTCACTACGCATGATTTGTGGGTGCTAGCCCCCCCTGTCGTGATTTGGGCTGCTCATTGACCAGACATGATTTGTGGCTGCTCACTCATCATGCAAGACTTGTGGGTGCTGGCTCACCTCCTGTGTTTTGTGGCTGCTCGCTCACCAGGGATAATTTGTGGGTGCTGTCTCACCTGTCGTGATTGGTGGCTGCTCGTTGACCAATTGTGTTTTGTGGGTATTGGCTCACCTGTCGTTATTTGTGGCTGCTAAGTCACCAGGCATGATTTGTGGGTGCTGGCCCACCTGTCGGAATTGGTGGCTGCTCGCTGACCAGGCATGATTTGTGTGTGCTGGCTCAGCTGTCATGTTTTGTGGCTGCTCGCTCACCAGGGATAATTTGTGGGTGGTGGCTCACCTGTCATGATTGGTGGCTGCTCGTTGACCGTTTTATGGGTATTGGCTCACCTGTCGTGATTTGTGGCTGCTCAGTCAACAGGCATGATTTGTGGCTGCTAGCCCCCCCTGTCGTGATTTGGGCTGCTCACTGACCAGACATGATTTGTGGCTGCTCACTCATCATGCAAGACTTGTGGGTTCTGGCTCACCTCCTGTGTTTTGTGGCTGCTCGCTCACCAGGGATAATTTGTGGGTGCTGGCTCACCTGTCGTGATTGGTGGCTGCTCGTTGACCAATTGTGTTTTGTGGGTATTGGCTCACCTGTCGTTATTTGTGGCTGCTCAGTCACCAGGCATGATTTGTGGGTGCTGGCCCACCTGTCGGAATTGGTGGCTGCTCGCTGACCAGGCATGATTTGTGTGTGCTGGCTCAGCTGTCATGTTTTGTGGCTGCTCGCTCACCAGGGATAATTTGTGGGTGGTGGCTCACCTGTCATGATTGGTGGCTGCTCGTTGACCGTTTTGTGGGTATTGGCTCACCTGTCGTGATTTGTGGCTGCTCAGTCAACAGGCATGATTTGTGTGTGCTAGCCCCCCCTGTCGTGATTTGGGCTGCTCACTGACCAGACATGATTTGTGGCTGCTCACTCATCATGCAAGACTTGTGGGTGCTGGCTCACCTCCTGTGTTTTGTGGCTGCTCGCTCACCAGGGATAATTTGTGGGTGCTGGCTCACCTGTCGTGATTGGTGGCTGCTCGTTGACCAATTGTGTTTTGTGGGTATTGGCTCACCTGTCGTTATTTGTGGCTGCTCAGTCACCAGGCATGATTTGTGGGTGCTGGCCCACCTGTCGGAATTGGTGGCTGCTCGCTGACCAGGCATGATTTGTGTGTGCTGGCTCAGCTGTCATGTTTTGTGGCTGCTCGCTCACCAGGGATAATTTGTGGGTGGTGGCTCACCTGTCATGATTGGTGGCTGCTCGTTGACCGTTTTGTGGGTATTGGCTCACCTGTCGTGATTTGTGGCTGCTCAGTCAACAGGCATGATTTGTGGGTGCTAGCCCCCCCTGTCGTGATTTGGGCTGCTCACTGACCAGACATGATTTGTGGCTGCTCACTCATCATGCAAGACTTGTGGGTGCTGGCTCACCTCCTGTGTTTTGTGGATGCTCGCTCACCTGGGATAATTTGTGGGTGCTGGCTCACCTGTCGTGATTGGTGGCTGCTCGTTAACCAGGTGTGGTTTGTGGGTGCTGGCTGACCTGTCGTGATTTGTGGCTGCTCAGTCACCAGGCATGATTTGTGGGTGCTGGCTCACCTGTAGTAATTGGTGGCTGCTCGCTGACCAGGCGTGATTTGTATGTGCTGGCTCAGCTGTCGTGATTTGTGGGTGCTCGCTCAGCAAGCCTAATTTGTGGCTGTTCACTCACTAGGTGTGATGTGTGGGCGATGGCCCACCAGTTGTGATTTGTGGGTGCTGGCTCAACCGTCTTGAGTTGTGGCTGCTTGCGCACCAGTTGTGATTTGTGGGTGCTTAGGATGTGAAATTATGCCTCAAAGAGGGACAGACATTGTGAACAGCTCAAACCATTACTGTGTCCACCTCGTAAAGGTTGAGTGTGCTCTCCTCCATAAGTAACTGTCTCTTCTTGGCAATTACAGTAAATTCTCTTGTAATTGTCTGCCTGGTTGAAGCCCTGAGTAGGTGGAGAAGTCCTCTTCCATTCATTGGTGTCCTGGGCCCGGAAGGGCACGGTCCCCTTACTTTTGAGTATCAAGTGTAGTCAACACTCAGTCATTCAGCTAATCACACATTTCTAAATGGGTCTGCACCCTGAATATCAAACCCAGAATATCGATGGCACAGAATGTCGAGGACAAATATAGAAACCAAACTATATACAGCTAAGCAAAGATTTTCTATACCTAACGCGACATGCATGTACCTTGGTGATAAACATAGATGTGGAATAAGGGATAGTAAATCTATGCTTCCCTAAATGCACTTTCCTTTCAATATTTTCTCCCTCTATATTCTGTCCTCGATAGTCTTGTAGGCTGATATTCTGTCTGTCGATGTTCAGTGCTACAACCTGTAGTGTCTTGCATGATTTGGAGCGGAACCTTTTTGGCTCCTCAGGGACTCCGTATCAGTGTGACGTAATCGCTAGAATGGAATGCACGAAGGCTTGCTTTAGAATGTTGGAGTTCACAGCTCCACGCAGAGGAATAAAGACCTGTGATTTACAGCTCCATGTGTGGCCTGCCATTAAGCGCTACACAACCTTGAAAAGCAGTAATGATTGTACAGGTAAGTGCAAGATAGTACAGGATGGTACAGGAGAGTACACAACAGTGTAAGGTAGTACAGGGCAGTGCAGAGTAGCATTGGCCAGGATAGTACAGGAAGGTAGAGGATGGTACTGGGTAGTACAGAGCAGTACAGGTTAGTACCGAACAGTACAGGGTGGATCAGGGTAGTACGGGAGAGTAAGGACATTGCAGGACAGGATAGCACAGGACACTCAGGAATGCTTCCAGTTGATCCCAGGCTGGCTCACTGCCATGAGGGAGCTGTCAGGTTTCACCTGGTAGTCGAGCTAGAGTGGGGGAGGGGTAGCCTTAAGTAACGTACGCTCCAGAGCATCAGGTACCTCCAGTTAGAGAGTTGTGGTGGAAGTCACACATCTCGATCATTCGGGATTCGTAGTGCGCGGCTAGTCACCCATGAGCATATTCAGGCACTTGGATCCTGCTGCGCACAGTCAGCCAGGTCTTAAGTCCTTTCTGGACTCTGTGACAGAGGATGTTCTTCAGAGGTAGAGATGAAGATAGCCCCATTCCTCGGCGGTGAGGTAGAAGAAGGAGCGTCCTCCGCTGTGGCTTTGACGGATGAGGGGGGTGTGAGCGAGGGAGAAGTAGCCAGGTGTCTGGAGGGTTGGGGTAGTTCAGGGGGTCGGTGATGCATGCTAGTCCTTGGTCATGGAGGGCCTTGTGGGTGAGTGTCAGCATCTTCAATTGGTATCTTTTCTGGAAGGGGGATCAGTGGAGGTTCCTGAGGTGAGGGGTGATGTGGGTCCATTTGGGGAGGTTGAGGATAAGCCTGGCAGCTCAGTTCTGTAGCGTCTCAAGTCTCTTCAGGAACTGGATGGTGATACCTGCATAAAGTGCATTGCCGTGGTCGAGTCCACTGGTGACTAGACTTTGGATGACTGTTTTCCTAATGTCGATGGGGAGCCATCTGAAGACCTTTTGGAGCATGCAGAGGGTGTGGATTTGACAATGTTACTGCTCGAGAGGCATGCATCGCTCTATGATGCATCACACATTTGCTGCTGGAAGTATGGGTGCTGGTGGGGCTGAAACTGGCATCAGTACACGTCACACGTATTTATATCTGAGTGTTTACGTCTCGTGGTTCCATCTGTGTCAGCAGTCACCTGGTCCAGGGCTGCTGCATACATCTCAGCATCCCAAGATGTCTCAGAGATCAAGTGATAACAACTTCCAGGGATATGAACAGAGTGCTAATTAGAATCAATTAGTACATGTCCTCTATTTTTAGGTGCCGTGAGCATCTGGCGATTGTTTTCCCCTATATCTCAGTCTCTTCTCCGACAACAGAGTAGGTGGAGGGGGTCTCAGGATGACGTGTACCAGGGCCAAGCTGTAGCACTGCACAGCAGGAGCTGCACTACTTCCAATATGGCTGCCAAACTTTCTGGAGTCTAGACCGTGAACGTTCTAATTGTCAGATTCATCCATGCCAGCAAGGCCATATCTAGTGAACGCACACACTCAGGTGCTATGGTGGCACATTCCTGAACTGTCACACTGACCCAGTGCCTAGATCCGACTGCCCTTGTAATGTGGCACCCCACCAGGTGCTCACATAGGTAAGTAGTACTTCTAGAGGGCAAACTTATCCGAAAGGCAGCAGAGCGCTGTACCGTATCAAAGGCAAAGATACAGTCAAGGAGTGATAGGAGGGGTAGATGGGTGCCTGGGGTAGAAGAGGACTGTTGCTGTGTGGTGTACATTGTTCTTTAGAGAGCTGTGTCTTCATCACCTCCCATGGATACAGGGTTCTTCTTCCAGATTCTGAAGGTGTATAGATGGAGAAGACCTGTCACCTTGTTTCTTTCTTGTTTAGACCACTTTACCTTCCTTCTGATGGTATCCTGGCTGTGCCTGTGCCGAGAGCCACCAGAGGTGGCCAGCCACACAGGCGGGGGCTGGTTGTGTGGGCTTTAAAGATGATGCAGTTGGTTCTCAAGATATTGGGCGCTGGCAAGGAAGACAATATGGTGTCAGGTCCCAGGTGTGGCCTGTTGCAGCATGTCGGATGCCCATAAGGGGGCGTTGCAGAGTCTGGGTGACCATGCAGCAGGGTGTTGCCGCCATCTAAATGTAAGACTACATGGGCTCGAACAGCAGCTCTGAAGTCGCTTTCTGGGGGGATGGTGTAATTTTCTTTAGTAGTGAGAGCTGGTACCAAGTAATCTTTACGAGGTCTTCCTTGTGGGTGACATTGGTGTCCAGCGCCAATCAGAGTGACTTGATGGTGGATGAAAGTTGGGGTTTACGCCAGATATATGCGGTTAAGCATTGCTTGGACTAGTTGCTGCCTGTTGTTGAGTTTGAGTTATTTGGGACATACAGCTCTGGGTGGGGTCCAGGAGCTGGATGTCTGCAGTGTGTTGATGAATTTTCATGCAGTTACCATGAGCAGATTCCCAAGGGTCTTTATTTAGAGTTTCAGATGATGGGTGGCTGTGGGGCAGGATGAAATATCGTCGATCTCCTCGGTTGATAGGGAGCTTCTGGCAGGAGTGCTTCCAAGGGGTGGGGCGGCGCACGGGGGGTGATAGTGCGCTAAATTATTATTTTTTAAAAAGACCACTTACCTGGATCATCGCTGCTGCTGCCACCACTGTTCCTCTGCGGCAGGCCCAGGCTCCCAACCTGCCCTGCGGCCAATCCTGGCGCTGCTGAGAGCAGCGTTAGGATTGGCTGAGGGTGCCAGCCAGGGCGCTCCCAGGCAGACTGGGAGCCTGTGCAGGCTCTCTCCAGCCCCGCAACACTGCACGTCTGCAGAGAGCCTACGGCACATGTGTGTTTGGCTGGCCCGAGACGGCCGGCCCAACATACATGCGCATTGATGGGAATGCACAGTGCACTCCCCTCAGTGCTCGTCACTGCCTGTGACCCCGCCCCTTTTACCACAAAATGATAATAAACACAGTATATTATTGTTTTGTAGTTAAAGGTTTGCAGCTGCTGGCGGAGATGACCCTCCTCCGCCCAAGCGGAGGAGCCGTGCCTGGCTTCTGGGACCTAGAGGTGTCCAGGTGCATGACTCGATATAGGTTAAATGGAAGGGGGAGTACCAGGTAAGGAAATTTGCAACTCAGCCCATTTTAGACCTCAGTGTGCAGGTGAGAGTGGGAAGGTCAGTGGTGTCAAAGGTGGCTGCGAGACCTGACCATGTCAGGAGGCCTCGCTCATCTTTATCTGTTGTCTGGAAGGCATCCTCTGCTATTTCTTAGGTTTCTGAGTGCGATTAAAAAGTGAAGGATTTCTAAAAGCAGCATATCTAGGGCAGTGGTGAAGTATGTAATTAGGGGGAGGCTTAAAACAGGTAAACTGCAATCCTGTGCTGTCCCTAGCCTGCCACCGGACCAGTGCTCGGACCCTCTCTTTTAGCTCTCAGTCCAGAGACATCACACAGTAATAGACATGCACCTAAAACAGCCCAGACCTATAGGCTTTGCCTATGCTTGTTAGCAGCATTAGATGAGTTTAGATAAATGAGTAGCAACAATGATTTAGTTGTGAGTAAATTAAATTGGAAATGTTTCGGTTCTGAGAAATGAGACTCAAACATTAGTGAGGTTTGAGAAAGGGGTGGTGTCTTCGGAGGGTCTCAATCACCTCTCATCTTACCTCACCCCCACTTTCCCCTGCAGTCTGTCACTCTCTAGGATACGGATGCCCTATTTCTCTCCACATCTTTCTGAAATGGTTTTCCTGCATATCTCACACCTCATCTCTTTTCTCTTAAGCACCCTCTGTTCACTCTCTCCTGCATGTAATTCCATGCATCGCCTTCACATCCTGCATGTAATTCCATGCATCTCCTTCACATCCTGCATGTAATTCCATGCATCGCCTTCACATCCTGCATGTAATTCCATGCATCTGCTTCACATCCTGCATGTAATTCCATGCATCGCCTTCACATCCTGCATGTAATTCCATGCATCTCCTTCACATCCTGCATGTACTTCCATGCATCCCCTTCACGTCATGCATGTAATTCCATGCATCGCCTTCACATCCTGCATGTAATTCCATGCATCGCCTTCACATCCTGCATGTAATTCCATGCATCTCCTTCACATCCTGCATGTACTTCCATGCATCCCCTTCACGTCCTGCATGTACTTCCATCTCCGGCACACACACAACGCTTCCATTCGCTTGTAAGGATTGCATGTTCATGTACTTTTACCCGGTCGATATTTTGACATCTTTGATCTTCCTTTGCACTGTTTTGCATAGAATTACAATTACGTGCACTGTGCTCTCTGCAGAGAGGCCATGGATTGAATGAGCGTGTCTTCTGGCAGGCAGTGTGACAAACATACACAACCTTCATTCTCAGCTCTAGCGTTCTCTAGCATGGCCTGTTACAAACACCCACCCACAACCTGAACTCACTCAGACACCTACAGGAGACTCAATTCATAGTACGCACTATACAACATCAATGCACTGCATGGAAAAAACACTACAGAAACACACCATACTTGAAAAAGAAGACACTGCCATAGAATGCAAGGTGAAATAAAATATGTGAAATATAAACAAGAGCCACATTGCTGCCATGGAACAGCTTAATGTTTACAGTCAGTGTTCAGAAATCAGCCAGTGTTTCTGGCTGAAAAGCTGAGACCCTGAACACAGGGCCCGACAGGGACCAGTTTCAGTGTCAGTTTTTCTTTATTGTCGGGTGTGACACCCAGAGAGACCCGCTCCATTTAAAGCCCTGGCTGACTCCATGTTGAAGTGTGTTCTAAAGTCGGATTGGTCGTTTGACACAAGATGGCTGCCAGGCACAAGATGGTCGCCTGGCACAAGATGGCCGTCAGGCGGGGAATGTGATATTGTTACAAGTTGATTGCTTTCTCAGTTATCTTGCCGACGAGGGGTGGGTGAGTGGTTGTCCGGGTCTAATGCAGGTTTGCTCAGGAGTGAGAGGACCTGGCCTGTCCAGACCTTCAGAGAAGATGCCATTGTTGAGATACTGAGGACACTGTGGAGGGCAAAAGAGAGTTTTTCTTGAAAGACCAGGGTAGGATCTGCTCCTCACAGGAGATGGCTTTGAGAGAGTTGAGGATGTTGGTGAGATCTGTGAGAGACAACTGAAAGGCTGCCCTGATGCCACCCTCCAGCAACAGTGGCCTCTCCCGGACCGAAAGTCCTGCTCTGAGGTGAGCATGGGTTTGGTCTGACAGGACAGGACCACAGTTATGCCACCACAAGAGGGTCCCCGAAGAGCAGGTGGCTGTGCGGAGTGAGAAGCAGGTGACTGAGCAACTGTGACCCTCCAGTGCCTGCTGCGTTGTGAATGGAGAAAGGAAGTTTTAGAAATGGGGTCTTTGGTTGGCAGCCACGTTATCCACTATCCAAGCACGAACCCTCAAGCTAGTCAGGGTAAAGGAGAATCATCCCCAGCTAAGCCCCGCACACCCCATTGGTAGCTTGGCACGAGCAGGCAGGCTTCATTTCAGAAGCAATGTGTAAAGTATTTGTACCAACACACACAGTAACTCCGTGAAAACACTACAAACTGACACAACACAGGTTTAGAAAAATATGTAATATTTATCTAAACAAAACAAGACCAAAACAACAAAATTCCAACATACACAAGTCAAGTTATGAATTTTCAAAAGAATAAGAGTCTTAATCCTTAGAAAACAGTGAGAACGCTGTTATTTCGCAAAAGTACCTGGGTAGCATCAAAATAAAGCTGCACGGAAGAGTGTGCATTGAAAAAGGCAGGAGATGCGTAGATTTCTCACCCACAAGCGAAAACGGGCATCGTTCCTCCTTCTGTCGGGTTAGCTTGCGTCCTTTCTTCTCTCCCGCAAGAGAGCGATGCATCGATCCAGACAGGCACCTCGGGTCCAGGCAGGCTTTGTGTTGATTTTCCACACCCAGCGATGTTGCATTGAAAATCTATGTTGTATGGTACCACAAAACTGCATTGCGTGGGGTTTGCGTCATGATCAGCCTCTGTTAGCGGGTGTTGCGCGTCCTTTCTCCAGCCAGGTTGCGTCGATCTTCTAGCCGCGATGCAGGTGGAGCATTGTTTCAGCCGCAAAGCCGGCTGCGCTTCGTTTATCAGCCGCATCATGGAAGGTGCATCGAAAATTTCCTGCACGGCTGTCTGCGCGTGGATTTTCAGTTCTTGTCACTTGGCAGGGCAGGAGACTCAGAAGAGAGTCCAGGGCCTGGCAGGGGAAGTCTTTGATGATCCTGAGACTTCAACAACAGGAGGCAAGCTCAGTTCAAGGCCTTGGAGATTCTTCTCAAGCAGGAATGCACAACAAAGTCCAGTCTTTGTCCCCATTTACAGGCAGAAGCAGCAACTGCAGGATAGCTCCACAATGCACAGTCACAGGCAGGGCAGCACTTCTCCTCAGCTCTTCAGCTCTTCAGCTCTTCTCCTTAGCAGAGGTTCCGCTTGATTCCAGAAGTGATCTAGTTTTCAGGGGTTTTTGGGTCCAAAAATGATGCCCCTTTCTACTTTTGAAGTAGGCCTACTTCAAAGAGAAGTCTGTTGTTTTCAAGACCCTGCCTTGCCCAGGCCAGGCCCCAGACACTCACCAGGGGGTTGGAGGCTGCATTGTGTGAGGGCAGGCACAGCCCTTTCAGGTGTAAATGACCACTCCTCCCCTCCCTCATAGCACAGATGGCTCATTAGGATATGCAGGCTACACCCAGCTCCCTTCGGTCACTGTCTAGAGAGAAGTGCAAACAGCACAGCTGTCAAACTGACCCAGAGAGGGAATCCACAAACAGGCAGAGTCACAAACTGGTTAAGCAAGAAAATGCCCACTTTCTAAAAGTGGCATTTTCAAACACAATCTAAAAACTAACTTCACTAAAAGATGTTTTTTTAAATTGTAAGTTCAGAGATTCCAAATTCCACGGCTATCTACTCCCAAAGGGAATCTGCTCTTCAATATTTAAAGGCAGCCGCCATGTTAACCTATGAAATAGATATGGCTTGCAAAAGTGAAAAACGAATTTGGCAGTATTTCACTGTCAGGACATGTAAAACACATAAGTAAGTGTCCCACCTTCAACATATACTGCACCCTATCCATGGGGCTACCTAGGGCCTACCTTAGGGGTGCCTTACATGTAGTAGAAGGAAACGTTGAGGCCTGGCAAGTAGGCACACTTGCCAAATTGAATTGGCAGTTTATAGCTGCACACACAGACACTTCAGTGGCAGGTCTGAGCCATGTTTCCAGGGCTACTCGTGTGGTTGGCACAACCAGTGCTGCAGGCCCACTAGTAGCATTTGATTTATGGGCCTTGGGCACCTCTAGTGCACTGTACCAGGGACTTACTAGTAAATCAAATATGCCAGTCATGGAAAGTCAATTGCACATACATTTTACATATGAGCACTTGTACTTTAGCACTGGATACAGCAGAAACAGAGTCCAGCACTCATCATAAACCTGGGAAGTGGAGCCAAAAAGTTAGGGGAGACCACGCCAAGGATGAAAAGTCAACAGGAAGGAAGGAAGAAAGAAAGATGTGACTGCGTGTTCGAGCCTAGCTCCTAGAAGTCGGCCGTGCTATTCTGCCCTTCGACAGCCTTTAGTTTGAGCTTCACTGATCCTGTGGTATACCTGAGCCTTGCTGTCACCTGCACCGTGGTCCGCAGGTATTTACACGAAGCCTCTCCTGCCCCGCTCCCGGCGCGCCCTAGTGCCGCGGTAAGACCTTGTGTGCTCCTCTGCGCTTTTATACCGTGTCACATCATCAGCAAACACCCGGACACTGACGGTCGCCTTCATCACTAAATTATTCATTAATATTCAAAAAATCGTTCAGTTAGCTGCAGTGAGGGGGGAATGGGGAAGTCACGAGCTGCTTTGCTGCAGGTCACCCCACAACCCCTCCAAACACTGTAAGAAAAGGAAGAATGAACTGGCCATAAGAGAGACTTCCAGGTACGCAGCATCTTTTCACCGCTGAGAGGGTGGTCTGTGGTCTGAGAGGGTGGTCTGAAAAGGCGGTCTGTGGTCTGAGAGGAAGGTCTGAGAGGGTGCTATCTGAGAGGGTGGTCTGTGGCTGGAAGGGTGGTCTGAAAAGGTGATCTGTGGTCTTAGAGAAAAGAGTGTGCCATCGGGTCTGACAGGGTGGTATGTGGTTCCAGAGGGTGGTCTGAGAGAGAGGTCTCAGAGTGTGTTGTGAGAGGATGCTCAGAGAGTGTGGTCTGTGGTCTGGAGGTGTGGTCTGAAAAGGTGGTCTGTTGTCTGAGAAGGTGCTCTGTGGTGTGATGGTGCATCTTGGAGGGTAGTCTATGGTCTCAGAGGGTGCTGGGTGGTCTGAGAGGGTGGTCTGTGATCTGAGAGGTGGTCTGAGAGGATGGTCTGCGAGGGGGCTCTGTGATCTGGGAGGGTGGTCTGTGGTCTGGGAGAGTGGTCTGAGAGGGTGGTCTGTGGTCTTACAGGGTGGTCTAGGAGGGTGGTCTGTGGTCTGGGACGGTGGTCTGTGGTCTGAGAGGGTGGTCTGTGGTCTGAGAGGCTGGTCTGAGAGGTGGTCTCTGGTCTGAGAAAGTGTTCTAGGAGGGTGGTCTGTCTTCTGAGAGGGTCGTCTGGGAGTGTGGTCTGAGAAGGTGTTCTAGGAGGGTGGTCTGTCTTCTGAGAGGGTGGCCCGTGGTCTGGGAGAGTGGTCTGTGTTCTGAGAGGTAGTCTGAGAGGGTGGTCTAGGAGGGTGGTGTGTGGTCTGAGAGGCTGGTCTGAGAGGTGGTCTCTGGTCTGAGAGGGTGTTCTAGGAGGGTGGTCTGTCTTCTGAGAGGGTGGTCCGTCTGTGAGTGGTCTGAGAGGGTGGTCTAGGAGGGTGGTGTGTGGTCTGAGAGGCTCTGGGCGCCCTGGGTGTCAGTAGTCTAGGGGCAGAGGCCTTTGGAGATAAAGAGCGCCACACATGCTAAGTACCATAGCAGAGGTCAGGGGGTCAGAGGTCAGAGGGGGGTGCTGTCCCTGCCTCAGAGGGGGCTTTCCATCAATCTGAAGGGAGCTCACGTGAGCTGATTCACAGAGAGCATCTATCCCCAGACCATGGCCTGAAGGGGGGCGCTGTGAGCCGAGGCCAGGAGTCTGTGTGTGGTAGGGGTCCGGGGGGTTCAGGAGGGGTCTGCCCGTCTGTAATAAGGCGGTATCCTGCCTCATCAACTGCTCCCAGCAGGAGGCCCCGGGGTGCTGCCTAACAAAGGTACCATCTATCCTCGGACCACGGTCTGAAGGGGAGGGCTGGGAGCTTAGGTGTCAGGAGTGAGTGAGTGTGCGTGTGTGCGTGTGTGTGTGTGGGGTGAATAGCGCAGTATCCTGCATCCTGAGCAGGTGAAGAGACCAGAAGCTCCCAGCAGGAGGCCCCGCGGTGCTGCCTAACAAAGGTACAATCTGTCCTCAGACCATGGTCTGAAGGGAAGAGCTGGGAGCCCAAGTCACGAGTGGTGGGGCTGCAGGAGGCGTTAAGGGGTGGAGGCGGGTGTGTGTGTGTGTGTGTGAATAGCGCAGTATCCTGCATCCTGAGCAGGTGAAGAGACCGGAAGCTCCCGGCAGGAGGCCCCGCGGTGCTGCCTAACAAAGGTTACTACCATCTATCATCAGGTGCCCATGGGAGCTCAGGGCTTGGAGGAGGGCGGGTCTGTAATTAGCAGGGAGTGCGGGGGGAATGGCGGAGGGCGGGGGGGGATGCTACTTTGTGCCCTTATCTTAGGGAGGGGGGACAATTCATGGCACCAGGTGATGCAGGGACCACAGGGACGCCATGTTACTGCCGTTCATTTAAACCAGTGCTTCCCAACCTGTGGTCCAGGGGCCCCTGTGGGTCCACGAAGCCTCCTGTAGGGGCCCATCACTGCTTAGAAAATTAACATTAACAGATTCTTATAGTGTATATAAATCAAGAGGACACATGTACTCTTAAAAACTTTAAAACATACTGTAAATGTCAAGGAATTTCAAATTGGAGGCTAAAAATTAAATTAGCCTCAGGTTGATTTGTGGGAGCAGCGCAGGTGCGAACAGAATATAGTAGGGACCGTGGGGGGCTTCAGTTGAACTTAGAAAAGCTCCAACTTTCTTATTAAAATTACATTTTTTAATAATATTTGTTTGCAAATTAAGTGTTATTATTTGTGTATGTGTCTCATGAATGCTTGTTTCTGTATTTTTGTGTATTGTTTGTGGTTCAAATTGTTCACAATGTTTAGGCCGGGGTCCCCGGCTTCCAGTAATGACTCAATAGGGGGTCCCT
Source organism: Pleurodeles waltl (assembly GCF_031143425.1). NCBI lineage: Eukaryota > Metazoa > Chordata > Amphibia > Caudata > Salamandridae > Pleurodeles > Pleurodeles waltl. The sequence continues at coordinate 1,528,169,279 of NC_090446.1, read as the reverse complement.
GGATTCCAATAATGATGCAATGGGGCTCCCCGGGTTCCAATAATGATTCACTGGGAGACCCCGTGTTCCAGTCATGAGAAAGTGGGGGTCCACAGAAGTGAAAAGGCTGAGAACTACTGGTTTAGATCAAGTTTGGGTGAGATTCGTCCCCCACAGGGTGCAGTGTGTGTCACCCAGCCTCAAGGACTTCGCTGCCTGGGCCTCACCTTTGGGTCTCTCTGGCAGTGCCAGGTGGGCTGGGCTGGCAGGCAGTGCGTGGCTGCTTTTCTGGCTGTCTGTGGGCCTGTTTTATGATCAGGTGGGGTTCATATTGCATTGACTTCCCCGTATTACCACAACCATTGCATGCACCAAACACAGGTCCAGGGGCCTCCCGAACCTTATATATCACCCATGCCACCTATATGTCTGTCCTTACAGGTTCATAAGCTCGACCTTGCAGCACAAACAACAAGCAGTGAATGTGGCATGATGAGACATCAACAAGATGGCGTTGAGGCCTAGTTAGCATAAGCCAAAAAAGGGCACTTTAACAGGTTATATCGAAATCGTTTCAAAGACAATAACATCATATGTGTATCATGCAAATTCAAATGTAGTTTTCTGTTCTTCATATTGTTATTAAGGGACAAATAATATTACACAAAAAAACCTACACCTTCCAGTGGTGTAACAAAGACCCCGCAGCCCCTGTAGTGCTGGCGGCCCCTGAGCTCCAGGGGCCCCCTATTGCACTGTGCACGAGTGGCAGGCCCCTGGCCTGAGAGCTTCTGCTTGGGCCCGGAGCATAGGGGAACCCTCAAGTTTCATTCCACCTCTGACACCTTCAAGAGATCGACAATGCACTACATTAATAATCCCCTTCTCCTGCTCCTCTAGCTCTCAGCAGCCTCTGATATTGTCGACTGATACGCATCGATCCACATCTTGGAATTAAGCATGGATCTTTCTGGTGCTGCCCTACAGTGGGTCACTTTATACCTCAAGCAATGTCTTTCCATCAGCTTTAGTCTCTGCAAAAGAACCCTGGGACACACAGGGCCTGATTTAGAGTTGGAGGACGGGATGTGACGGATATTCCGTCCACCATAATACAATGTCTATGAGATATAATTGGATCATAAAACAGAGGTCAGGATATCCGTCATGTTTGTGACAGAGTAACCCCATCTCCCACACTCTAAATCAGGACCTAAGGCGTCCATGGCATCAAGAACCATCAAAACACTGATGATGCACAACTCTTTCTTCCACATCATTGACAGGCTCCAAGATTTTCTAAATCTAATCAAGATCTGGATGTCAAGCACTTCCCTAAAGCTCACCTGACAGAGACCAAATTGCTCTTGCCAAGAGGTCCAAACAACCAGCATACTCAAGCTGGTTAACCAACCCCAGCCTAGACCACACACCTTCCCGGATAACAGCCAATAACACATGGACCTGTCCTTCAAAGAACATATCACCAAGGAAACCAGACCACTGTCCCTCTTGGCACTTCAAACCTGCCAATCTAGGATCATCTTCAGAAAGACAGTGTATGCTTGGTCGTCTCTCACTGGTCGGAGGCAGCACTCTGGTCAGTGTTTTCTCCTGCACCCTCTGCCCCCCCTGTAGGGCATCCTATATGCTGAAGAGCGTCTCATCTGAAAGATTGACTGGATCACACCAACATTGAACACATCACCTCAGCTCTCTCCAAGCCTGCATCGACTTCAGGACAAACTGCACCTGCAAGAAGGCCTTCAGAATGTATACACATCTTGGCTGACCCAGAAATTAACCACCTCGGGACAGGAGCAAACCAGAAGCTGGGACACCGCCAACCAGGAAATGAAGACCTGCATGGAGGGCAAGGCAAGAACACCAACCTTCTCCATATATACACCCAAGCTCTCATACAACACCTGACAACATCAGAACAACCCCCACACACCTACAATTCACAAAGGAATTGGACACTCCTCTTTTTGACTCACACTGCCCCAACAAGCAATACAAAATCCTGTGTTAACCCACAGTTTGGAAGCCACCAGGAATACTATGTACATGCTCGTATCTGCTCTTCAGTTAGATTCACTCTAAGCATCCACCGATACATACGTACATACACAGAGAACTAGCACATTACGCCATGCCCAGCTCTCCCTGGAGCTGCATCTCTCTTGCTCCCGTCTCCTTGATTTTCCCTCGTTTTCACTTTTTTCTCCTTGATTTTTCCCCCAAGGCTACAGAGCTTGAGACCCTCACTGGTGATTTGCCGCGCTTTATAAATCCTTGATTGATTTAGCAGTCAGGAAACAGAGGCCTGTGACATAGTGCCAAGGTGGTCAGAGAGCAGAGAACTACAACATATTACATATTAGCAAGATGTTCTGAGAGCAGAAAACAATGGTGGAGAGCCAGGGTGATCCTAAAACAAGACTTACAGCCTAGTGTCAGGCTGACCCAAGCCCAGAGGTCTGTGGCATGGTGCCAGAATAGTACAGGTGCAGGTAACTGTGGATTAGTGCCAAGACAATGGCACAATGACAGTCTGAGAGCACAAAACTACAGCACAGGGGCAGAAAAGTTCTCAAAGAGAAAACTACACAATGGAAAGAAGGGTTGAGACCATAGAAATACAGTGGGGTGCATGGATCATCTGAGAGCAGTAAACTATGTGGGATACAGGAGCATTCAGAGCAGAGAACAGGGGTGTGGCTTCAAGTGGGGGGTGCTTGGGATGTTACACCCCTAAAAAATTATTCTGAAATAAATAAATGGGTACAAGGGATTTCAGTTGGGTATGATGAGTGTTTGTTAGATTTACACATGCGCGCATGCGCGCACGCCACACACTCTTGTCTCTGTTTTGGAGGCCTTAAAATGTTGAGTGGTTTCACAAATGTGTTTTAAGTGCCCCTAACAATCCACCCTCCTCTCCCTTTCCACTGCTCATTAAGCCCACCTCATGCCCTTGGCCTCATATAATGTGTTTTAGCAAGAAGTTCTAGTATGATTGGTGTGAAATCTGAAACCACTCCCCCTCCCCCAATCTAATTAACCAAGCTCTGCCCCTGGCAGAGAACTATGATATTGTAGTGTTGAGTAGAAAAGGCAGAGTGCCATAGGTAGAGTGGCATAGAGCCAGGATGATGAGAAAGCCTGGTTCCTCAAACAGTGCCAGGACGTTCCCATAACACAGTTCTACCAGGTGGTGTCAGTGCAGCTTAAGGTATGTGTCTTTTTAAACATTTTCAGGAAGCCAAGGAGCTGTAGCCAAGATAAAGGAGGATGATTTGATTGAAGAGTCAAGGAGATGAAATTAAGCGATGATGGTGTTAATTTTGTGTTAAGCTTATAGTGACAGATGGAGCGCACTCCATCATCTGCTTCCTCGAGATACTTGGAAACTCAGTAGGTCTTCTGTACCTGGCTCCAGTCAACCTGGACCAACAACAAGGTGATGGATGGAATGCTTGAATTAATCTCAGCCACTGGCAAGTGCTTGGGCCACATCCCAACCCAGTCAACCCTGGCCCTTCATCAGAGGATGGCAAACTAAGGGGTACACAATGTTTCGCCCACAATCTGTGAGGGTTGCTTCAAAACGTAAAGTGGTTTGCAACCGTCATGAAGCTTAGAAAGTTCACAAGCACTGCCAAAGCCAGTAGGACTGGCTTGCTTTCTGAGTCCTGACAAAAACTAGCTGCTGCAGTGCATACGTAAAACAAAACAAAATACTTTCTGCATGCAATGCAAATAATTTAATATTCAGTATTTTGAGATGCAAAACAGTTCCTCACGTGTTGCAATCTAACCACCCCATAGGTGGAATATTACATCAAACAGCCAGTAACATGAGGTAAGAGAGAAATATTCTTCTGAGTGGAGCCAAAGCCAACTTTCTGTCAAGCCAGACCTAAAAATGTGAGAGAACAAACAAAAGTCAGTTTTTCTTGGGAGAAAAAATCTGCAAAAATCAATTTCACTTTGAGAATTCTTACAAAAAAATAGATATTGTGAGAAAATATTTTAGCTACCAAAGTTTTGCCAAGTTACCTAGCAACCCAAATTGTGTAATTTAAATTTTGTGCATCCCTGACCCGGAGTACCAGCCACTCATTCCAGGTGGGCACATTTTAAGGTGGTACAAGTGACCTGAAGAAATTGCCCTTTAATGAGGGCGTTATATACCAAATTAATGATCCAATTTAGATGATTATCATAAATGGCAATTTGGATAAGTGTGGCAGAGTGAGCAGCTCTTAGAGGTATCTGAGGAACACTAAACCTGCTTCCTTCAGGAAGGGCTGGGATTGTCCATTATCTCAAGAGACATTTTCATTCAACTTGTAAAAACATCCATAATGCACGAGCCTGAAAATAACATCTTCATAATTAATCCCAGTGGACATTATTTGCATATTCGTGAAAACTTCACGGATCCTTCCACACAACATGAATCTCAATGTTTAATCCAACATTTTCAGGTCAACAGCCTGGGAACCACAGGAGGCTAGAGGCCCAATACTTTAATAATAAACTTTATTTTATTCAACACATTTATGTATAAAAAATAACGTCTGGTCACTGGATATTTCATGCACAGTTCCGGGTCACACTTGGCCATAGTCTGCAAAGAAGTTCCTTCTATTGCCCCCCCCGTGTAAAACAATTTCACACGGGGGCTCCCAGATTAGAAGTTTTCACTACTATTCTATATAATTCCGAATATAGCAGGCAAGGTAAAGAATCTTATGGGCTCGAGGGCACACTCCCTAAGATATGTGAAGAGTGAAATAAGCAAGCCAGCTATCTCAAGTGAGTGAGACTTTCCCAGACGCCATCTTCTGTTTTACGTCTTTCTAAGGATAAATCCTCCTTGTGAGATTAAAAAAATAGATATTGTAATCAAAATAGGCAAAACGTGTAAGGGACTTAAAATGCATCAAAGAAATGTTGATAAAAAGTTATTAAAATGTTTGCCTTTTATTTTGTCAGATGGTCCTGCTGGTAACTGGTCATATGTCCAGTGGGACACATCAAAATAGCCCTGGCTTTCTAGCAAAAACGCATTGCAAGCTGGGATTTTTGAGCCCATGTTTTATAGAACCTTTATAGAACCACAGTCCCCAGAATGCAATGGGCTCTTGGCTAATTACAGACTGACGATGTTTCATTAGAAATGGTCACTACATGGCAGCTCTGATCTACTGAACAATTCTGCGATCAAGTATCCCTTTAAAACATGGAGTTAAAAACATGATTCCCAACATGAAATTGCTAGACCTGTCTACAGTGTGATCCTTTATCAGAAATGAGGGGGTGAGACATTGGGGGTTATGTAGGGCCCCGCCCCTTTGACGCCACTCTCTGCGTTGACATGACTAACAAGAGTATTGATTGGCCATTACGGAGATGCTCATCTCCACCCTTTTCTTTCAATAAAATGGCGATATTCCGAGTGTTTTGCCCTACCCATCATGGCGCACCTTATCCAATTCAAAATTACTTCTTTTCCGCCCTTCCTAAGCGTACCTGAGGAATCCATACAATGCCCCAGAAAACTCCTGGTCTGGAGTTAGATCAGTAAATACGCCTTCTGGAATATTTGAAATCATGTGTGGTTTTTCAGCATGTTTGTGCTCAGTAGGTGCAAATCAAAGTTGTTTTGTTCCTCCTAGAAAGAGAGTCACCCCTCTACTGCATTTACAGGTCTGCAAAAGTAGCATGAACTGTTGGTAAATGTGACCTCCGGCACAGTGTGGCTATGGAACACCGGGTGATACAGAATCGTAACAAACTTAACGCCTCAAAAACAGAAATTCTCACCTGCCGAGAAGGGCAGGTATCCCCCTGGCCAGTGGAAATAGAAAACAGAGTCCAACAACTTCAAATGGAGTGAAAAACCTTGGAGAGTTCGTGGACTCAAGCCTCTCAATTCAATCCCAAGTTAACAAAATGGCATCTTCTTACAACCCGAACTCCGATTCCAGAACACAGGAGAATCTTCAGGTGAAGAAAAACCTCACGTGCAGTTCCCAGTGCTTAATTTCAGCTGGTGGTTTCTGGTGTTCTACACCGACACCTCACTGTTAACACAGGCACCTATAACAGTCTGCCTCTTGGTGGCGCTGTTTGTGCAATTTAGAGATAAGCACAACAACAGCTGTTTATTAATTCCATATAGATTAAAATTACTAATATCTGCTGCCCAAGCCATTGTTATAGTGCCTGGTGGCCTGGAAGAGGCTGATTTGTTACACTTGCAGGAGTGTGATTGCTGCACTTGGCCCTTTTCGCAGGATTATCCCCAAACATTTTGCCTTCCTCCTCCTGTTTTTCTGACCCTCTTTTGGTATTATTGGCTTACACCTGTTTGGCACATTTAATATACCTATAACTCCCTTGTACAGTGGAATCCCATACACCCAGGGCCTGCACATTAAATGCTACTAGTGTGCCTGCAGCGTGGCTTGCAACACACTTATCTCAAGCCTGCAACTGCAAGGCATGTATGCGCAGTTTACTGCCATACCGACTTGGCTAGTCAAAGTACTTGCCAAGGCCTAGACTCCCTTTTTACGACACCTAAGTCACCCCCAAGGTAGGCCCTAGATAGCCCTTTTGGCAGGGTGCTGTGTATGTAAAAGGTAGGACATTTATTTTCTGTGTTACATGTCCTAGTAGTGACAAACAGCCTGTTTCGTTTTTCACTGCTGTGAGTGCTGCTCCTCTCATAGGTTTGCATTGGGAATTCCCTTATACGTGCCTAAGTGGTATTTTCTGATTTGTGAGGAGTAGCATGGGCATGTTTAGTATGTTTGGAGTGATAGTGAGAAATCCTGCGTATAGGCGTAGGGGGATTTTTCATTACTATTGTAGAAATACTACTTTTAGAAAGTGGGCATGTCGCTGTGCTCATGATTCTTGTGCTTTGCAGCCTGACTCCAATCCACATGTATGGTAGGGTGAGAGCTGGGCTTTGTGCATACTCTCCAGACAGCCATCAATCAATCAATCAATCAAAAGCATTTGTAAAGCGCACTACTCACCTGTGAGGGTCTCAAGGTGCTGGGAGGGCCTCACACAGGGAGGGTGGAGGTGTAACAGGATTAAATCTGCATACTAAATGGCCTTCCTGGGCTGGGAGAGAGGGAGGTGGGACGTACTTACATTTGTATAGGCTGTGTTCTGCCCTCACACAAAGGGATCATTTACCCCTTAGTGATGTCTGGAGACAGGGCTGGGGTTGAAACACGGCGTTGTGCACTTCTAAAGTTCTTTTTGAAGTTCCCCCTCGATCAAAGGCATTTTTAGTATAGGTACAGGGGCTGTGGCCCCATGTTTTTAGACACTGTGTGGGACTTGTAACCAGACGCTGCTGGCTCTACATGCTGCACATTGCCAGAGATTGTTGTGCTGGCAAGAAGGACCACCAGTGGGACTACTTGTTTGTTGTGCTGGCCTGCTGCAGTTGTTCTCCAATGACTGGTTGGTGGCTCCCCCACCTCTGTTTGCTTTGGGGAGCCCAAGTTCCTAAAGGGCCCTACCTCTACAGTTTGTCTCTGCTTTGGAACATGCCCCTCGACTCAGTGCATGGAGAGTGCTTCATATTTCCCCTACAGGGCACCCAGCGGGTGGTGAGCACTTTGCCTGGAGGAAGTGCTGTGGGATGAATGGGTCCTCTAACGTGGGATGTACCATGGGGTTATCACCAAGGAGAGGATGGGCAGTGCTGTCCTCATTATCTCTTTAGGCGCATGGTGGGCACTGTTTGCTCCCTTCCACCCGCCCGAGGTGTGGATTAGCAGCGGTCCGAGAAGCCCCGGAGGGTTCCGGACACGCTGTGGAGTCAGAGCGGTCCTTCTCGGACTGGGGTGGGCTGCAGGGAGTTTGCTGGGCATGCAGGGAACACAGCGAGGTATGTCCCCCCACTGCTGGACATACCTTGGAGCCACTGGACATCAGTGGTTGGACAAGGGGAGTCCTCAAGGTAGCCGAGATCTAGGTTTTCCCTTGACACTGTTTGTGTAACGTGTAATAGGCACACAGGTGCCTCTGAACCCTTCGATTGTTGTTGGGTTACTGTATTCCTAGGGGTAAGAGTGCAGGGGTGTGTCTATGCTACAGAGGGAACCTGAGTTACCGCATAACTTGCAGGAGAAGCGAAGATGCGCTGTCTCTAGGTGTCGACTGCAGTTATGATAACATATACGGTGATTCACCTGCGGTCTAGTTCTAGCCAAACTACCACATTTTTTACCCTGATGTGTTGATGTATGGCACATTTATGCCTTATACTGGCAGGAGAACGAATGCTCTCTCCGGAGCTGCATAATATGCTCAGTAATGTTTTCTTTCATGATGTTTTGCAACATAACAACCCGTCTTTTATTGCATGCAATATGATGTTTTTGACAATTGCCTAGTTGGAAAAGTAATCATTGAGTTATGATGTTTGGGTCTATGGTGGATGTATATTATATTTCATATTTTTATCTAGTATTGTGGGGGCTGTGCGGGCCTCCGTTACGCCATTCTCCCTTACCCTGACTAGAGTGGTGGGTTCTGCCTGCCTGCGGTGCATACCCTAGCCAACCAGGAACCCCACTTCTAACGGTGATGGTTAGAAGCTGTTTCTATTGTCACTGGCAGCTCAGCAGGGCAATGGGTGGTGCAACCTGCAATGGACCCCTGACAAAGAGCCCTGGCTCCTTTTTCTTTACAAGCTCAGGAATGTACTCCCGCAGAGGAGAAGAACCATCAACAACCAGTGGTAATTCAGAAGAGAAATGAAGACCTGGCTTTTCCCAAATCTGGGATCCAACTGAATCCGTGACACAACCAGGGCTGTGCCAAGTCTGCTTACTTTGTTGTAACAGTAATACGGATTTATGCAAATTTATCGGTGCCACGCACATTTCTCCTGGGCTTGCACTGGCGTGTATACGCGCCACGCCTCCTCTTGTCAGGGGCGTGGCTTGGTCAGCAAGATTGGGGTGGTGAACTGCTGGTGAAAATGAGGGGGGCTTAAGGAGCGGTTGGAAGGGAGATGAGGGCGGATTGTGAAAGGTACATAAAACTCAATATTTTGTAAAATAACCATTTTTGAGCCCTTTAAAACAGGGAGGACACTGTGGGCCTGATTCTAACTTTGGAGGACGGTGTTAAACCGTCCCAAAAGTGGCGGATATACCACCTACCGTATTACGAGTTCCATAGGATATAATGGACTCGTAATACGGTAGGTGGTATATCCGCCACTTTTGGGACGGTTTAACACCGTCCTCCAAAGTTAGAATCAGGCCCTGTGTGTTTGTGTGTGTGTGTGTGTGTGTTTTGTCTGCATGTTTATGTAAAAATCCCAAGTGAAATCCAACAAACACATCACCTAGACTTAAAGCAAATATTTACTACAGAATACATTTTTTTTTAGGGGGGGGAACACCCCAATCACCCCCGAAGCTACGCCCCTGCCTATTGTCACACTCATCGATTTACAAACACATGCATAAGATGTGCTTAGAAGCCGCCATGCCAAGTCTGGAGCACTCTCTCTGTGCCTCAAAAACAAGAGCAGAGCTCTACTCAGATAAGTCTCACTGGAAGCAAGTCCTTCCTCACAACCAAGCACTAGTGAAATAGTGTCTAAGCATCTGAATGTCTTGATGCGCATTGAGGCCTTGACAAGAGGCGGGAAAGCACTATAGAAAAGCTAGTGCACTAGTGATGTCACACGGTTCCACCTGGTTTCACATGCAGGAGTGTTCCAGGGCCTGTGTCTCAGTGTGCACAACACCCTGCTTCAGTGGGGCTTCGGCAGACCCCAGAGAAACCGTGGAGAACTGGTCAGCAAGAACTTACACCAGACTAGCAAGGGAACTTCCTGACCGGAAGAGGGCGGGGCGAAGGGTGAAAACGAATATGCCACCCCCATTGTTTTTAAAACCTCATCTTTTTCACTTTACTTTTTAGAAATGTTTAGATTTATTTTCGTTTGTTTCACTCCCCCGGCAGTTGGTAAGGACTCCTAAGGACTGGAAATGTAACCACCTAAAAGGGGATAAGTGTGCGGGGTGTCAACGTGCACGGTGACAAGGGGTGAGGGGGTGAGGGGGGGCATGAAAGCCAGTCAAGTGGGAATCTGCAGGTTACTTGTTCTTTATTTTGCAGCTTCGACTCACTGCAACAACATTCACCGGTTGCAGAATGTTTGTGGTTGCACAAGTGAGAGGCTTTGAGTCCACCAGTTACTGCTGGAATTCTGTCAAAGAATACGCTAATTTTCTGAACATTGTAACAAGATATCACATTTAACCAGTTAAAATAAATCCATGAAATAAGATTTTCGAGCAGAATAAAAAACTCCTAAAAATACAAAAGGCTGAATTCGTCGGCATATTTCTTTTTTATTAAGTAAGTGAAAACCCCCTACGATTTTTTAAAATTATTTTGATAAAAATAACACCCTGAAATTGATTGATTTCTTCAAACGTTTCCATCAATTGTCCACATCAAAATCCAAAATTCACATTTTTATGGATTGCATCTGTATGAATTTTGCAGCCTACCACCAGAGGAGGTAGAATTTTGCACACACGTGTAGCATGTAGTTGAGCACTTTACGCAGTAAGGATATTGACCTATGCAGTGGACCATTCTCTGCGGTGTGCCACATATCACAAGTGCATTGTGTTAGGGTGTCTTGAGTTTGTGTTGTCAGGCTCTTACGTATGCGGTAGGCATGACTTCTCATGTGTAAGGGCACTCCGGTGAGTGGCGAGAGGGCCTACTCTGACCTACGGTAACGCACTACGACAACCCAGCTTACCTCTGTATTCATGAGGTAAGTTCGAAGCCTCTAGCTTGAGAGAGAGTCCTTTAAATGGCCTAGAAGGATCAGTGAGGGAGTTAAAGAAAGATATTTGAAGAAATACGCATTAATCCCTCAGAGGAGTGAGTGAGTAGGGAGTGTGGCTGGTCCGGGTGAGGGAGTCGTGTTCACCTCTTCTAGTTTTTTTTTTGGACATTACTGGCATTGGGTTGGGTCTTATGTCTAGGGACTGGTGGATTTAACAATTTCCATTGGGAATTATCTTGGGCACTCAATTCAACTCGTTGAGCAGTTGGGGGCTGTTGCATGTGCCATGATCTCAGCAATGTGGTAGAAAGGTGAGGGTAGGTGAGGTGGTCTTTTTCAAGGCATGGACAAGCTTCTGAAGGAGCCCGCGGGGTCTTGTTGGAGGGGGTATGAGGTTGTTCTTCTCTGCCCCGGTGATCAGTCTGGCTGCCATGGTCATGCCATGCTTGAGCCCTGTCATGGATCAGAGGAGGGAGTTGTTTCCTACAAACTCTAAGGAGTTGGAGTTAGATGGTGCCAGGTGTGCTGGGAGCATGAAAGGGGATCGTGCACATCAGATCTACATAAGGTGGCTAAAAGTGGGGGGTTGCTCACATCTTGGGATTTAGATTGAAAGCAATGGCTTGAGTTAAAGACTTGATTTTATACACTGTGTCATTTGATTGAGGTCAAATTTTGGTAGAGGGTGTAGGTTTCAACAAGTGTGGGTTTTTAATTGAGGGAGGGCGTGAGTACAGGTGAGCGGCTGAAGCGGAGTTGGACATCTCTAAGCAGCTACAAACCTGGCTTGTCTATAAATAATCCTACTTTCTGTTTTTTCGTGAAAGTGTGTCATCAGCGCCAAGACACCATCTTCGGTGGACAGTGCGCTTCAGAATTAGATTTTGTTCATTCATTCATATGACTGAGGGTGTGGTTTGGAGTGAGGGTGTTCGTTTGAGTCAGGGTGGGTGGTTGAGTGAGGGTGTGGTTTTGAGTTAGGGTGGGATGATAAGTGAGGGTGGGATGTAAAGTGAGGGCATGTTTTTGAGTAAAGGTGGGATGTTGAGTGAGGTTCTGGTTTTGAGTGAGGCTGTGGTTTTGGGAAAATGTGGGATGATGACTGAGGGTGTGGTTTTGAGTGAGGATAGGATGTCCAGTGAGGGTGTGGTTTTGAACGAGGGTAGGAGGTTTAGTGAGGGTTTTGTTTTGAGTGAGGGTGGTATGCTGGGTGTGGTTTTGAGTGAGGGTGGGATGTTGAGTGGAGGGGTGATTTTGAGTGAGGTGTGGTTTTGAGCAGCCGGTGTTGAGTGAGGGTGTGATTTTAAATGAGTGTGGATTTGAGTGGGATGTTGAGTAAAAGTGTGGTTTTGAGTGAGGATGGGATGTTGAGTGAGGGTGGGATGTTGAGTGAGGGTGTGGTTTTGAGTGAGGGTGGGATGTTGAGTGGGGGTGTGGTTTTGAGTGAGGTGTGATTTTGAACGGGGGTGTTGAAGGAGGGTGTGGTTTTGAATGAGGGTGGTTTTGAGTGAGAATGGGATGTTGAGTGAGTGTGTGGTTTTGAGTGAGGTATGGTTCTGGATGAGGGTGGAATGTTGAGTGAGGGTGTGATTTTGAATGAGGATTAGATGTTGAGGGAGGGTGTGGCTTTTTGTGATGGTGGGTGCCGAATGAGAGTGGGATGTTGAGTGAGGGTGTGGTTTGGAGTGAGGGTGTTTGTTTGAGTCAGGCTGGGAGGTTGAGTGAGGGTGTGGTTTTCACTTAGGATGGGATGATGAGTGAGGGTGGGATGTAAAGTGAGGGTGTGGTTTTGAGTAAAGGTGGGATGTTGAGTGAGGTTCTGGTTTTGAGTGAGGGTGGGATGTTTAGTGAGGGTGTGGTTTTGAGTGAGGATGGGATGTTGAGTGGGGGTGTGGTTTTGAGTGAGGATGGGCTGTTGAGTGAGGGTGTGGTTTTGAGTGAGGGAGGGATGTTGAGTGGGGGTGCAGTTTTGAGTGAGGTGTGATTTTGAACGGGGATGTGGATTGAGTGTGTGGTTTTGAATGAAGGTGTGGTTTTGAGTGAGGATGGGATGTTGAGTTAGGGTGTGGTTTTGAGTGAGGATGGGATGTTGAGTGAGGGTGTGGTTTTGAGTGAGGTATGGTTCTGGATGAGGGTGGATGTAGGAGGCTGGCCTGGCTTGTAGTGGGTACCAGAGGTACTTACACCTTGTGCCAGGTCCAGTTATCCCTTATTGGTGTAGAAGAGGTGTTTCTAGCAGCTTAGGCTGATAGAAGGTAGCTATAGCAGAGCAGCTTAGGCTGAACTAGGAGACATGTAAAGCTCCTACTATACAACTGGTGTCATATGCACAACATCATAAGAAAACACAATACACAGATATACTAAAAATAAAGGTACTTTATTTTTATGACAATATGCCAAAAGTATCTCAGTGAGTACCCTCAGTACGAGGATGCCAAATATACACAAAATATATGTACAAAATACCAAAAATATGCAGTAATAGCAAAAGGAAGTAATGCAAGCAGTGTAAAGTTACAATAGATTGCAATAGGAGCGCATAGGTATAGGGGCAACACAAACCATATACTCCAAAAGTGGAATGCGAACCACGAATGGACCCCAAACCTATGTGAGCTTGTAGAGGGTCGCTGGGACTGTAAGAAAACAGGGAGGGTTAGAAAAATAGTCCACCCCAAGACCCTGGAAGGTAGGTGTAAAGTGCACCTACAACCCCCAGAGAGCACAGAAGTCGTGATAGGGGGATTCTGCAAGGAAAACCAACACCAGCAATGCAACAACAGTGGATTTCCAGACCTGAGTACCTGTAAGACAAGGGGACCAAGTCCAAGAGTCGCGACAGTGTCGAGAGTGGGCAGATGCCCAGGAAATGCCAGCTGAGGGTGCAAAGGAGCTGCCACCGGATGGAAGAAGCTTGGTGTTTTGAAAGAACGAAGAGGACTAGGAACTTCCTCTTTGATGGATGGATGTCCCACGTCGTGAAGAAGCTTGCAGAGGTGTTCCCACGCAGAAAGACCACAAACAAGCCTTGCTAGCTGCAAGGGTTGTAGTTAGGGTTTTTGGATTCTGCTGTGGCCCAGGAAGGACCAGGATATCGCCACTTGGATGAGGAGACAGAGGGGGCGCCCAGCAAGTCTGGGAGCCCTCACAGAAGCAGGCAGCACCCGCAGAAGTATCGGATCCGGCACTTAGAAGAGGAGTGAACTGGAGTCCACCCTAAGTCAGAAAAGGGAGTCCCACGACGCCGGAGGACAACTCAGAAGGTTGTGCACTGCAGGTTAGAGTGTCAGGGACCCAGGCTTGGCTGTGCACGAAGGAAATCCTGGAGGAGTGCACAGGAGCCGGAGCAGCTGCAAATCATACAGTACCCAGCAATGCAGTCTAGCATGGGGAGGCAAGGACTTACCTCCACCAAACTTGGACTGAAGAGTCACTGGACTGTGGGAGTCACTTGGACAGAGTTCCTGAGTTCCAGGTACCACGCTCGTCATGCTGAGAGGGGAGCCAGAGGACCGGTGATGCAGTCTTTTGTTGCCTGGGGCTGCAGGGGGAAGATTCCGTCGACCCACGGGAGATTTCGTCAGAGCTCCTGGTGCAGAAAGGAGGCAGGCTACCCCCAGAGCATGCACCACCAGGAAACAGTCGAGAAAGCCGGGATGATGAAGCGATACAAGGTTGCAGTAGTCGTCTTTGCTACTTTGTTGCGGTTTTGCAGGCGTCCTGAGCAGTCAGCGGTCGATCCTTTGGCAGAAGGTGAAGAGGGAGATGCAGAGGAACTCTGGTGAGCTCTTGCATTCGGTATCTGAAGAATTCCCCAAAGCAGAGACCCTAAATAGCCAGAAAAGGAGGTTTGGCTACCTAGGAAGGAGGATAGCCTAGTAATAAAGGTAAGAGCCTATCAGAAGGAGTCTCTGACGTCACCTGGTGGCACTGGCCACTCAGAGCAGTCCAGTGTGCCAGCAGCACCTCTGTTTCCAAGATGGCAGAGGTCTGGGGCACACTGGAGGACCTCTGGGCACCTCCCCTGGGAGGTGCAGGTCAGGGGAGTGGTCACTCCCCTTTCCTTTGTCCAGTTTCGCACCAGAGCAGGGCTGGGGGATCCCTAAACCGGGGTAGGCTGGCTTATGCAGAGATGGGCAGCATCTGTGCCCATCAAAGCATTTCCAGAGGCTGGGGGAGGCTACTCCTCCCCAGCCATCACACCTATTTCCAAAGGGAGAGGGTGTCACACCCTCTCTCAGAGGAAATCCTTTGTTCTGCCTTCCTGAGCCAGGGCTGCCTGGACCCCAGGGGGGCAGAAACCTGTCTGAGGGGTTGGCACCAGCAGCAGCTGCAGTGAAACCCCGGGAAAGGTAGTTTGGCAGTACCCGGGTTCTGTGCTAGAGACCCGTGGGATCATGGAATTGTCTCCCCAATGCCAGAATGGCATTGGGGTGACAATTCCATGATCTTAGACATGTTACGTGGCCATGTTCGGAGTTACCATTGTGACGCCATACATAGGTAGTGACCTATGTATAGTGCACGCATGAAATGGTGTCCCCGCACTCACAAAGTCCGGGGAATTTGCCCTGAACAATGTAGGGGCACCTTGGCTAGTGCCAGAGTGTCCACACACTAAGTAACTTTGCACCCAACCTTCACCAGGTGAATGTTAGACATATAGGTGACTTATAAGTTACTTAAGTGCAGTGGTAAATGGCTGTGAAATAACGTGGACGTTATTTCACTCAGGCTGCAGTGGCAGGCCTGTGTAAGAATAGTCAGATCTCCCTATGGGTGTCAAAAGAAATGCTGCAGCCCATAGGGATCTCCTGGAACCCCAATACCCTGGGTACCTCAGTACCATATACTAGGGAATTATATGGGTGTTCCAGTATGCCAATGTGAATTGGTGAAATTGGTCACTAGCCTGTTACTGACAATTTGGAAATCAGAGAGAGCATAACCACTGAGGTTCTGGTTAGCAGAGCCTCAGTGAGACAGTTAGGCATCACACAGGGAACACATACATATAGGCCACAAACTTATGAGCACTGGGGTCCTGGCTAGCAGGGTCCCAGTGACACATAACAAACATACTGACAACATAGGGTTTTCACTATGAGCACTGGGCCCTGGCTAGCAGGATCCAAGTGAGACAGTGAAAACACCCTGACATATACTCACAAACAGGCCAAAAGTGGGGGTAACAAGGCTAGAAAGAGGCTACTTTCTCACACAACCCTCCCCCCCCAAACTAAGGACAATAAGGCTAACCTTGGCCAGTTGAGTCTTTATTGTCTAAGTGGTGATTAGCGGAGAGTAGCTCTGCAATAGACTGGTTACTCCCTTTATCATCCACTATATGGTTACCTCCCTGTGGGGATGTAAGCCACCCTGTTTGAAGTTTTTTTGCTAACCAACAATGTGAAGATATATTTTCAGAGTTCCTATCAGTAAGTTTTAGTTTAGAACAGTGGGAATTGTCCACTGGACCTATTTCTAGTGATGAGAATGCCAGACAGGGATGCTGTCTCAGTAAAGCCATAGCTGGGCAAAAACATTGTCCATATGGCTGTAAGAGAGAACAGGGATGCTGTTTCTCTTTAGTTGGAGCAGGGCAGGGATGCTGTCATATGAGCTCCACACTAGGGCAGGGCTGCTGTCCTAAGTGTTGTGAGGCAGTGCAGGGTTTCTGCACTAACGTTTCTCTGGGAGGGTTGGAGGGATGCTCCATGTTAACTACAATGGTGGACTTTTTCTCACCAATATTAGTTATCCCACAGAGAGGTACTTCCACCTCAGGGAGTACAGCTATGCCAGCTGATGATTCCCTTGGTACAGGTGCCACCCCAGGAGAGGTTTCTCCAACCACAGGAATGGTATCCTGAATGGCAGGGTGGATAGGGGATACTGTGATACCCTTTTTACCTGTTGTTGGAGAAGGATCCTGAGTTTTCAGGCCTTTTTCTCTCCTTTGCTTTTCATTTCAGTAGAAATGAGAGGGAACAATTCCTCAGGGATACCCAGCATGGCTGCATGGGTATAAAACTCCACCTCAGCCCACCCTGAGGTCTCTAGGTCATTACCTAAGAAACAGTCTACAGGTAAGCTAGGTGACACTACCACCTGCTTAGGGCCAGTAACTCCACCCCAGCTAAGCTGAACTATAGCTAAGGGAAGAAACTTAGTGGAGTTATGGACATCAATAATCTTGTACTGTTGTCCAATGATGTGTTGTTCAGGAGCCACTAGGTTTTCAGTCACCAAAGTGATACTGGCACCTGTGTCCCTGTAGGCCTGGGCCTCAACACCATTTATTGAAACTCTCTGCCTGTACTTATCCATTGTTAGGGGACAAGCAGCCAGTGTGGCAAGGCCATTGCCACTAGGTGTGACAGAAACTGTCTTGGGACTGACTACCCCAGTTTCTAAGATGGGCCCATAAGTGAACCCAACTACACCCTTAGTTTGACTGTTGCCAGCAGACCCACCACTATTACCACTACTGCTAGGGGCACTAGAGTTTGATGTATTAGTGGTGGTAGGCTCGGGGGGTTTACCTGGACAGGACTTATCCCCTGGCCTATGGCCTTTATTTTTACACACAAAGCACCAAGGCTTTTTAATGTGTGTTTGTTGTGAAGAAGAGGAAGAATTTGATTTATCCCCACCCCCTGAAGAGTGTTTAGGATTTGAAGAAGGATCTTTGGTTTTACCCTTATCCCCGTGCTTATCCTGAGATTTCTCACCATCTTTCTTCTTGCCATCCTTGTCACCCCCTGTATGAACTTTTCTGTTCACTCTTGTTCTGACCCATTTGTCTGCCTTCTTTCCCAATTCTTGGGGAGAGGTCAGATCTGAGTCCACTAGATATTGGTGTAACAAGTCAGACACACAGTTATTCAGAATATGGTCTCTCAGAATTAGATTGTACAGGCTTTCATAGTCAGAAACTTTACTGCCATGTAACCACCCCTCCAAGGCCTTCACTGAACAGTCAACAAAGTCTATCCAGTCTTGTGAGGACTCTTTTCTGGTGTCTCTGAACTTAATCCTGTATTGTTCAGTGGTTAAGCCAAATCCATCCAAGAGTGCATCCTTCAAAACTGCAAAATTATTGGCATCACTTTTTCTAACAGTAAGGAGCCTATCCCTACCCTTTCCATTGAAAGATAGCCATAGAATAGCAGCCCACTGCCTTTGAGGGACCCCCTGTACCATACAGGCCCTCTCAAGTGCAGCAAACCACTTGTTAATGTCATCCCCCTCCTTGTAAAGGGGAACTATCTTGTGCAGATTCCTGTAATCATGCTCTCTAACAGGATTGCTATCAGGAATACTGCTGCTGCCACCATGGGGTCCTAACCCCAACCTCTGTCTCTCCTACTCCATGTCTAGGGATTCCCTGTCTAGAGCCAGCTGTTGCTGTTTAAGCTTCAGTCTGGACTCTCCCACTCTCAACTTTTTGAGTTCCCTTTCTAACATGTTGTCTTCAGGGTGGGTGGGTTGGGAATGCTTGAACACAGAAGATATATTGGAATTAACAGAGGGAGACCTGTCCCTAACAGCTTGCACTCTAACAACCTGGCCCTCAGGAACAAAAACATCTCTACTATGATGAGAGCTTCTATTACTACCAGCATTGCTAGGTGGTCTGCTAAGGGGCAGATTTGGAAGAGAACCCTGTGCCACTCCCTCAAGGGGCTCCCCTGAGTCAGAGTGTGAGCCATCTACTAACTTTTCAGATGAGTTGCCACCCTGGGACTTATCATTCTCAATGAGCATGTTAAACAGAAATTCTCTAGAAGGGTGCTTTCCTACCACTAAACCTCTATCAATGCAGAGACTCCTTAGGCTCTTAAAGTTAAGATTGTCATAAGTTGTATTGACCATTTTAAGAGAAGTTCCTACATCAGATATGATAGAAGAAGGTTTAGGGACAGTGAGAAGAGAGAAAAAGTTTCAGGACTTTTTAAAGAACAGGGAAAAAAAACTTTTTCAAACTTTTTGAAACTTTTAGAAAGTTTAGGAGTACTTTTCAGCACTTAGCAGAAAGTGTAAGAGAAGAAAAGCAAAACTTTTTGGTTAGGTGTACATACACTGAACTTGTTTTGTATATTTTTTTCTTATGAAAAGTACAATATGACAAAGTGGTAAGTAGTTACAAGTACTTATCCCACCGCTGCACAACCAATGTAGGAGGCTGGCCTGGCTTGTAGTGGGTACCAGAGGTACTTACACCTTGTGCCAGGTCCAGTTATCCCTTATTAGTGTAGAAGAGGTGTTTCTAGCAGCTTAGGCTGATAGAAGGTAGCTATAGCAGAGCAGCTTAGGCTGAACTAGTAGACATGCAAAGCTCCTACTATACCACTGGTGTCATATGCACAATATCATAAGAAAACACAATACACAGATATACTAAAAATAAAGGTACTTTATTTTTACGACAATATGCCAAAAGTATCTCAGTGAGTACCCTCAGTATGAGGATGCCAAATATACACAAGATATATGTACACAATACCAAAAATATGCAGTAATAGCAAAAGGAAGTAATGCAAGCAGTGTAAAGTTACAATAGATTGCAATAGGAGCATATAGGTATAGGGGCAACACAAACCATATACTCCAAAAGTGGAATGCGAACCACGAATGGACCCTAAACCTATGTGAGCTTGTAGAGGGTCACTAGGACTGTAAGAAAACAGGGAGGGTTAGAAAAATAGCCCACCCCAAGACCCTGTAAGGTAGGTGTAAAGTGCACCTACAACCCCCAGAGAGCACAGAAGCCGTGATAGGGGGATTCTGCAAGGAAAACCAACACCAGCAATGCAACCACAGTGGATTTCCGGACCTGAGTACCTGTAAGACAAGGGGACCAAGTCCAAGAGTCGCGACAGTGTCGAGAGTGGGCAGATGCCCAGGAAATGCCAGCTGAGGGTGCAAAGGAGCTGCCACCAGATGGAAGAAGCTTGGTGTTTTGCATGAACAAAGAGGACTAGGAACTTCCCCTTTGGAGGATGGATGTCCCACGTCGTGAAGAAGCTTGCAGAGGTGTTTCCACGCAGAAAGACTGCAAACAAGCCTTGCTAGCTGCAAGGGTCATGGTTAGGGTTTTTGGATGCTGCTGTGGCCCAGGAGGGACCAGGATGTTGCCACTTGGAAGAGGAGACAGAGGGGGCACCCAGCAAGTCAGGGAGCCCTCACAGAAGCAGGAAGCACCCACAGAAGTACTGGATCAGGCACTTAGAAGAGGAGTGAACCGGAGTCCACCCAAAGTCAGAAAAGGGAGTCCCACAACGCCGGAGGACAACTCAGAAGGTTGTGCACTGTAGGTTAGAGTGCTGGGGACCCAGGCTTGGCTGTGCACAAAGGAAATCCTGGAAGAGTGCACAGGAGCCGGAGCAGCTGCAAATCAAGCGGTACCCAGCAATGCAGTCTAGCGTGGGAAGGCAAGGGCTTACCTCCACCAAACTTGGACTGAAGAGTCACTGGACTGTGGGAGTCACTTGGAGAGAGTTGCTGAGTTCCAGGGACCACGCTTGTCGTGCTGAGAGGGAACCCAGTGAACTGGGGATGCAGTCTTTTGTTGCAGGGGGAAGATTCCGTCGACCCACAGGAGATTTTTTCAGAGCTCCTGGTGCAGAAAGGAGGCAGGCTACCCCCAGAGCATGTACCACCAGGAAACAGTCGAGAAAGCCGGCAGGATGAAGCGATACAAGGTTGCAGTAGTCGTCTTTGCTACTTTGTTGCGGTTTTGCAGGCGTCCTGAGCAGTCAGCGGTCGATCCTTTGGCAGAAGGAGAAGAGGGAGATGCAGAGGAACTCTGGTGAGCTCTTGCATTCGGTATCTGAAGAATTCCCCAAAGCAGAGACCCTAAATAGCCAGAAAAGGAGGTTTGGCTACCTAGGAAGGAGGATAGGCTAGTAATAAAGGTAAGAGCCTATCAGAAGGAGTCTCTGACGACACCTGATGGCACTGGCCACTCAGAGCAGTCCAGTGTGCCAGCAGCACCTCTGTTTCCAAGATGGCAGAGGTCTGGGGCACACTGGAGGAGCTCTGGGCACCTCCCCTGGGAGGTGCAGGTCAGGGGAGTGGTCACTCCCCTTTCCTTTGTCCAGTTTTGCACCAGAGCAGGGCTGGGGGATCCCTAAACCGGTTCAAACTGGCTTATGCAGAGATGGGCAGCATCTGTGCCCATCAAAGCATTTCTAGAGGCTGGGGGAGGCTACTCCTCCCCAGCCAACACACCTATTTCCAAAGGGAGAGGGTGTCACACCCTCTCTCAGAGGAAATCCTTTGTTCTGCCTTCCTGGGCCAGGGCTGCCTGAACCCCAGGGGGGCAGAAACCTGTCTGAGGGGTTGGCAGCAGCTGCAGTGCAAACCCTGAAAAGGCAGTTTTGCAGTACCCGGGTTCTGTGCTAGAGACCCGGGGGATCATGTGACATGGCCATGTTCGGAGTTACCATTGTGACGCCATAAATAGGTAGTGACCTATGTATAGTGCACGCGTGAAATGGTGTCCCCGCACTCACAAAGTCTGGGGAATTTGCCCTGAACAATATGGGGGCACCTTGGCTAGTGCCAGGGTGCCCACATACTAAGTAACCTTTCACCCAACCTTCACCAGGTGAAGGTTAGACATATAGGTGACTTATAAGTTACTTAAGTGCAGTGGTAAATGGCTGTGAAATAACGTGGACGTTATTTCACTCAGGCTGCACTGGCAGGACTGTGTAAGAATAGTCAGATCTCCCTATGGGTGGCAAAAGAAATGCTGCAGCCCATAGGGATCTCCTGGAACCCCAATACCCTGGGTACCTCAGTACCATATACTAGGGAATTATAAGGGTGTTCCAGTATACCAATGTGAATTGGTGAAATTGGTCACTAGCCTGTTAGTGACAATTTGTAAAGAGAGAGCATAACCACTGAGGTTCTGGTTAGCAGAGCCTCAGTGAGACAGTTAGGCACCACACAGGGAACACATACATATAGGCCACAAACTTATGAGCACTGGGGTCCTTGGCTAGCAGGGTCCCAGTGACACATAACAAACATACTGAAAACATAGGGTTTTCACTATGAGCACTGGGCCCTGGCAAGCAGGATACCAGTGAGACAGTGAAAACACCCTGACATACACTCACAAACAGGCCAAAAGTGGGGGTAACAAGGCTAGAAAGAGGCTACTTTCTCACAGTGGAATGTTGAGTGAGGTGTGATTTTGAACGGGGGTGTTGAGTGAAGGTGTGGTTTTGAGTGAGAATGGGATGTTGAGTGAAGGTGTGGTTTTGAGTGAGGATGGGATGTTGAGTGAGGGTGTTGTTTTGAGTGAGGATGGGATGTTGAGTGAGGGTGTTGTTTTGAGTGAGGATGGGATGTTGAGTGAGGGTGTTGTTTTGAGTGAGGTATGGTTCTGGATGAGGGTGGAATGTTGAGTGAGGGTGTGATTTTGAATGAGGATTAGATGTTGAGGGAGGGTGTTGCTTTTTGTGATGGTGGGTGCAGAATGAGAGTGGGATGTTGAGTGAGGGTGTGGTTTGGAGTGAGGGTGTTTATTTGGGTCAGTCTGGGAGGTTGAGTGAGGGTGTGGTTTTCACTTAGGATGGGATGATGAGTGAGGGTGGGATGTAAAGTGAGGGTGTGGTTTTGAGGAAAGGTGGGATGTTGAGTGAGGTTCTGGTTTTGAGTGAGGGTGGGATGTTGAGTGAGGGTGTGGTTTTGAGTGAGGGTGGGATGTTGAGTGAGGTTGTGGTTTTGAGTTAAGTGTGATTTTGAACGGGGGTGTTGAGGAAGGGTGTGGTTTTAAATGAGGGTGGTTTTGAGTGAGAATGGGATGTTGAGTGAATGTTTGTGGTTTTGAGTGAGGGTGTGATGTTGAGTGAGGGTGTGGTTTTGAGTGAGGGTGGGATGTTGAGTGAGGGTGTGGTTTGAGTGATGTGGGATGTTGAGTGAGGGTATGGTTTTGAGTGAGGGTGGGATGTTGAGTGAGGTTGTGGTTTTGAGTGAGGGTGGGATGTTGAGTGAGGGTGTGTGGTTTTGAGTGAGGGTGGGATGTTGAGTGATGGTGTGGTTTTGAGTGAGGGTGGGATGTTGAGTGGGGGTGTGGTTTTGAGTGAGGTGTGGTTTCTTTTGAGCGGGGGTGTTGAGTGAAGGTGTGATTTTGAATGAGTGTGGTTTTGAGTGAGGATGGGATGTTGAGTGAGGGTGTGTGGTTTTGAGTGATGGTGTGGTTTTGAGTGAGGTGTGGTTTGTTTTGAGCTGGGTGTTGAGTAATTGTGGAGTTAGCTTCACAGTGGTGGTTTGAGTGACGGTGGGTCTTGGCCTGTGTTGTGAGTTTGATCGAGAGTCCGGGTTTGATCCGGGGCTGGGATCTGACTGCTGGTTTTGTTTGAATAAGGACGAGGGTTTACCTGAGGGGGGTATGACTCAGGGTGATGTTTGGTGAGGGGTGGGGGTTGACCAGGAGCGCAGAGTTGTCCATGGGTGGGAGTTTGACTGAGTGTTGAATACGGATGGGAGCAGAGGTGGACAAGACACTGAAAGCTCAAGCCAGATGACGGTCTCTGGGTCAGCGGGAGGACCAGTGGCGTCTCAAGCCCAAAGCGAGCCAAGCTTTCATGGGAGGTCATGTGGCCTAGTGGCCGCAGCTGCCATCTTTTTAACAAGGGGCAGAAGATTGCCATCCCAGCTTCAGCCAAGCATCCTGTGAACCCTGCAGCTCTCCTGTGCTGAACAAGAACCCTGAAACTTAGGGCCTGATTTAGCTACTGGCAAACCAGTTACTCACT
Source organism: Pleurodeles waltl (assembly GCF_031143425.1). Taxonomy (NCBI): domain Eukaryota; kingdom Metazoa; phylum Chordata; class Amphibia; order Caudata; family Salamandridae; genus Pleurodeles; species Pleurodeles waltl. The sequence goes on along the minus strand of NC_090446.1, from coordinate 1,528,145,648 downwards.
CACAACAATAAAGGATATCCGGTCCGATGAAATGTAAATCACATAGGTTGTAATGGGATTTAGATTTCAGCGGACGGGATATCTGTCACTGTTGTGACGGAGTAATTTGTGCGCCAATATGTAAATCAGGCCGTAAGGCTGTGCTTGTTGTAAAGCATTCATATGTCCTTGAGCAAGGTTTGCGCTATGCAAATATGTTTAAAATAAAACGCGGGTTCTGTCTGTCAACCATGTTCTAATCTCATCCTCCAATAATTAACGACGAAAGGCCTGATTTTGAGTTTGGCAGATGGGGTTACTGCGTCACAAACCTGACGAATATCACGTCCTCTGAATTACAATTCCATTATATCCTATGGATATCCCAATACTGCGGACGGGATATCCGTAATATTTCGGCGGACGGGATATCCCTCAAGTTTCTGATGGAGTAATCCATCTGTCAAATGCCAAATGAGGCCCAAAGTGTTAACATTCAATGTCCACAACAGTTCCTGTCCAGTGGCTGTGTTAAACAATCTAAAATGGGGAATCTGGGATCCATTCCAACTTTCCTGTTGACCAACGTATGTGATCCCAGGCAATTGTTTTATTTCACTTTGCCTCCTTGTTCTTCAGTATCACATATGGGAGCACCTTTAAATACGCGAGTTGAGGATGTGCGCTGCACAAAAACCACCTTTTGTTTGATTTAATAGACTATAATTTCACTGGTATATAATAGGAATCTAACCGCATACACGGTTCCCTGACTTGCCTCTAATAGCACTGTCGTCAGAGCGGGGGCAGGAATGTTTCTCAATTCATTTTTGAAAACTATTATTTTAATAAATACTTCTCAACATAGAGATATAATCTGAGGTACTAAGGTGAAACACTTCACCACTGTGTAAAAGAAATATTCTCTCTTGAATTTTGAGGACACCTTAACATATCCTAGCATGATGCTTGTTGAATGATTTACACGCCAACTATTTTCAGGCCTTGTCCACCTCTAGGTGAGAGTGGGAATTTTTAAAGTCAGCTCCTTGTGTTGTGTTATGGTATGTCATGTCATGTTAGGTTACAATTTGTTAGGTTAAGTTATGTTACGTTATGTTACGTTATGTTGTATGTATTTTCAAAGGCAGCTTTGCTTGAAGTTGGGGATTCGATCGAGGGTGGGAGTCATTTGAGGGTGAGAGTTTAATTGAGGGCAGAGTTTTAATGGACAGCGGGGTTTGATTGACAGCTGTGATATGATAGTTGGTTCTGGTTGGATCGAGGTTGTTGAGCTGTGTGGGGGAGGGTTAGATTCTCTGCAGTGGTGTGATTGGTGGTTGTGGGGGAGGGTTAGATTCGCTGCAGTGGTGGGATTGGTGGTGGTGGGGAGGGTTAGATTCTCTGCAGTGGTGTGATTGGTGGTGTTGGGGGAGGGTTAGATTCTCTGCAGTGGTTTGATTGGTGGCGGTGGGGAAGGGTTAGATTCTCTGCAGTGGTGTGATTGGTGGTGGTGGGGGAGGGTTAGATCCTCTGCAGTGGTGTGATTGGTGGCGGTGGGGAGGGTTAGATTCTCTGCAGTGGTTTGGTGGTGGTAGGGGAGGGTTAGATTCTATGCAGTGGCTTGATTGGTGGTGGTGGGGGAGGGTTAGATTCTCTGCAGTGGTGTGATTGGTGGTGGTGGGGAGGGTTAGATTATCTGCAGTGGTATGATTTGTGGTGGTGGGGAGGGTTAGAGCCTCTGCAGTGGTGTGATTGGTGGTGGTGGGGGAGGGTTAGATCCTCTGCCGTGGTGTGATTGGTGGCGGTGGGGAAGGGTTAGATTTTCTGCAGTGGTTTGATTGGTTGTGGTGGGAAGGGGTTAGATTCTCTGCAGTGGTGTGATTGGTGGCGATGGGGGAAGGTTAGATTCTCTGCAGTGGTTTGATTGGTGGTGGTGGGGAAGGGTTAGATTCTCTGCAGTGGGGTGATTGGTGGTGGTGGGGGAGGGTTACATTCTCTGCAGTGGTGTGATTGGTGGAGGTGGGGATGGTTAGATCATCTGCAGTGGTGTGATTGGTGGTGGTGGGGGAAGGTTAGATTCTCTGGAGTGGTTTGATTGGTGGAGGTGGGGGAAGTTTAGATTCTCTGCAGTGGTGTGATTGGTGGGTTAGATCCTCTGCAGTGGTTTGATTGGTGGTGGTGGGGGAGGGTTAGATTCTCTGCAGTGGTGTGATTGGTGGTGGTGGGGAGTGTTAGATTCTCTGCAGTGGTTTGGTGGTGGTGGGGCAGGGTTAGATTCTCTGCAGTGGTTTGATTGGTGGTGGTGGTGGGGGAGGATTAGATTCTCTGCAGTGGTGTGATTGGTGGTGGTGGGGGAAGGTTTAGATTCTCTGCAGTGGTGTGATTGGTGGTGGTGGGGGAAGGTTTAGATTCTCTGCAGTGGTGTGATTGGTGGTGGTGGGGGAGGGTTAGATCCTCTGCAGTGGTGTGACTGATGGTGGGTGGTGGGGGAGGGTTAGATCCTCTGCAGTGGTGTGACTGGTGGTGGTGGGGGAGGTTAGATCCTCTGCAGTAGTGTGAATGGTGGTGGTGGGGAAGAGTTCGATTCTCTGCAGTGGTTTGATTGGTTGTTGTGGGGGAGGGTTAGATTCTCTGCAGTAGTGTGATTGGTGGCCGTGGGCAGGGTTAGATTCTCTGCAGTGGTTTAGTGGTGGTGGGGGAGGGTTAGATTCTCTGCAGTGGTTTGATTGGTGGTGGTGGGGGAGGGTTTGATTCTCTGCAGTTGTGTGAATGGTTGTGGAAGGGAAAGGTTAGATTCTCTGCAGTGGTGTGATTGGTGGTGGTGGGGGAAGGATTAGATTCTCTGCAGTAGTGTGATTGGTGGTGGTGGGGGAGGGTTAGATTCTCTGCAGTGGTGTGATTGGTGGTGGTGGGGGAAGGTTAGATTCTCTGCAGTCGTTTGATTGGTGGTGGTGGGGGAAGGTTATATAGGTTATATTCTCTGCAGTGGTGTGATTGGTGGGTTAGATCCTCTGCAGTGGTGTGATTGGTGGTGGTGGGGGAGGGTTAGATTCTCTGCAGTGGTTTGACTGGTGGTGGTGGGGGAAGGTTAGAATCTCTGCAGTGGTTTGATTGGTGGTGGTGGGGGAGGGTTAGATTCTCTGCAGTGGTGTGATTGGTGGTGGTGGGGGAGGGTTAGATTCTCTGCAGTGGTGTGATTGGTGGTGGTGGGGGAGGGTTACATTCTCTGCAGTGGTGTGATTGGTGGAGGTGGGGAGGGTTAGATCCTCTGCAGTGGTGTGATTGGTGGTGGTGGGGGAAGGTTAGATTCTCTGTAGTGGTTTGATTGGTGGTGGTGGGGGGAGGTTAGATTCTCTGCAGTGGTGTAATTGGTGGGTTAGATCCTCTGCAGTGGTGTGATTGGTGGTGGTGGAGGAGGGTCAGATCCTCTGCAGTGGTGTGGATGGTGGTGGTGGGGGAGGGTTAGACACTCTGCAGTGGTGTGATTGGTTGCGGTGGGGAAGGGTTACATTCTCTGCAGTGGTTTGATGGTGGTGGGGGAGGGTTAGATTCTGTGCAGTGGTGTGATTGGTGGCGGTGGGGAGGGTTAGATTCTCTGCAGTGGTTTGATTGGTGGCGGTGGGGAGGGTTAGATTCTCTGCAGTGGTGTGATTGGTGGTGGTGGGGGAAGGTTTAGATTCTCTGCAGTGGTGTGATTGGTGGTGGTGGGGGAGGGTTAGATCCTCTGCAGTGGTGTGACTGGTGGGGGTGGGGGAGGGTTAGATCCTCTGCAGTGGTGTAAATGGTGGTGGTGGGGAAGAGTTCGATTCTCTGCAGTGGTTTGATTGGTTGTTGTGGGGAGGGTAAGATTCTCTGCAGTAGTGTGATTAGTGGCGGTGGGGAGGGTTAGATTCTCTGAAGTGGTTTAGTGGTGGTGGGGGAGGGTTAGATTCTCTGCAGTGGTTTGATTGGTGGTGGTGGGGGAGGGTTTGATTCTCTGCAGTGGTGTGAATGGTGGTGGAAGGGGAAGGTTAGATTCTCTGCAGTTGTTTGATTGGTGGTGATGGGGGAAGGTTATATTGTCTGCAGTGGTGTGATTGGTGGGTTAGATCCTCTGCAGTGGTGTGATTGGTGGTGGTGGGGGAGGGTTAGATTCTCTGCAGTGGTGTGATAGGTGGTGGTGGGGGAGGATTAGATTCCCTGCAGTGGTTTGATTGGTGGTGGTGCGGGAGGCTTAGATTCTCTGCAGTGTTGTGATTGGTGGTGGTGGGGGAGGGTTACATTCTCTGCAGTGGTGTGATTGGTGGCGGTGGGGAGGGTTAGATTCTCTGCAGTGGTTTGATTGGTGGCGGTGGGGAGGGTTAGATTCTCTGCAGTGGTTTGGTGGTGGTGGGGGAGGGTTAGATTCTCTGCAGTGGTTTGATTGGTGGCGGTGGGGAGGGTTAGATTCTCTGCAGTGGTTTGGTGGTGGTGGGGCAGGGTTAGATTCTCTGCAGTGGTTTGATTGGTGGTGGTGGGGGGAGGGTTAGATTCTCTGCAGTGGTGTGATTGGTGGTGGTAGGGGAAGGTTTAGATGCTCTGCAGTTGTGTGATTGGTGGTGGTGGGGGAGGGTTAGATCCTCTGCAGTGGTGTGACTGGTGGTGGTGGGGGAGGGTTAGATCCTCTGCAGTGGTGTAAATGGTGGTGGTGGGGAAGAGTTCGATTCTCTGCAGTGGTTTGATTGGTTGTTGTGGGGGAGGGTAAGATTCTCTGCAGTAGTGTGATTGGTGGCGGTGGGGAGGGTTAGATTCTCTGAAGTGGTGTGAATGGTGGTGGAAGGGGAAGGTTAGATTCTCTGCAGTGGTGTGATTGGTGGTGGTGGGGGAAGGATTAGATTCTCTGCAGTGGTGTGATTGGTGGTGGTGGGGGAAGGTTAGATTCTCTGCAGTTGTTTGATTGGTGGTGGTGGGGGAAGGTTATATTGTCTGCAGTGGCGTGATTGGTGGGTTAGATCCTGTGCAGTGGTGTGATTGGTGGTGGTGGGGGAGGGTTAGATTCTCTGCAGTGGTGTGATAGGTGGTGGTGGGGGAGGATTAGATTCTCTGCAGTGGTTTGATTGGTGGTGGTGCGGGAGGCTTAGATTCTCTGCAGTGTTGTGATTGGTGGTGGTGGGGGAGGGTTACATTCTCTGCAGTGGTGTGATTGGTGGTGGTGAGGGAGGGTTAGGTTCTCTGCAGTGGTGTGATTGGTGGTTGTGAGGGAGGGTTAGATTCTCCGCAGTGGTGTGATTGGTGGTGGTGGGGGAAGGTTAGATTCTCTGCAGTGGTTTTATTGGTGGTTTAGGGAGAAGATTAGATTCTCTGCAGTGTTGTGATTGGTGGCGGTGGGGGAGGGTTAGATTCTCTGCAGTGTTGTGATTGGTGGTGGTGGGGGAGGGTTAGATTCTCTGCAGTGGTTTTATTGGTGGCGGTGCGGGAGGCTTAGATTCTCTGCAGTGTTGTGATTGGTGGTGGTGGGGGAGGGTTACATTCTCTGCAGTGGTGTGATTGGTGGCGGTGGGGAGGGTTAGATTCTCTGCAGTGGTTTGATTGGTGGTGGTGGGGAGGGTTAGATTCTCTGCAGTGGTTTGGTGGTGGTGGGGCAGGGTTAGATTCTCTGCAGTGGTTTGATTGGTGGTGGTGGGGGGGAGGGTTAGATTCTCTGCAGTGGTGTGATTGGTGGTGGTGGGGGAAGGTTTAGATTCTCTGCAGTGGTGTGACTCTTGGTGGTGGGGGAGGGTTAGATCCTCTGCAGTGGTTTGGTGGTGGTGGGGCAGGGTTAGATTCTCTGCAGTGGTTTGATTGGTGGTGGTGGTGGGGGAGGATTAGATTCTCTGCAGTGGTGTGATTGGTGGTGGTGGGGGAAGGTTTAGATTCTCTGCAGTGGTGTGATTGGTGGTGGTGGGGGAGGGTTAGATCCTCTGCAGTGGTGTGACTGATGGTGGGTGGTGGGGGAGGGTTAGATCCTCTGCAGTGGTGTGACTGGTGGTGGTGGGGGAGGTTAGATCCTCTGCAGTAGTGTGAATGGTGGTGGTGGGGAAGAGTTTGATTCTCTTCAGTGGTTTGATTGGTTGTTGTGGGGGAGGGTTAGATTCTCTGCAGTAGTGTGATTGGTGGCCGTGGGCAGGGTTAGATTCTCTGCAGTGGTTTAGTGGTGGTGGGGGAGGGTTAGATTCTCTGCAGTGGTTTGATTGGTGGTGGTGGGGGAGGGTTTGATTCTCTGCAGTTGTGTGAATGGTGGTGGAAGGGAAAGGTTAGATTCTCTGCAGTTGTGTGAATGGTGGTGGAAGGGAAAGGTTAGATTCTCTGCAGTGGTGTGATTGGTGGTGATGGGGGAAGGATTAGATTCTCTGCAGTTGTGTGATTGGTGGTGGTGGGGGAGGGTTAGATTCTCTGCAGTGGTGTGATTGGTGGTGGTGGGGGAAGGTTAGATTCTCTGCAGTCGTTTGATTGGTGGTGGTGGGGGAAGGTTATATAGGTTATATTCTCTGCAGTGGTGTGATTGGTGGGTTAGATCCTCTGCAGTGGTGTGATTGGTGGTGGTGGGGGAGGGTTAGATTCTCTGCAGTGGTTTGACTGGTGGTGGTGGGGGAAGGTTAGAATCTCTGCAGTGGTTTGATTGGTGGGGGAGGGTTAGATTCTCTGCAGTGGTGTGATTGGTGGTGGTGGGGGAGGGTTAGATTCTCTGCAGTGGTGTGATTGGTGGTGGTGGGGGAGGGTTACATTCTCTGCAGTGGTGTGATTGGTGGAGGTGCGGAGGGTTAGATCCTCTGCAGTGGTGTGATTGGTGGTGGTGGGGGAAGGTTAGATTCTCTGTAGTGGTTTGATTGGTGGTGGTGGGGGGAGGTTAGATTCTCTGCAGTGGTGTAATTGGTGGGTTAGATCCTCTGCAGTGGTGTGATTGGTGGTGGTGGAGGAGGGTCAGATCCTCTGCAGTGGTGTGGATGGTGGTGGTGGGGGAGGGTTAGACACTCTGCAGTGGTGTGATTGGTTGCGGTGGGGAAGGATTAGATTCTCTGCAGTGGTTTGATGGTGGTGGGGGAGGGTTAGATTCTGTGCAGTGGTGTGATTGGTGGCGGTGGGGAGGGTTAGATTCTCTGCAGTGGTTTGATTGGTGGCGGTGGGGAGGGTTAGATTCTCTGCAGTGGTTTGGTGGTGGTGGGGCAGGGTTATATTCTCTGCAGTGGTTTGATTGGTGGTGGTGGGGGGGGTGGGTTAGATTCTCTGCAGTGGTGTGATTGGTGGTGGTGGGGGAAGGTTTAGATTCTCTGCAGTGGTGTGATTGGTGGTGGTGGGGGAGGGTTAGATCCTCTGCAGTGGTGTGACTGGTGGGGGTGGGGGAGGGTTAGATCCTCTGCAGTGGTGTAAATGGTGGTGGTGGGGAAGAGTTCGATTCTCTGCAGTGGTTTGATTGGTTGTTGTGGGGGAGGGTAAGATTCTCTGCCGTAGTGTGATTGGTGGCGGTGGGGAGGGTTAGATTCTCTGAAGTGGTTTAGTGGTGGTGGGGGAGGGTTAGATTCTCTGCAGTGGTTTGATTGGTGGTGGTGAGGGAGGGTTTGATTCTCTGCAGTGGTGTGAATGGTGGTGGAAGGGGAAGGTTAGATTCTCTGCAGTTGTTTGATTGGTGGTGATGGGGGAAGGTTATATTGTCTGCAGTGGTGTGATTGATGGGTTAGATCCTCTGCAGTGGTGTGATTGGTGGTGGTGGGGGAGGGTTAGATTCTCTGCAGTGGTGTGATAGGTGGTGGTGGGGGAGGATTAGATTCTCTGCAGTGGTTTGATTGGTGGTGCGGGAGGCTTAGATTCTCTGCAGTGTTGTGATTGGTGGTGGTGGGGGAGGGTTACATTCTCTGCAGTGGTGTAATTGGTGGTGGTGAGGGAGGGTTAGGTTCTCTGCAGTGGTGTGATTGGTGGTTGTGAGGGAGGGTTAGATTCTCCGCAGTGGTGTGATTGGTGGGGGAAGGTTAGATTCTCTGCAGTGGTTTGATTGGTTGTTGTGGGGGAGGGTAAGATTCTCTGCAGTAGTGTGATTGGTGGCGGTGGGGAGGGTTAGATTCTCTGAAGTGGTTTAGTGGTGGTGGGGGAGGGTTAGATTCTCTGCAGTGGTTTGATTGGTGGTGGTGGGGGAGGGTTTGATTCTCTGCAGTGGTGTGAATGCTGGTGGAAGGGGAAGGTTAGATTCTCTGCAGTGGTGTGATTGGTGGTGGTGGGGGAAGGATTAGATTCTCTGCAGTGGTGCGATTGGTGGTGGTGGGGGAAGGTTAGATTCTCTGCAGTTGTTTGATTGGTGGTGGTGGGAGAAGGTTATATTGTCTGCAGTGGTGTGATTGGTGGGTTGGATCCTGTGCAGTGGTGTGATTGGTGGTGGTGGGGGAGGGTTAGATTCTCTGCAGTGGTGTGATAGGTGGTGGTGGGGGAGGATTAGATTCTCTGCAGTGGTTTGATTGGTGGTGGTGCGGGAGGCTTAGATTCTCTGCAGTGTTGTGATTGGTGGTGGTGGGGGAGGGTTACATTCTCTACAGTGGTGTAATTGGTGGTAGTGAGGGAGGGTTAGGTTCTCTGCAGTGGTGTGATTGGTGGTTGTGAGGGAGGGTTAGATTCTCCGCAGTGGTGTGATTGGTGGTGGTGGGGGAAGGTTAGATTCTCTGCAGTGGTTTTATTGGTGGTTGTGGGAGAAGATTAGATTCTCTGCAGTGTTGTGATTGGTGGCGGTGGGGAGGGTTAGATTCTCTGCGGTGTTGTGATTGGTGGTGGTGGGGGAGGGTTAGATTCTCTGCAGTGGTTTTATTGGTGGCGGTGCGGGAGGCTTAGATTCTCTGCAGTGGTGTGATTGGTGGCGGTGGGGAGGGTTAGATTCTCTGCAGTGGTTTGGTGGTGGTGGGGCAGGGTTAGATTCTCTGCAGTGGTTTGATTGGTGGTGGTGGGGGAGGGTTTGATTCTCTGCAGTGGTGTGAATGCTGGTGGAAGGGGAAGGTTAGATTCTCTGCAGTGGTGTGATTGGTGGTGGTGGGGGAAGGATTAGATTCTCTGCAGTGGTGCGATTGGTGGTGGTGGGGGAAGGTTAGATTCTCTGCAGTTGTTTGATTGGTGGTGGTGGGAGAAGGTTATATTGTCTGCAGTGGTGTGATTGGTGGGTTGGATCCTGTGCAGTGGTGTGATTGGTGGTGGTGGGGGAGGGTTAGATTCTCTGCAGTGGTGTGATAGGTGGTGGTGGGGGAGGATTAGATTCTCTGCAGTGGTTTGATTGGTGGTGGTGCGGGAGGCTTAGATTCTCTGCAGTGTTGTGATTGGTGGTGGTGGGGGAGGGTTACATTCTCTACAGTGGTGTAATTGGTGGTGGTGAGGGAGGGTTAGGTTCTCTGCAGTGGTGTGATTGGTGGTAGTGAGGGACGGTTAGATTCTCCGCAGTGGTGTGATTGGTGGTGGTGGGGGAAGGTTAGATTCTCTGCAGTGGTTTTATTGGTGGTTGTGGGAGAAGATTAGATTCTCTGCAGTGTTGTGATTGGTGGCGGTGGGGAGGGTTAGATTCTCTGCGGTGTTGTGATTGGTGGTGGTGGGGGAGGGTTAGATTCTCTGCAGTGGTTTTATTGGTGGCGGTGCGGGAGGCTTAGATTCTCTGCAGTGGTGTGATTGGTGGCGGTGGGGAGGGTTAGATTCTCTGCAGTGGTTTGGTGGTGGTGGGGCAGGGTTAGATTCTCTGCAGTGGTTTGATTGGTGGTGGTGGGGGGGAGGGTTAGATTCTCTGCAGTGGTGTGATTGGTGGTGGTGGGGGAAGGTTTAGATTCTCTGCAGTGGTGTGATTGGTGGTGGTGGGGGAGGGTTAGATCCTCTGCAGTGGTGTGACTGGTGGTGGTGGGGGAGGGTTAGATCCTCTGCAGTGGTGTAAATGGTGGTGGTGGGGAAGAGTTCGATTCTCTGCAGTGGTTTGATTGGTTGTTGTGGGGGAGGGTAAGATTCGCTGCAGTAGTGTGATTGGTGGTGGTGGGGAGGGTTAGATTCTCTGAAGTGGTTTAGTGGTGGTGGGGGAGGGTTAGATTCTCTGCAGTGGTTTGATTGGTGGTGGTGGGGGAGGGTTTGATTCTCTGCAGTGGTGTGAATGGTGGTGGAAGGGGAAGGTTAGATTCTCTGCAGTGGTGTGATTGGTGGTTTTGGGGGAAGGATTAGATTCTCTGCAGTGGTGTGATTGGTGGTGGTGGGGGAGGGTTAAATTCTCTGCAGTGGTGTGATTGGTGGTGGGGGGGGGAAGGTTATATTGTCTGCAGTGGTGTGATTGGTGGGTTAGATCCTCTGCAGTGGTGTGATTGGTTGTGGTGGGGGAAGGATTAGATTCTCTGCAGTGGTGTGATTGGTGGTGGTGGGGGAGGGTTAGATTCTCTGCAGTGGTGTGATTGGTGGTGGTGGGGGAAGGTTATATTGTCTGCAGTGGTGTGATTGGTGGGTTATATCCTCTGCAGTGGTGTGATTGGTGGTGGTGGGGGAGGGTTAGATTCTCTGCAGTGGTGTGATAGGTGGTGGTGGGGGAGGATTAGATTCTCTGCAGTGGTTTGATTGGTGGTGGTGCGGGAGGCTTAGATTCTCTGCAGTGTTGTGATTGGTGGTGGTGGGGGAGGGTTACATTTTCTGCAGTGGTGTGATTGGTGGCGGTGGGGAGGGTTAGATTCTCTGCAGTGGTTTGGTGGTGCTGGGGCAGGGTTAGATTCTCTGCAGTGGTTTGATTGGTGGTGGTGGGGGAAGGTTTAGATTCTCTGCAGTGGTGTGATTGGTGGTGGTGGGGGAGGGTTAGATCCTCTGCAGTGGTGTGACTGGTGGTGGTGGGGGAGGGTTAGATCCTCTGCAGTGGTGTAAATGGTGGTGGTGGGGAAGAGTTCGATTATCTGCAGTGGTTTGATTGGTTGTTGTGGGGGAGGGTAAGATTCTCTGCAGTAGTGTGATTGGTGGCGGTGGGGAGGGTTAGATTCTCTGAAGTGGTTTAGTGGTGGTGGGGGAGGGTTAGATTCTCTGCAGTGGTATGATTGGTGGTGGTGGGGGAGGGTTTGATTCTCTGCAGTGGTGTTATTGGTGGTTGTGGGAGAAGATTAGATTCTCTGCAGTGTTGTGATTGGTGGCGGTGGGGGAGGGTTAGATTCTCTGCGGTGTTGTGATTGGTGGTGGTGGAGGGGGGGGTTAGATTCTCTGCAGTGGTTTTATTGGTGGCGGTGCGGGAGGCTTAGATTCTCTGCAGTGTTGTGATTGGTGGTGGTGGGGGAGGGTTACATTCTCTGCAGTGGTGTGATTGGTGGCGGTGGGGAGGGTTAGATTCTCTGCAGTGGTTTGGTGGTGGTGGGGCAGGGTTAGATTCTCTGCAGTGGTTTGATTGGTGGTGGTGGGGGGGAGGGTTAGATTCTCTGCAGTGGTGTGATTGGTGGTGGTGGGGGAAGGTTTAGATTCTCTGCAGTGGTGTGATTGGTGGTGGTGGGGGAGGGTTAGATCCTCTGCAGTGGTGTGACTGGTGGTGGTGGGGGAGGGTTAGATCCTCTGCAGTGGTGTAAATGGTGGTGGTGGGGAAGAGTTCGATTCTATGCAGTGGTTTGATTGGTTGTTGTGGGGGAGGGTAAGATTCGCTGCAGTAGTGTGATTGGTGGTGGTGGGGAGGGTTAGATTCTCTGAAGTGGTTTAGTGGTGGTGGGGGAGGGTTAGATTCTCTGCAGTGGTTTGATTGGTGGTGGTGGGGGAGGGTTTGATTCTCTGCAGTGGTGTGAATGGTGGTGGAAGGGGAAGGTTAGATTCTCTGCAGTGGTGTGATTGGTGGTTTTGGGGGAAGGATTAGATTCTCTGCAGTGGTGTGATTGGTGGTGGTGGGGGAGGGTTAGATTCTCTGCAGTGGTGTGATTGGTGGTGGGGGGGGGAAGGTTATATTGTCTGCAGTGGTGTGATTGGTGGGTTAGATCCTCTGCAGTGGTGTGATTGGTTGTGGTGGGGGAAGGATTAGATTCTCTGCAGTGGTGTGATTGGTGGTGGTGGGGGAGGGTTAGATTCTCTGCAGTGGTGTGATTGGTGGTGGTGGGGGAAGGTTATATTGTCTGCAGTGGTGTGATTGGTGGGTTATATCCTCTGCAGTGGTGTGATTGGTGGTGGTGGGGGAGGGTTAGATTCTCTGCAGTGGTGTGATAGGTGGTGGTGGGGGAGGATTAGATTCTCTGCAGTGGTTTGATTGGTGGTGGTGCGGGAGGCTTAGATTCTCTGCAGTGTTGTGATTGGTGGTGGTGGGGGAGGGTTACATTCTCTGCAGTGGTGTGATTGGTGGCGGTGGGGAGGGTTAGATTCTCTGCAGTGGTTTAATTGGTGGCGGTGGGGAGGGTTAGATTCTCTGCAGTGGTTTGGTGGTGCTGGGGCAGGGTTAGATTCTCTGCAGTGGTTTGATTGGTGGTGGTGGGGGAAGGTTTAGATTCTCTGCAGTGGTGTGATTGGTGGTGGTGGGGGAGGGTTAGATCCTCTGCAGTGGTGTGACTGGTGGTGGTGGGGGAGGGTTAGATCCTCTGCAGTGGTGTAAATGGTGGTGGTGGGGAAGAGTTCGATTATCTGCAGTGGTTTGATTGGTTGTTGTGGGGGAGGGTAAGATTCTCTGCAGTAGTGTGATTGGTGGCGGTGGGGAGGGTTAGATTCTCTGAAGTGGTTTAGTGGTGGTGGGGGAGGGTTAGATTCTCTGCAGTGGTTTGATTGGTGGTGGTGGGGGAGGGTTTGATTCTCTGCAGTGGTGTGAATGGTGGTGGAAGGGGAAGGTTAGATTCTCTGCAGTGGTGTGATTGGTGGTGGTGGGGGAAGGATTAGATTCTCTGCAGTGGTGTGATTGGTGGTGGTGGGGGAGGGTTAGATTCTCTGCAGTGGTGTGATTGGTGGTGGTGGGGGAAGGTTAGATTCTATGCAGTTGTTTGATTGGTGGTGGTGGGGGGAGGTTATATTGTCTGCAGTGGTGTGATTGGTGGGTTAGATCCTCTGCAGTGGTGTGATTGGTGGTGGTGGGGGAGGGTTAGATTCTCTGCAGTGGTGTGATAGGTGGTGGTGGGGGAGGATTAGATTCTCTGCAGTGGTTTGATTGGTGGTGGTGCAGGAGGCTTAGATTCTCTGCAGTGTTGTGATTGGTGGTGGTGGGGGAGGGTTACATTCTCTGCAGTGGTGTGATTGGTGGTGGTGATGGAGGGTTAGATTCTCTGCAGTGGTGTGATTGGTGGTTGTGAGGGAGGGTTAGATTCTCTGCAGTGGTGTGATTGGTGGTGGTGGGGGAAGGTTAGATTCTCTGCAGTGGTTTTATTGGTGGTTGTGGGAGAAGGTTAGATTCTCTGCAGTGTTGTGATTGGTGGCGGTGGGGGAGGGTTAGATTCTCTGCAGTGTTGTGATTGGTGGTGGTGGGGGAGGGTTAGATTCTCTGCAGTGGTTTTATTGGTGGTTGTGGGAGAAGGTTAGGTTCCCTGCAGTGTTTTGATTGGTCGTGATGCAGGATGGTTAGATTCTCTGCAGTGTTGTGATTGGTGGTGGTGGGGGAGGGTTAGATTCTCTGCAGTGGTGTGATTGGTGGTGGTGGTGTCACTGAGTTGCACCGCTAAGTATGTGCTGTGCAGCGCCGTTCTGTCTCTAGGGAGGAGTCTCTGGAGGACTCACCTGCCCCTTGAATGATATGGACCAGGTACAAGACCCCTTGGCTGCTCAGGGTCTCATGCCTGTAAGTGCAAGATCCCCAGATGGTAAGAATGTGTGGTCTGGGGTTAAAGGTCACACAGCTCAAGACTGGGTAGGGGACCCTAGGCGGCCCCCACAGAGTTATTCTGCCATGGCCAGGAAGAGGACAACCCTCGCAGGATGAATGTATTAATGAGCTTACCTATCTAATGGCTTTCACCAGTGGCGTAAGAAACCCCACACTGTGTGCGGGCGAGCTTCAGGGGGCCCCCAGCACAATACTCTGGCCTCAGAGCTCCTGAGTGAGTCTGGAGGGAGGCTACTCCATGCAGTTTGCAGAGGGCCCCCCTCACGTTTGGTTATGTCACTACCTTTCCCAGACAGACCTGCAGAGGAATGAACCCATTGTGAGTCTCCACACCTAAGGGTTCGGTCAGGGCTGTAAGTGGGATGGAAAAGGTGTGCGGTCACTACAAGGGCGTGGCCTAACACAACTTGTCTAGGAATCCTTTCCAAGAGGTGTGGCCTGTGTAATTAAGGGCGTGGCCTTAAAGCATGTAAATTTAAATTCTGTGCCTTTCATATTGTGCCATCCACCAGTATATTGGTTCCCCTCTGTATCAGCGTCCTGCTACTGTTCCACACCCATCACACAATAAAAAACATGCACCTGCAATAAGCCAGGTCTATTGGTTTTAGCTGTGCTTGTTAGCAGTATCAGACAAATGAGGAACCACAATGAATGGGTTTTGAGTAATTAAAATTGAAAATGTTTCAATTGTGAAAATATGAGACTGTGAATTAAACATTTCTGAGGTTTGTGGCCTTCAAGATCCTTTCAAACTGTAAACAAAATAAGAGATCTGTGTCTCCTTCACACACTTCTGCTTAGAATCACAAATAGAATTGCCACTGCTCCGTGCAGAGAGGCCAAGGACTGGATGGGCATGTGCAAGTTAATGAACAGTGATATCCTGCACGACTCACCGCACACAGACACCTGCACGACCTACTGCACCCTACAAGGCATTGGACGGTGATATCCTGCACGACGTACTTCACACAGACACCTGCACGTCCTACTGCACCCTACAAGGCATTGAACAGTGATATCCTGCACGACTCACCGCACACAGACACCTGCACGACCTACTGCACCCTACAAGGCATTGGACAGTGATATCCTGCACGACTTACCTCACACAGACACCTGCACGACCTACTGCACCCTACAAGGCATTGAACAGTGATATCCTTCACGACGTACCTCACACAGACACCTGCACGACCTACTGCACCCTACAAGGCATTGAACAGTAATATCCTGCACGACTTACCTCACACAGACACCTGCACGACCTACTTCACCCCACAAGGCATTGAACAGTAATATCCTGCACGACTTACCTCACACAGACACCTGCACGACCTACTGCACCCCACAAGGCATTGAACAGTAATATCCTGCACGACGTACTTCACACAGACACCTGCACGACCTACTGCACCCCACAAGGCATTGAACAGTAATATCCTGCACGACGTACTTCACACAGACACCTGCACGACCTACTGCACCCTACAAGGCATTGAACAGTAATATCCTGCACGACGTACTTCACACAGACACCTGCACGACCTACTGCACCCTACAAGGCATTGAACAGTAATATCCTGCACGACGTACTTCACACAGACACCTGCACGACCTACTGCACCCTACAAGGCATTGAACAGTAATATCCTGCACGACTTACCTCACACAGACACCTGCACGACCTACTGCACCCCACAAGGCATTGAACAGTAATATCCTGCACGACTTACCTCAGACAGACACCTGCACGACCTACTTCACCCCACAAGGCATTGAACAGTGATATCCTGCACGACGTACCTCGCACAGACACCTACACGACCTACTGCACACAAGTTAATGAACAGTGAAATCCTGCACGACTTACCTCACACAAACACCTGCACGACCTACTATCCGGCCTGTAGAGAATACTGCAGGAACACAGCTTCCAGGGAGAAGTAAATACTCTGGGAAAGTGAGTTAAGTTGAACCTGCGAAATGTCACGAGAATCCTCCTAGAATTGACATATTTAAATCGATCGATGTTTCCCCTGTGAGGTCGGAAAATGGGGCCCCACGGGGCCCATTTCAGCATCAGCTTTCAGCTACTGCCTGGTCTCCGTTCCGGAGGGACCCGGCCCACTTACAGCCCCGGGTTTAGTTCAGCGGGGGTTGCATTTGGGGGGCCGGGAGGCTAGGGGGGCAGCGAGAAACATCATGCAAAGCACCAGTGGAGGAGAGAAGCGGGGGGCAACGTCCGGTCCAAGGGCACCAAGAGGCGCCCGGGAGGGCCGGGGACAGGTCATGATGAATGACCACGAGAGGCAGATGAATGATTATCACTGATTACCACCGGCCTGGAACACCTTCTGCATCGATCGGACCGGTGGGGGCGCATTGTTCCTTAAGGAGCCCTATTTATGGGCATTATGTGACTGCTTATCTCACAGGAAGTGTGAGGCGGCTGCAGTGGGGGAGAGCGCAGCTGGCTGTCAAGCACAAGGGGGTACTAGGATGAGCCACACGGGCCGTACACCCCGTGCCCGCGATGGAGAAACGAGGTCAACGCCGTGAGCCACACGGGCTGTACACTCTGTCACCATGGTAGTGAAAAGAGGTGACTAAAGTGGACCACACGGGCCGTACACCCCGAGACCGCGGTTGTGAAAGGAGGTCTCTACCGCGAGCCACACGGGCCGTACAACCCGAGACCGCGTTGGTGAAAAGAGGTCAACGCCGTGAGCCATACGGGCCGTACACCCCGAGACAGCGATGGAGAAACGAGGTCAACGCCGTGAGCCACACGGGCCGTACACTCTGTCACCATGGTAGTGAAAAGAGGTGACGAAAGTGGACCACACGAGCCGTACACTCTGTTACCAGGGTTGTGAAAGGAGGTGACTACCGCGAGCCACCCCGGCCGTACACTCTGTCACCCGGGTAATGAAAAGAGTTGACTAAAGTGGACCACACGAGCCGTACACTCTGTTACCACGGTAGTGAAAAGAGGTGACTAGCGTGAGCCACACGGGCCGTACACTCTGTCACCATGGTAGTGAAAATAGGTGACTAAAGTGGACCACACGGGCCGTACACCCGGTGACCGCGATAGTGAAACGAGAACACTATCGCGAGCCACACGGGCGCACACCCCGTGCCCGCGATTCAAAAACGGGGTCTCTACTAGGCACTAGTGTGCACCACACGGCCGTACACTAAGTTACCACGAAGGTGAAATGAGGTGACTTGAGTGAACCACACCGGCCCTATACTCTGTTACCACAGTGGTGACACGAGGTTACTCGATTTAACCACCCTGATCCACTCTCGTGCACCAGGATAGTGACATGTAGTTATTACAGTTAATTTTGTGAACTTAGGTTACTAGAATTAACCACACTGGCCCCATTCCCCATCACCACAATGGTGAAATGAGGTTACTAGTGCAAACCTACCTACCCCCACTCTGTCACCACAATGGTGAACTGAGGTTAATAGAATTAACCACATTGGCACCATTCCCCATCACCACAATAGCGAAGCGAGCTTACTTGTGTAAAACTACCTACCCCCAGTCTCTGTCCCCATAATGGTGAAGTGAGGTTACTTGTGCAAACCTACCTACCCTCACTCTGTCACCACAATGGTGACATGGGATTACTAGAGCACTCCCCCCGCCTCCCCCACACACACACACACATCTCTCCCTCCCTCCGTCACCACAATGGTGACATGAGGGCACTAGAGTTGCCCACATTGGCCCCATTCTCCGTGATCAGAATGGTGAGGTGAGATTTTTGCAAATTACATTTAGTAGGGGGTTAGAAATCCGTTTTGCTTGTATAATTTGCTTTTGAGTAGGTAAACAAGACGTTGAGAACATTACACTAAACAATGTGAAATGTGAATCCGTCATTTAGCGCTATATTTTAGCATTAATTTGTGAAGCAAGGACGCAGTTCTCAGTAAACGAACAGCGCTAAACCCACAAGTGATCTGAGCAACACCCAGGCACTGAGGGCTCGCCATCAGCCGCGCAGCTGCAGGAAATCAGGCCTGAGCGGCGCGTAATTAAGTGATGCGTAGGCGTGATTTCTTGAATTTCACCTAACAAGCGTAACGCGGAATACTCCAAATTACACAAACTGCACTACTTACATTTTTCCCGGGTTTAATATTTATGACGTGGTAGTCTTGTCAGATTATACAGACTGTGGAATTCTGGCGCTTTACAAATACGTCACATATATAGTGCTCATTACTGGCTCGGGAAAGAGACACTCGAGTTCGAATCGGACCTTTGAACTTTAATTAGGGCACAGAACAGAAACATGAGGTGGTCTCAGCGCAGGTGGGACTCTGATAAAATAGAATACTCCCTGACAATAACACGATGAAACTTGGGTAACAGTAATATATTTACTCAAACATACAACCTCGGATCGGGGCGCAGAAAGAATGCTTATGAAACAGTTTTTATTTGGGGGAAATAAGCCCTTTTCCAGAACATTACTGGGATTGATACTTGAGTAATAATTGATGCTGAGTTGGAGACATGTCCCTCGTGCTCTGGATTACGTCCTTCACGCCCGGGGGCACTTGTTTGATTCTGCCACAGTTATTTCAAGACTCATGTGAAGGTATTCCCCTCTCTCTGTGGACTTTTAATGACTCAGCCCATCTCATCTCTCCAGGGGCTTCATCTGTAAGACTGGGGGGGGGGCTTCAGGTTCTCTAACAATCAGGCTGGCATATCATGTTTAAACACATTACATGACAAGTGCATGAGAGGAGCTTAAAGGGCCAGGGAAAGGGAGAGAAACATGGATTGGTACGAGAACTAAATGAAATAAAACATAATATTGAAAATAACCAATATTTTTTAGGCTTTCAAAGCAGAGAGAGGGGGAATGTGTGTGTTTTTGGCTGTGAAAAAAAGCTGAAATCCGACAGACACTGACCATAACCAACTGAGAGCACCTGGACCCAACTATTCATCAGAAAATACATTTATTAGGGGTGTAACACCCCCCACCCTTGAAGCTACACCCCTGTGTCTGCCTTCACTTCCTCAGAGCCATAAGGGGCCAGGATACAAACATTTTATGGGGTTGATTTCTGCTCACAGCCCATCTCTGCAATGTTGACCATACATGTATCGGAGGGATGTTGTATCCTTTGACCTGCTGTCCCACGCCCCCCTCCCAAAGATATAAAAACAGAAAAGAGAGCCACTGAGAGCCCATTGTGCTCTCCACCTGATTACAGGTTGATACTATAGGGCCCAATTAAATATGCCAGGTTTACAGCCGAAACTCTAAGCCTCTTAAGTATTTTTCCAAGGATCCCTAGCATTTACAAACACAAAACTGTGTGTCACAACTTAGTACAACTGTGCAGTAGTAAACCCCATGCAAGGAGTGTGCAGTGGGACACTGAACTATGATCTGCCTCAAGAGTCGGTGCATAAACACCAACTTGTGAGTCTGTGGGACTTCTTAACCTCCTCTCTGGCCCTTTCATTCCTTAGAAATTGTCAGAGGTTTGCTCCAGTAAAGTGATGGAGTAAATCTCCTTCCAGCGTGGCAAGGAGAAAGGAGTACCCCAAAGATTTTATGCAGTGCAAGCAAAGAGATTTTTCTCCACATGCAAAAATATGTTTCCAGTGCAGAAAAAAATACAACTGCAAAGCAACTTTACCCAATGAGAATATGTGCTATTTGTACAATCTGCGTTTTGAAAATAGTGACATTCAAAAATGTCTCATGACAAAAATGTCACGTGGCCGTGACAGTGGCGTCTCTGGAAAACTGAGACTGGTACAGGTTTGAAAGCCTACTACTGCCAGTGTTTGTGTATTCCAAAAACAGTAATTTGCACCCGTTCAAGGAGTACTTCAATGGGTACAGAGTTACTACTTTTTAGGTCCAGCGCGCAAGCGCTCTGATGTGTTGTTATCTATCTGTGGGCTTTTAACCACGCCCACTGCACACCCATCACTATCACTCGTTCATGGGCTTGCCTTTCAAAAATCCTTTATCATTGGTAAATGCTTTACGTTTATCCCTCCTTGGGCGGTTGTGTTGCCGACTTGGCCATCGACCCTGTTACATTGATAATTGCTCGTTTGCCAATACATTTCACTGCGAGCAAACTTATTTTTCCTTTTGTGTCTCTTCTTCACGCTCATGGCGGCCGTGGCGCTCTGAATTGGCTCGCATAGGTCAACTGTTTTACTTTTCATTTTTAACTTATTTCTAGAACAGTCACTATTTAACTTTAAGTTCCCAATACAAAAAATAAACAAGTTAAAACCTCTTCTCTTAGTGAAATGAGAGAAACGCGAAAAACCAACACAAACATAGTCAAGTCTACTCGTTGACCCCAGACCCAACTGCCAAGAAGTCATTTATTTGGAGAGTGTCATACCACAAACACCCCTCTGAAGCTGCACCCCAAGTTTTCACCAGATTTAGCTGTCCCTTATTCCTGGCTCGTTAGCGCACACAGGAAATAACATGATGTCAGCCATTTCTGTAACATGCAGCAAAAGGTGGACAGTCATTTGCTGCTTAAATATTAGTGCCTTTTTTTATATAATGTGATGTCATTTTTAGGTTGAGCCTAGCAGCGTGCATGCGCTGCTCTCTTGACATGCGGTGATCTACTCTTTGGGCTTTAACCACGCCCATCACTTTCATTCGTTCCTTGGCCTGCCTTTCAAAATTCCTTTGATTTCATAGGTAAATGCTTTACATTTGTCCCTCCTTGAGTCTGTTTTGTTACCGCCTTGGAGACTGACCCTATCACATGGATTATTTTGCGATCGGCCAAATACCTTAGTGTGACACACGATTGCCTCTCTGCTTCGTGCTTGGTGGCTGTATGTTGTTTCTTCCTCTTCCTTGTATTTTTAAGGTTAGGAAGAAAAAAATATCTCTCTCTGCTCCTACAGGACTCAGTATCTCTGTACGTTAGACACAGATATTAGCCAGGAACATAAGTCCCCTATGTTTTCTGGTTGGGGATGGATTTTGTGACTTGCTCGTCGCATAAAGCTGTTTGCTGCAGGTATGTCAACCCTCTGAGCTGTGGTAATACCATTGGATCCTGTGACCTGCTGGTTAGCATCACTGCCACACCACAAGAGGCTTGTGAAGTATCCTGCTCTCACTGGAACCTGCGTACTACATATTATCCAAAGATCTTGGCAGCAGGTTCCTTGACACACAGGGCCATCATGCTGGGGTTTGAACCTGCGGACTGCAAATCGCACACGTCTAGTTAGTAGGTACCTTGACCCAGAGTGCTATCACACTGGGCCTGGGGCATGTGAACTGAAGGTTGTACACATACCTCTACAGCTGGCTTTCAACCTGCTGAGCTATCTTACAAGCTAACACATGGCTTTCTTAAAAAGCTGTCTTTATTGCGGCTTGTGTGACTTTCTACATTTGTTAGTGATTTCCCCCTCTGTTGCTTGTGAGTCCCACAGGTCTTTCTTCCATCTCTGCCATAAGAGAGGAACCTGGGGTATCTATGGCATACTTGGGGGTTTGCTACACTAGGGGTGGGTGACGTTATATAATCCAGCTTTCTAGAGTGCACTGTTATCCAGAGGGTATCCTGGTGCTGAGCAGGTGTGAGTCGAGGCACACCGAGGGCCTAGTGGGACTACTTGAAAACCAGGTCTTCAGCTTCTTGCGAAGAGGATGTGGAGCGGATGTGGCATAATGGCCAGAGCTGCCGACCTGGACCTGGGAACCAGTTTCGAGTCTTGGCGTCGGCTCAACATCCTGTGATTCTGGGCAAATAACTTAGTCGCCCCATGACATTAAAAAATGAATGTGTCCATGTCTAATGCAACTGGTGCTCATGCAAAGCACTCCAATACCTACGGGTCAGGTTTGTGTTATATAAAACTGCAAAAAAAAAAATTGAAGCAGTCGAAGGCTCTTCTGTGTAGCGGCAGGTCGTCCCACGCTTTACGATTGCTGTAGGAGAAGGCTTGACTTCCTGATCTGGGTTTCCATATGCATGGTATTTATGAAAGTAGGAATCCGGGTGAGCGGAGGTGTCTGGAAGGTTTGTGAAAGCAGACGCGATTGCTGAGGTTTGCTGGAGCAGTGCTAGGAAGTGACCGCTGTGCTTCAAACCTGTCACTTCACCCCGTGGAGTTTGGAAACCTTTGGGGATCTAGAAGCCTTTAACAAAGTCTGTAAAGATGGAAGGGCTCCTTGAACCTCGGTCCAGCAAGCAGGGAGATGCACGGGCTTCTGTTTACCTAGAGCCCTCCAGGAGCACGGGCACTGTTAACCAATGGGAGCACGTGATCAGAGAGGAGCCGAGAATGGGTGGGAAGGATGCACCACGTGTCACACCTCACAAGAGCAGGTGCTTCTGGGCCCAGGGGACAGCTGCATGCGCCCACAAGAACTTAGCTGTAATTCGTCTTTTAAACAGGATTCCTCGCCTGCTTCGCCATTAGTAATGGGGACGGGGTGACTTTCTCATTCAGCCGTGGGTGGGCTGGTAATAGCCATGAGCGGTGTTACTGTAGGAGTGTGCAGGACTACCCCAGGTATACACAGATCCTTTAAATCGTAAATGTTCCATGCAGGGCGTCGCAGAGCACTTTGTATACGTCTTTTATCCGCTTGCTGTGCGGGCTGTAATGAGTTTTGCTTCTGCGTGTGGCAGTAGGTGCTGGCTCGGTGCAGTCCCACATCACACTTCACACCCTCTTCTTTAAACCGACCTCCTGGCTGCCAGCCGCGCGTACCCTGATTGGTGGATCAGGTGGAGTACTGGCCGACACAGAAATGTACAGTAACTCAGCGCGTCACTGGTGCAACAGCAGCACGAGCTACGCGTACCGGGGTCAGGTTTACTAACAAGCCGCGCAGCGTATCAAGCAAGTGCCTAACTTCAAAGAAATAGCATAGTTCTGCTCTCTCCAGGCGCTGACACATTTTGTGCTGCCTAGTGACAACGCAGGCACCCTTGCAATGTAAGTTTCAGGGTGTCAGCGTTGTAGCCAGGATAGGTTTTGTGCAGCATGCAGCACACATAAGAAGAAAAAATAAAGATATTTTGCCACATTACGGCAGCCTGAAGGAGGCGTAGGGTTTTGGAGCAAATCCATGTCTAGAAGTCTTTGTAGATATTGACTTGCGTCAGAATCTATGGGTGGATACACAAGAGGGCCTAGACGCCACCCAAAGAAAGCCTCCCTGATGCATTGTAATGCAAGGCAGCTCAATGTGCTGCATTGTGTTACTTTTATTTATTTTTTAACAAAAGAACACAAATAGGCATTTGTGTTGCTTTGTAAATACCAAAAACAATTATATGTCAGGTCTGTGATAAAAAAAGCAATACGAACCTGATGAAAAACCTTTTAAATTTGGGCCTTAATGCACAACTTTAAGCTGTGCGATCAAACAGCGTGAAATACAATTTGTTCTTCCAACTGCCCCCTAGAGATGATGAAGGCTTTGTATTAAGACCTACGTTTGGCAACTAGAACTTTATTTGCACATATTAAATTAGTTAATGGAATTTTGCATCTCATATTGTTGCCATAATTTGATTTCAGAGGCTATGGCCACACAATTCAAGTTTCATACCTACGTATCAGAACACAGTAACTTCTCAGCTGATCGCCTGATTCTTGTCGGCTTGTAATGTGGAGTCTCTTCCTATGTCAGCTTGTGATGTGGAGTTTCTCATCCCATGTCAGCTTGTGATGTGGAGTTTCTCTTCCCATGTCAGCTTGTGATGTGGACTCTTCCTATGTCGGCTTCTGATGTGGAGTTTCTTTTCCTATGTCAGCTTGTGATGTGGAGTTTCTCTTCCCATGTCAGCTTGTGATGCGGAGTTTCTCTTCCCATGTCAGCTTGTGATGTGGAGTCTCTTCCTGTGTCAGCTTGTGATGTGGAGTCTCTTCCTATGTCAGCTTGTGATGTGGAGTCTCTTCCTGTGTCAGCTTGTGATGTGGAGTTTCTCTTCCCATGTCACTTGTGAAGCGGAGTTTCTCTTCCCAGGTCAGCTTGTGATGTGGAGTCTCTTCCTGTGTCAGCTTGTGATGTGGAGTCTCTTCCTGTGTCAGCTTGTGATGTGGAGTCTCTTCCTGTGTCAGCTTGTGATGTGGAGTTTCTCTTCCCATGTCAGCTTCTGATGCGGAGTCTCTTCCTGTGTCAGCTTGTGAAGCGGACTTTCTCTTCCCAGGTCAGCTTGTGATGTGGAGTCTCTTCCTATGTCAGCTTGTGATGCAGAGTTTCTCTTCCTATGTCAGCTTGTGATGTGGAGTCTCTTCCTATGTCAGCTTGTAATGTGGAGTCTCTTCCTCTGTCAGCTTGTGATGTGGAGTCTCTTCCTGTGTCAGCTTGTGATGCGGAGTCTCTTCCTGTGTCAGCTTGTGATGCGGAGTCTCTTCCTGTGTCAGCTTGTGATGCGGAGTTTCTTTTCCTATGTCAGCTTGTGATGTGATGTGGAGTCTCTTCCTATGTCAGCTTGTGATGGGGAGTTTCTTCCTATGTCAGCTTGTGTTGTGGAGTCTCATCCTGTGTCAGCTTGTGATGTGGAGTTTCTCTTCCCATGTCAGCTTGTGATGTGGACTCTTCCTATGTCGGCTTCTGATGTGGAGTTTCTTTTCCTATGTCAGCTTGTGATGTGGAGTTTCTCTTCCCATGTCAGCTTGTGATGCGGAGTTTCTCTTCCCATGTCAGCTTGTGATGTGGAGTCTCTTCCTGTGTCAGCTTGTGATGTGGAGTCTCTTCCTATGTCAGCTTGTGATGTGGAGTCTCTTCCTGTGTCAGCTTGTGATGTGGAGTTTCTCTTCCCATGTCACTTGTGAAGCGGAGTTTCTCTTCCCAGGTCAGCTTGTGATGTGGAGTCTCTTCCTGTGTCAGCTTGTGATGTGGAGTCTCTTCCTGTGTCAGCTTGTGATGTGGAGTCTCTTCCTGTGTCAGCTTGTGATGTGGAGTCTCTTCCTGTGTCAGCTTGTGATGTGGAGTTTCTCTTCCCATGTCAGCTTCTGATGCGGAGTCTCTTCCTGTGTCAGCTTGTGAAGCGGACTTTCTCTTCCCAGGTCAGCTTGTGATGTGGAGTCTCTTCCTATGTCAGCTTGTGATGCAGAGTTTCTCTTCCTATGTCAGCTTGTGATGTGGAGTCTCTTCCTATGTCAGCTTGTAATGTGGAGTCTCTTCCTCTGTCAGCTTGTGATGTGGAGTCTCTTCCTGTGTCAGCTTGTGATGCGGAGTCTCTTCCTGTGTCAGCTTGTGATGCGGAGTCTCTTCCTGTGTCAGCTTGTGATGCGGAGTTTCTTTTCCTATGTCAGCTTGTGATGTGATGTGGAGTCTCTTCCTATGTCAGCTTGTGATGGGGAGTTTCTTCCTATGTCAGCTTGTGTTGTGGAGTCTCATCCTGTGTCAGCTTGTGATGTGGAGTTTCTTCCTATGTCAGCTTGTGTTGTGGAGTCTCATCCTGTGTCAGCTTGTGATGTGGAGTTTCTCTTCCTGTGTCAGCTTGTGATGTGGAGTCTCTTCCTATGTCAGCTTGTGATGTGTAGTCTCTTCCTATGTCAGCTTGTGATGTGGAGTCTCTTCCTATGTCAGCTTGTGTTGTGGAGTCTCTTCCTATGTCAGCTTGTGATGTGGAGTTTCTCTTCCTGTGTCAGCTTGTGATGTGGAGTCTCTTCCTATGTCAGTAATTCTCAGTTAGTGTGTGGCAATGACTGAGGGATCTCTGCACTATCTTTTGTTTGGCAGATGGTACAAGAGGGTGTGAGGCAGGCAGACTAGACTCAGAGACAGTAAATCATTCAGAGGATGGAGGGGGGGATGATTTGACTGAAAGTAAGGCGAGAGAAACTTCAATAGCTATAGTTCAGGGTCAAATGTCATGCAGCATTTCACATCATCCATTGATCTGTACCTGTGAGGCTGGTTTTGAATTTTGATTTTCCTATGTACTTAGGGGTTTCCATCCTTAGGCTTTTCCAATTTAAGAATTGTGTCATCTGCATGGTTGCAGTGAGTTCAAAACTGCTGATAACCAGAAGTAGAGGTTTTAAGTTTATGTTATAAAGTAGAGATGAGATGATAGATTCTTGGGGACCTCCAGTGAGGCACCTGATGACAAAGGGTATTTTTTTGAGTCTAAGAATTGAGGTATCCTTGTTAATGAGCCAAAAGCTACTGAAAGGCCCAGGAGCAGTGATTCAGCTGTACCATTTTGGTTCACTGTGTTTTTTAGGCCACGCCTGGCCAAAATGCTGTTTGCCAGCCTGAGGGTAGTTACATTATTTCTATCAGTTCTGAGATTTTGTGAAACACATATCCTTGCAGAGGAAAGGTCAGTTGTAGAGCAGTCTGTGAATGTTAGGGCCTTGTGGGTCCAAGTTGTTCTTCTTCAGTAATGGGCATAAATATGTCTTCCTCAGTACCTCCTGGGAAATCCCTGTGTTTGAAGTGCTAATGATAACGTCTGGTTCGGATTGCTGCAGGTATTGCTGTAAGAAACAGTTTGAGCATTTGTGGGGTGCAGGGGTGCGCTGGGGAGCCTTGGGCCGCTGGTTTTTACCCGGTCCTCACATTCTGATGTTGTAATTTCTTGAAAGGATGATGTAGATGGGAATTGTTTTCCTGCTGTGATAACTTTCGGTTGTATATGAGGGAGCAGTCCTTCCTCTTGATAAGAATCCACTGTGTATGCTCTGTTAAATAATTTCTTGTAAGCTCGTGGCAGACGCCTTCCATGAAATAGGACTGGAGATTTGACAGCTTTCTGGACTGTGAAATACTAATGGAATGTTATGGAGCTCTCTGAATAGACATTTGGAATTGTAGATTCTGCTTGTTTGGTGTATTTTGTGAGTCTCTTTATGTAGGATTGTTGGATTTGTGTATACGTACATGGTATTTCTGTAGCACAAACCTGGGTAAAAGGCAGCAGTGCTGTTCATCGTCAGAGACAAGGATAGAGTCATCAAGCGATAGGATAGGAACCCACCTTGTGGGCGGGATTGATCCCTCTGCATTGAAATCCCCTTTTATCAGTTTCAATTCTTCATTCATCCAAGGAGTTTTCTTCTTTGTGGCTTGTTTTGAGATTTATTTTGAGACTAGTCTATCAAAGGTTGTGGTCACACAATCATAGAGTTTTTGTACTGAGTTTATTGTCTCTAAATCAGTATTTGTGGTTAGGCAAGAATCCAACCCCGGCCTGTCTAATTTGTTTCATTGTCTGTAAGTTGTTGTGGCGTGGCGTGATTTAGATGGTGTTTTATTTGGGATTTTGATTGTGAAGGGGACGATGTGATGATTGGTCCATGTGACTGGTGAATGTTGTTGAATGGAGATTCGAGACAATGACATCCAATGTATGATCTGCAGTGTTGGTGGGGCCGGAGAGGGTCAGTTGTAAATTCTGTGTGTTTAGTCCTAATATGATTGCACTTGGTTGAAACATATTTAGTTTGTCGAACGAGGAGTCGGATTCACAAATGTAAATTTAGACCAAAAGTCTGAGTTTAGACCTGAAATCTAAGTTTAGACCTAAAGTTTACCTTAGTCAAAAGTCTAACTTTACTTATCTTTAGGACTGTAGTTAGACTTTGATGCCAGGTGGATCGTAATTATGTTAACTTTGAGCATCCGACCATTAAACAGTTTTAAACAGCATTGGGTTGGTATAAGAGACAGGACTGGAACACGTGTATCTTTGCAGGGGTTGGCTTCAAGGCACAAAGCATGCTTTATTCATCTGCCCCTGTAAGAGAGTGTCTGAAGTGAGAAACCGTTTTTAAAACCTTTGTGCTTCAAATTTAGTGTGTTCAAAATTATTGACTTGATTGCTTTTGCAAAGTCTCCTCCTGATTAATTTGGGTGCTACAATTTGTATAAAATGTTTAAGCATTTTTAGCTACTCATTAGCAATGTTTAAATGTGGAGTATTGTCGTGTCTCGTATGAGACTTTTAATGTAATTTCAGTGACTATATGTATTGTTGATCTCTGATGACATCTAAATCAATTTAAAAAAATGAATCTTTGTTTTGATGTGTTGTGTGCTCTGCCTTCAGAACAGCAACCTGCGGGTGTGAAGGAGGGTTCTTAGTTTCAGCTGTCCTCAACACAAATGCCTCACCTAAAGGCCCATCAGTAGTTCTTTTGTTTGAATCTCTCTCCAGCTGGCAGATAGTTAGTACCTAACAATCTGATACCAACACAGGCTATCAGTTTGTTACTTCATAGGTGTTCAATAGCAAAACTATGATTTATATGTATTTGTTTGACTTTTCCAGGGTCAGTATCTACGAGAAATGCATGGAAAGTACACACATGAGACATATTGGTCTATACTAATAAAAGCTATTTATTTAGCACTTAATAACACTTAATAATTACCCAAAGGAACTCTTTTGAAATCTTAGATTAAAAATCATTAGGGTTCAAAACTTACTCCTCTCAGTGTGCTTGCAACCCCCTTCAAGACTTAATAACCAACTGAGGTATAGTACAAAGGTTACAACTCTACGTCAGACCTTACCAAACTGCGGGTCCTTGTGAGCTGATTTTGCTGGGTCAGAAATGTCCAAGCAATGAATAAAGATGCCTTTAAATTCTGCATTTATCTTCTCACATTTGCTGTTCTACAGTGACAGAGGCCAAATGCCAGGAATGTCATCTAACAAGTTGCTGATTATGTTTTTAACACGGGAACTGGTGTTTACAAACTCCCCTCGCTTTGCAGTCAGAGAAAGAAACGTAAAGTGAACTATGTAACAGTCTTGGGGTACAGGGAGTGTGAAAGGAAAGGATGTTGGGTGCCATTTTCTTGTAACGCAAAAGAAAAAGTACATACCTGTAAATGAACTGTACACAATCAGCAGTGAGGATGCAAAAATGAAACACATTTTTTGTTCAATTCTGAAGTGTGATGGAAACAGAGATTTTAATGGGATCAAAAGAAATCAAGACACTTTATTTGGTGATGCAGAAATAATAGATATTAACTGAAATACGATTTACGCACATGATCACTTATGCGTAATATAGTTTTGTCAGTAAAACCACGGGTCTGTAACCATTTCAATGGAAAACGTGCTGTCGGTAAATTACAGTGCACTCCTAGACGATGCTATGTCTACTTTAAAGAATCGCCCACCTCATGTCCATTAAAGCTAGGTGGGCTGTGAAAGTTTGTTGTTCTAAAAATGAGGCAATGGTTCTAAAATTCGAATCTGTTCTCTGCATTGTATGTGTTGTGCTTTGCAGCAGGCGCATTACCCCTCTCTGCTGCCTTGTGATGCGTCAGAGCTATGATTAGGCTGCAGAAGGTGCATTCACCGCCTGCTGCCTGACTGCTATTACACCCTAGCAGTCGCTGGGCACACACACACCTCCGCCGCAGATGCCTTAACCCACCAGATATTTAAAGATGCAGTCTGTTTGTGGCTGGTTACCACGCTGGAGCAGATTTACTACCACATGTGTCCTTGGGCCCAGCTTCTTTAGGGCAGATTTTTATAAATGGATGCTGAAGTTAGCATTCTCCCTTGGCCAGCATCCCAGCAGACATCAGAGGCAGCCAGGACGGTCTTTAATCTGAGGCCAGGCTCGCCTACAATCCAAAGCTCGGATATTTATGTAAGCCCCAAGGTGAGACCAGGCACGTGTGCTCTTTGGGCTTTCATCACTTCTGAAGCCCTGGTTGGAATGCTGCAGTGCACATGCAGAGGAGCACACTGTGCGCCTGCAGAGGAGAGCTCAGCACAATGGGATCTGACGGTGAAGGGGCGATTTAGGGCACTGAACAGATGGCTGTAAATCCATATTTCATTTCACATGATGAAGTGTGTTAATATGTTGTTGATATTCTGTGCAGGGGGAACTTGAAAGGTAGTAGACACTTTACTGACTATTTTTAGATCAAGATGTATTGCTATGCTTTATAAAGTGTATTTAATGGTTTGTTAAAACCTGAATAAATGTCTCGTTGAATAGAACACGCAGGGCAGGCTGTGTGGGGGAAGGGACCTTAGGCTGTCGCCTGTGTACCCACCTCGAGCAGGGGCTCAGGTGCTGCACGTCAGGATGAAGTGTTGTGTTGCAAGGCAGCCTGACTCATGTTAACCAGAGTGTGTGTGAGAGAAACTCACTCTGTTGCTGCCCTTGTGTGTGATGGGGTGGCTTGAACTGCTACAGACCGTACTGTGTTTGGTGTGTGTGTGTGTGTGAAGGGCAGTTGTTGCACTGATTCACTCCATGTTGTATCTGCTGTGTCTCAGCCTGTGTATGAGAGAAGATTGCACCGCTGCAGTCCTGCTGGATCTGCTGTGTGTGTGTTGGGTTCATGTGGGGGTGTGGTCTGACTGTGTGGGTGTGTGTCAGTGTGTGTGTCTCTGTGTGTGTGTGTTGGGTTCGTGTGGGGGTGTGGTCTGACTGTGTGGTTGTGTGTCAGTGTGTGTGTCTCTGTGTGTGTGTGTTGGGTTCGTGTTGGGGTGTGGTCTGACTGTGTGGGTGTGTGTCAGTGTGTGTGTCTCTGTGTGTGTGTGTTGGGTTCGTGTTGGGGTGTGGTCTGACTGTGTGGGTGTGTGTCAGTGTGTGTGTCTCTGTGTGTGTGTGTTGGGTTCGTGTGGGGGTGTGGTCTGACTGTGTGGGTGTGTGTCAGTGTGTGTGTCTCTGTGTGTGTGTGTTGGGTTTGTGTGGGGGTGTGGTGTGACTGTGTGGGTGTGTGCCAGTGTGTGTGTCTCTGTGTGGGTGTGTTGGGTTTGTGTGGGGTGTGGTGTGACTGTGTGGGTGTGTGTCAGTGTGTGTGTGTACAACCCAGACTGTGAGGACCGGATTAGTCCTCATATCGTGGGTAAACCCTGCTGGGCCCAGACAAACACTGTCCTTGTGAGGACCGGTGCGTTAGGATGACCGGTCCCCCTAGAGTGTTTAGGTAGTTTAGAGTGAGTGCATCAAAAGTGCAGTTATATTTGCCTCGGTCCGCTTATAACTCCTTCCCCACTATCAAAATACATGTGAAGTTGGAACAGTAAATACACACTTCATTACTGTCAATGGCCGGTCCTCGTAATTAAAGGTATGTCATGTTGTGTGTGTGTATGCCTGTGTGTGTCCCTGTGTGTGGGGTGTATGTGTGAGCGTGTGTGTGTGTGCATGTGAGCCTGTGTGTGTGTGTGTGCACGTGTGAGCCTGTGTGTGTGTGTGCATGTATGTGTGCCTCTGTGTATGTGGGGGGGTGTACTTGGTGTGCATGTGTGTGTGTGTGTGGGTGTGTGTGCCTGTGTGTGTGGGGTGCATGTGTGGGTGTGCACCTGTGTGTTTGTGTATGTGTGTGCTTGTGTGTGTGTGTGGTGTATGTATGGGTGTGTGTGTGCCTGGTGTGTGTGTGTGGGGGGGGGTGTATGTGTGGATTTGCGTGCATGTGTGTGTGCCGTGTTTGTATGTCTGTGTGTGCATGTATGTGTGTGTGCCTGTGTGTGTGTGGGATGTATGTGTGGGTGTGCGTGGGTGTGTGTGTGGGTGTGTCTGTCTGTGTGTGTGGGGGGCGTATGTGTGGATGTGCGTGTATGTGTGTCTCTGTGTGTGTGTATGTGTGTGTTTGTGTGTGCATGTATGTGTGTGTGCCTCTGTGTGTGGGCGGGGTGTATGTGTGGGTATGCATGGGTGTGTGTGGATGTGTGTGTCTGTGTGTGTGGTGTATGTGTGGGTGTGCACCTGTGTGTGTGTCTGTGTGTGCATGTATATGTGTGTGCCTGTGTGTGTATGTGTGTGGAGGTGTATGTGCGGGTTTGCGTGGGTGTGGGTGTATGTGTGGGTCTGGGTCTGTGTCTGTGTGCCTGTGACCATCCTGCACCGCTGCAGTCCACTCTTTAAAGATATGGTATAAGATTAA
Source organism: Pleurodeles waltl (assembly GCF_031143425.1). Lineage (NCBI taxonomy): Eukaryota > Metazoa > Chordata > Amphibia > Caudata > Salamandridae > Pleurodeles > Pleurodeles waltl. The sequence goes on along the minus strand of NC_090446.1, from coordinate 1,528,114,028 downwards.
GGAAGCTGTGCGCCTTGCTGCTGCATGTTGTGTGTCTTTCGATGTACACTAATCTTTCACTGCTGCTGCCAGTGTTGTACCTGGTCTGTGTGATGTGAAAGTGCTCTACAGCAGCCTCTGCTGCACCCTTTCTGTGGAATAACTGAACTTAGCACTGTTCGCAATACTGCTGCGCATCTCATACATATTCTGTGTGAGGGAAACTCGCACTTCTCTTGTTTGTGTTGTATCTATTCTGTGTGAGGGAAGCTCGCACTTTTCTTGTTTGTGTTGAATGTATTCTGTATGAGGGAAGCTCACACTTCTCCTGTTTGTGTTGAATCTATTCTGTGTGAGGGAAGCTCGCACTTCTCCTGTTTGTGTTGTACCTATTCTGTGAGAGGGAAGCTCGCACTTCTGTTGTTTGTGTTGTACTTATTCTGTGAGAGGGAAGCTCACACTTCTCATGTTTGTGTTGAATCTATTCTGTGTGAGGGAAGCTCACACTTCTCTTGTTTGTGTTGTACCTATTCTGTGTGAGGGAAGCTCGCACTTCTCCTGTTTGTGTTGTACCTATTCTGTGTGAGGGAAGCTCGCACTTCTCTTGTTTGTGTTGAACCTATTCTGTGTGAGGGAAGCTCGCACTTCTCTTGTTTGTGTTGAATCTATTCTGTGTGAGGGAAGCTCACATTTCTCTTGTTTGTGTTGAATCTATTCTGTGTGAGGGAAGCTCGCACTTCTCTTGTTTGTGTTGAATCTATTCTATGTGAGGGAAGCTCGCACTTCTCATGTTTGTGTTGTACCTATTCTGTGTGAGGGAAGCTCGCACTTCTGTTGTTTGTGTTGAATCTATTCTGTGTGAGGGAAGCTCACATTTCTCTTGTTTGTGTTGAATCTATTCTGTGCGAGGGAAGCTCACACTTCTCTTGTTTGTGTTGAATCTATTCTATGTGAGGGAAGCTCGCACTTCTCATGTTTGTGTTGAATCTATTCTGTGTGAGGGAAGCTCACACTTCTCCTGTTTGTGTTGAATCTATTCTGTGTGAGTGAAGCTCGCACTTCTCATGTTTGTGTTGTACCTATTCTGTGTGAGGGAAGCTCGCACTTTTCTTGTTTGTGTTGTACCTATTCTGTGTGAGGGAAGCTCACACTTCTCCTGTTTGTGTTGAATCTATTCTGTGTGAGTGAAGCTCGCACTTCTCTTGTTTGTGTTGTACCTATTCTGTGTGAGGGAAGCTCGCACTTCTCCTGTTTGTGTTGTACCTATTCTGTGTGAGGGAAGCTCGCACTTCTCTTGTTTGTGTTGAATCTATTCTGTGTGAGTGAAGCTCGCACTTCTCTTGTTTGTGTTGTACCTATTCTGTGTGAGGGAAGCTCGCACTTCTCCTGTTTGTGTTGTACCTATTCTGTGTGAGGGAAGCTCGCACTTCTCTTGTTTGTGTTGAATCTATTCTGTGTGAGTGAAGCTCGCACTTCTCTTGTTTGTGTTGTACCTATTCTGTGTGAGGGAAGCTCGCACTTCTCCTGTTTGTGTTGAATCTATTCTATGTGAGGGAAGCTCGCACTTCTCATGTTTGTGTTGTACCTATTCTGTGTGAGGGAAGCTCGCACTTCTGTTGTTTGTGTTGAATCTATTCTGTGTGAGGGAAGCTCACATTTCTCTTGTTTGTGTTGAATCTATTCTGTGTGAGGGAAGCTCACACTTCTCTTGTTTGTGTTGAATCTATTCTATGTGAGGGAAGCTCGCACTTCTCATGTTTGTGTTGAATCTATTCTGTGTGAGGGAAGCTCACACTTCTCCTGTTTGTGTTGAATCTATTCTGTGTGAGGGAAGCTCACACTTCTCCTGTTTGTGTTGAATCTATTCTGTGTGAGTGAAGCTCGCACTTCTCTTGTTTGTGTTGTACCTATTCTGTGTGAGGGAAGCTCGCACTTCTCCTGTTTGTGTTGTACCTATTCTGTGTGAGGGAAGCTCGCACTTCTCTTGTTTGTGTTGAATCTATTCTGTGTGAGTGAAGCTCGCACTTCTCTTGTTTGTGTTGTACCTATTCTGTGTGAGGGAAGCTCGCACTTCTCTTGTTTGTGTTGTACCTATTCTGTGTGAGGGAAGCTCGCACTTCTCTTGTTTGTGTTGAATCTATTCTGTGAGAGGGAAGCTCACACTTCTCATGTTTGTGTTGAATCTATTCTGTGTGAGGGAAGCTCACACTTCTCCTGTTTGTGTTGAATCTATTCTGTGTGAGTGAAGCTCGCAATTCTCTTGTTTGTGTTGTACCTATTCTGTGTGAGGGAAGCTCGCACTTTTCTTGTTTGTGTTGTACCTATTCTGTGTGAGGGAAGCTCGCACTCTCTTGTTTGTGTTGTACCTATTCTGGGTGAGGGAAGCTCACACTCTCTTGTTTGTGTTGTACCTATTCTGTGTGAGGGAAGCTCGCACTTCTCTTGTTTGTGTTGTACCTATTCTGTGTGAGGGAAGCTCACACTTCTCTTGTTTGTGTTGAATCTATTCTGTGTGAGTGAAGCTCGCACTTCTCTTGTTTGTGTTGTACCTATTCTGTGTGAGTGAAGCTCACACTTCTCTTGTTTGTGTTCTACATATCCTGTGTGAGGGAAGCTCACACTCTCTTGTTTGTGTTGTACCTATTCTGTGTGAGGGAAGCTCGCACTTCTGTTGTTTGTGTTGTACTTATTCTGTGAGAGGGAAGCTCACACTCTCTTGTTTGTGTTGTACTTATTCTGTGGGAGGGAAACTCACACTTCTCTTATATGTGCTGCACCTGTTCTGTGTGTGAGTTGAAGACACTTGGTCCCTAGCAGCCTCTTCTGTACCTGTGTTCAGTGTGTGAAGGAAGCTTGTTTTGCCTCAGCCTGAGTAGTCATTCCCTGTGTTAGTGTGCACACCTGTTTCTTACGTGTCAGGAAGCCTGCATAGGTTCAGGCTGTGCCACGTCTGTTCTCTGTGCGGGAAGAAAGCTTGCTCTGCCTCACCCTGCCTGAGCCATTCCCTGTGTTGTTATTGTACACACCTGTTTCTTACATGTCAGGAAGGCTGTGTAGTTTCACTATGTGCTGCACCTGTACTCTGTGTATGGAGGAAGCATGTTCTGCTGTAGGGTTCTCTGTGTGTGGAGGAAGTTTGTCCTGCTGCACCTGTTCTCTGTGTTTGGGGGAAGCTTGTCCTACTGTAGCTGTTCTCCGTGTGCTGAGGAAGCTTGTCCTGCTGTACCTGTGTGTGTGAAGGAGCTTGTCCTGTTGTACCTGTTCTCTGTGTGTGGAGGAAGCTTGTTCTCTGTCAGCTGGAGGAGTAGCTGCTTCTGTGCAGTATGCCCACATGTTTGTGTCTTACATGTGAAGCCCCATGCCAAGGTGTTGCCTGTGCTGCACCTGTTTCTGTGGTGTGTGGAGGAAGCTTGTTCTGCTGTGCCTGCCCTCTGTGTGTGGAAGAAGCTTGTTCTGCTGTGCCTGCCCTCTGTGTGTGGAAGAAGCTTGTTCTGCTGTGCCTGTCCTCTGTGGTGTGTGAAGGAAGCTTGTTCTGTCTCAACTGGAGGAGTAGCTGCTCCCTGTGTTGTATTTCCACATGTCTGTGTCTTACATGTGAGGACCTATGTGTTGGGGAGGCTGCAGTTGTATAACAAAACTTGAGGGGGGTCTGCAAAGTACCTAGAGGAGGCCCTCTCCCACCTGGACCCAGCCTGTGCACACTGTACTGTGCTGAGAGGACCCCCGCAACTCGGGGCTACGGGGACCTTTGTTACCCCACTGGGAGGCTGTGCTGCGCCTGTCCTGTCTGTGTGGCGGAAGCATGTTCTGCTGCAGCCTGCATTCAGTGCCTAGCCTGTGTCCATGGTTACAGGTGGCACTGGCACTCATTTCTGAGAACCAGGATTTAATTTTCATCATCAGACTTTGATGCAGAGTGAGAGAGAGAAATCAAGAAAAGGAACAGGATGGTCTTGGTAGATAGGAAAACAGTGGAATGGGAAGAAAGCCCAGAGGAAACAGAACCTGAAAGAGTGAGAGAGAGAGAGTGATGAAGGGTAGGGTGTTAGAAGAAAGAGGCTTTAGATGGAACCAAAAGTAGGCAGCTCTGCTGTTTGGCAGCCAGTAATGTCCACCATTAACTTACTCTTTCCAAAATAAATTCTGCCTGCATTGCCGCAGCCTGTGCTGCACCTGTTCTCTGTGTAGTGAGCATATGCCTCTGTTTCTATTATACACAGGGTGCCTGCATTGCCGCAGTCCATGCTGCACCCGTTCTCTATGTGTGCAGGTATCTTGTTTTGCTGTGCCTGTTCTCTGTGTGTGGAGGAAGCTTGTCCTGTTATAGCTGTTCTTTGTGTGTGGAAGAAGCTTGACCTGTTCCACCTGTTCTCCGTGTGCTGAGGAAGCTTGTCCTGCTGCACAGGTTCTCTGTGTGTGAAGGAAGCTTGTCCTGCTGTACCTGTCCTTTGTGTGTTGAGGAAGCTTGTCCTACTGCACCTGTTCTCTGTGTGGATGAAGCTTGTCTTGCTGCACGGGTTCTCTCTGTGGTAAGGAAGCTTGTCCTGCTATACCTGTTCTCTGTGTGTATAAAGCTTGTGTTGCTGTGCGGGTTCTCTATGTTGGAAGGAAGCTTGTCCTGCTGTGCCTCTTCTGTGTGTGTGTGAAGGAAGCGTGTCCTGCTGTGCCTGTTCTGTGTGTGAAGGAAGCTTTTTCTACTGTGCCTGTTTTGTGCTTGCAAAGGAAGATTGTCCTGTTGTGCCTGTTCTGTGTGTGTGTGGAGGAAGCTTGCCCTGCTGTACCTGTTCTGTGTGTGTGGAGGATGTTTGTCCTGCTGCACAGGATCTCTATGTGGGAAGGAAGCTTGTCCTGCTGTGCCTGTTCTATGTGTGTGAAGGAAGCTTGTCCTGTTGTGCCTTTCAGTGTGTGTGAAGGAAGATTGTCCTGATGTACCTGTCCTTTGTGTGTGGAGGAAGCTTGTCCTGCTGCACCTGTTCTCTCTGTGTGGAGGAAGCTTGTCCTGCTGCACCTGTTCTCTCTGTGTGGAGGAAGCTTGTCCTGCTGCACCTGTTCTCTGTGTGGATGAAGCTTGTCTTGCTGCATGGGTTCTCTCTGTGGGAAGGAAGCTTGTCCTGCTGCACTTGTTCTCTGTGTGGATGAAGCTTGTCTTGCTGCACCTGTTCTCTGTGTGGATGACGCTTGTCTTGCTGCATGGGTTCTCTTTGTGGGAAGGAAGCTTGTCCTGCTGCACCTGTTCTCTGTGTGGATGAAGCTTGTCTTGCTGCATGGGTTCTCTCTGTGGGAAGGAAGCTTCTCCTTCTATACCTGTTCTCTGTGTGTATGAAGCTTGTGTTGCTGTACGGGCTCTCTATGTTGAAAGGAAGCGTGTCCTGTTGTGTCTGTTCTGTGTGTGAAGTAAGCTTTTTCTACTATGCCTGTTTTGGGTTTGCGAAGGAAGATTGCCCTGTTGTGCCTGTTCTGTGTGTGTGTGTGGAGGAAGCTTGCCCTGCTGTTCCTGTACTGTGTGTGTGGAGTAAGTTTGTCTTGCTGAACGGGTTCTCTGTGCGGGAAAGAAGCTTGTCCTCCTGTGCCTGTTCTGGGTGTGTGAAGGAAGCTTGTCCTGTTGTGCCTGTTCTGTGAGTGTGAAGGAAGATTGTCCTGTTGTTCCTGTTTAGTGTGTGTGTGTGTGTGTGTGTGCGTGTGTGTGGAGGAAGCTTTCCCTACTGTGCCTGCACTGTGTGTGTGGAGGAAGTTTAGCTTTCTGCACGAGTTCTCTGTGTGTGAAGGAAGCTTGTCCTGCTGTGCCTGTTCTATGTGTGTGGAGGAAGCTTGTCCTGTTGTGGCTGTACTGTGTGTGTGGAGGAGGTTTGCCTTGCTGCATGGGTTCTCTGTGTGGGAAGGAAGCTTGTCCTGTTGTGCCTGTTCTGTGTGTGTGAAGGGAGCTTGTCCTGCTGTGCCTGTTCTGTGTGTGTGTGAAGGAAGATTCTCCTGTTGTTCCTGTTCTGTGTGTGTGTGTGTGTGTGTGTGTGAAGGAAGCTTGTCCTGGTGTGTATGTTCTCTGTGTGTGGAGGAAGCTTGTCCTGCTGTGCCTGTTCTGTGAGTGTGAAGGAAGATTGTCCTGTTGTGCCTGTTCTGTGTGTGTGTGTGTGTGTGTGTGGAGGAAGCTTGCCCTTCTGTGTATGTTCTCTGTGTGTGGAGGAAGCTTGTCCCGCTGCACAGGTTCTCTGTGCTGTGGTGCGCACCTCTGTGTCTTCCATGTGTAGGTGCCTCTCCCAGTTCTCACCCAGGTTTGTCACTGTTTCTTGGGGCCCTTGGGATGCCTGTGTCTCTCTGGGGCCCCTTGTCCTGTCCTTCTAGTGAGGAAGTGGAGCGGGCTGAGGAGGAGGAAGCGAGGCAGAGAAGGACCGTCTGCTGCAGAGACTTCCGCAGGGGGTCACAAGTGTCAAGGTGACAGAGGGGAAGGGAGGGAGGAAGAGGGAAAAGAAGGAAAGGGCTGTCAGGGGAGAGACTATAATGAGAGGGGCGTGGAGGAGTGCACCAAAGGACATGGAGAGAGAGGGAAAGAGAGGGTCAACAGAGACAGGAGCTGGGAGGGGGAAGGGTTCATGCAAAGATAGAGGGAGGCGAGTGAGAGAGGTTCTCGGTGGAGGGGTGAGAGGGTGAGGGGAAGAGAAGGAAAAGCGAGAGGGAGAGGGGGCCACAGAGTGAGAGAACAGAAGACGTAATGACACTGCAATAGTCTTCAGACTTTTAAATGCTGAGTACGCAGCTGCTTAAAATTATTCCGTCTCCGCCCGCCCCCAAAATGGAGAAAACGTAAACATACGTTTCATAATTATTATATGAAGTGTAAAATATTGGAAGCAACCTAAAACATTTAAGTGGGGTTTGCAGCACACCCTGAAACAAAATATATAGGTTCTGATTCAGAAAGGTGAGCAGACATTTGGTCTAAGTTTAGAAGAAAAGTCTAAGTTTACAACTTTTCGGTATTCACAAAGGTAAGTTACGAGCTGTATCTTTACGTCTGCACTTGGGGCAGAATCTCCGCACTCTGGGCGGATATCCCCCCGAGTGCGGAGATTCCACTCCAGTTGTGAAGAGTACATTCCGGGTGTGGAGATTACACTCTGGGTGTCAAATGGAATCTCTGCACTCGGAGTGGAGATTCTGCCCGAGTGTGGAGATTCCACACCGACTGCAGAGATTCTGCCCAAGTGTGGAGATTCCACACCAACTGCAGAGATTCTGCCCGAGTGTGGAGATTCCACACCGAGTGCAGAGATTCTGCCCGAGTGCGGACATAAAGATATTATTCGTAACTTACTTTTGTGAATATCGAAAAGTCGCAAACTTTGACCTTTGGTCTAAACTAACACCAAAAGTCAAAGTTTACCTTTGTGAGTTGGGCCCTTAGTATATATTCAACCGTTATTCAGCGCTGCTTTTTAATTATCGCAATAATAATGTGCGGGTTGGGTGAAGAAGACATTTTAAAATAGCCCAAAAGCAATATTCTGGGTTCCTTTATTTCTTACACTTAATCATGTAAATGAAATGAAAACATATTCAAGCAAAGCACCTGCATGATGGGTGTCAAAGGGAGTTTAAGAAATGTCAAAGATCCCATTCATTCACTTTCTTGCCTTTTTTTTTTTTTAGGTTATTATGCCAAGCTGGCAGTTAGTCCTGGCTATTTAGTCAAAAGCGCTTTGAAGTCTGGGATTTTATAGCCCATTCTTATGATGTTATAAGTTCTGAAAGTGGAATGAAAGTGAAAACGTGTTGAAAGTGAACTTAATAGCCCCAAGGCACTGCATGGTGCTGGCTTAGGAGCAAGGGTGTTTGAAGGCGCTGAAAATCACATGGGACCGTGTATCAGCTATGAACAAATGTAACATGTGTACCTTTTCAGTGATGTTCAGATAATGGCTTTAAAAAACACACCCATCTACATGATTTTCAACATGTTACTGACGGACATCTCTCTGTGTTGAAAATCCAAAATGTGGCCCTTTATCATACTTAAGGGATTGGGTTAACTGTTTTTGGCAAAATTTCTTGAAATTTTATTTGCAATATCTCATAATTGTACATGAGGGCATATCACAAATTCAAAAGTCAACAAAAGGCATATTAGGGGCTTGGTTGAGAAACAAATGCCTCCCCCAAGAAATGTTCTGCTCAAACTTCTCTTCTGAGTACCATTTTCTGCTTCAACAGAAAAATCAACAGTATAAAATAGTGCAAAATCATCCTGCAAAATGTGTGAAATGTTATGAAATGTGACATTTTCAAATGTTTCTCGTTCTTCGGGTGTAATTAAAATTTCATTTATAGCTGGGATTTGATTAGGGGTGCATGAAAGAGTAGTGATATGTTTAGGGAATTGTCAGGATTATGGTTAGGGAATTACAAATGAAACCAATGTGTTCTTTCCTTGTCCTTATGGAAGGAACACGTGAGAGTTCCCTGCGCTGTGGAGAATACCAGGGTGTGCGTCATTCTCCTGACTCTAAGTACCATGAATGCTTGGTCAGGGAAACAGCAGTCCTTTCTCATGGTGCTACACCCTGTTGGAAAGAACAAAAGTTCTGACTACATCTAGTTCAGCCCACAACCAAACATTGTGATCCTGGGTACATCTGTACAATCCCTCTCCTTTATTTCGAGTACTGGGGCCCTTAGAATAGACTAAAAAATGAATAGTACCGTACTGTCTCTTACTGTTACATGCCTGAGATAGCCAATTACGTATTTGTGTTAGAGAATGAGGCGGGCCAAGACATCAGATAACAATGTTGTAGTATGAAAAGATTTACCCTAAAAGCAGCAAGACCTAGGGAGACGTTATGTAGGGAAGAACGAACTCAAACCAGAAGAATGAAAGGCAGAGCCTGCAGTGTCCTGGCAAAGTGTCAGGTTTTGGGTTAATGTTAGGGTTATGTATAAGGGTTAAGATTGTGATTGAGGTCAGGGCTATGGTTTCTGACAAGAATTAACAGGATCCATCCAAATATCAGGCAGAGCCTGCAGTGTCTTGGAGACATGTTAGGGTTAGGTTTATGGAAAAGGTTGGGGTTAGTGCTATAGTTATGGTTGAGGTTGGCATCGGTATTAAGGTTTTTGATAAGAACAAATTGGATTCATACAAATATCAGACAGAGCCTGCAGTGTCTCAGAGCAGTGCTAGGGTAAGGGCAAAAGTTAGCATTAGTGCTATGGTTGTGGTTAGGGTTGAGGTTGATGTTCGGGTTTATGGCAAGGACAAACTAGAGCTACTCAATATCAGGCAGAGCTGTAGTGTCTTGTAGAGGTGTTATGGTTAGGGTTAAGGTTAAAGATATGGTTAGAGATAAGGGTGGAATGCTGTTATGGTTAGGATTAAGGCTGAGGTTAGAGATGTGGTTAGAGTTAAGGCTGGGATGGTGTTAGAGTTCAGGCTACGGTTAGACATATGGTTAGAGTTAAGGTTTGAGGTGGTATTAGAGCTAGGGTTAGGATTACAGTTAAAGCTAGGGTGAGAGATATGGTTAGAATTAAAGCTGATATTGTGTTGGAGTTAGGGTTAGGATTAGAGTTAAAGCTAGGGTGAGAGATATGGTTAGAGTTAAGGTTGGGATGGTATTAGAGTTAGGGTTTGGGTTAAGGCTAGGGTTAGATATATGAGTTAGAGCAGAGGTTAGAGTTAAAGTAGGGATGGTATTGGAGTTAAGGTTAGGATTGGAGTTAAAGCTATGGTTAGAGATATGATTAGAGTTAAGTTTGGGATGATATTGGAGTTAGGATTAGAGTTAAAGCTAGGGTTATAGATATGGTTAGAATTAAAGTTAGGATGGTATTAGAGTTACAGTTAGGATTAGAGTTAAAGTTAGGGTTAGAGATAATTTTACAGTTAAAGTTGGGACGGTGTTAGGGATAGGATTAGAGTTAAAACTAGGGTTAGAGTGATATAAGAGTTAGGGTTAGCACTAAATCTAGGGCTAGTGATATGGTTTGAGGTACGATTGGGATAGTGTTAGAGTTAAGGCTAGGGTTAGAGGTACGGTTAGAGTTAAAGTTGGGATGGTACTAGAGTTACAGTTAGAATTAGAGTTAAATTTAGGGTTAGAAATAATGTTAGAGTTAAAGTTGGGATGGTATTAGAGTTAAGGTTAGGATTGGAGTTAAAGCTATGGTTAGAGATATGATTATAGTTAAGTTTGGGATGATATTGGAGTTGGGATTAGGTTGAAGGCTAGAGTTATAGATATGGCTAGAGTTAAGGTTAGGATGCTATCAGCGCTAAAGATAAGATTCAAGACATGAGTTAGAGCAGAGGTTGGAGTGGTATTAGAATTAGGGTTAGGGTTAGGGTTAGGGTTAGCGCTAAGGCTAGGGCTAATGATATGGTTAGAGTTAAGGGTGGGATGGTGTTAGAGTTAGGGTTAGGATTAGAGTTAAAGCTAGGGTTATAGATATGGTTAGAGTTAAAGTTGGGATGGTATTAGAGTTAGGGTCAGGGTTAAGACTAGGGTTAGAGGTATGGTTAGAGTTAAGGTTGGGATGGTATTAGAATTACAGTTAGGATTAGAGTTAAAGTTAGGGTTAGAGATAATTTGACAGTTCAAGTTGGGACGGTGTTAGGATAGGATTAGAGTTAAAACTAGGGTTAGAGATATTTTTAGAGTTAAGGTTGGAATGATATAAGAGTTAGGGTTAGCACTAAGGCTAGGGCTAGTGATACGGTTAGAGTTAAGGTTGGGATAGTGTTAGAGTTAAGGCTAGGGTTAGAGGTATGGTTAGAGTTAAAGTTGGGATGGTACTAGAGTTACAGTTAGAATTAGAGTTAAATTTAGGGTTAGAGATAATGTTTACTTAAAGTTGGGAAGGTATTAAAGTTACAGTTAGGATTAGAGGTAAAGCTAAGGTTAGAGATACTGTTAGAGTTAAGGTTGGAATGCTATTAAAGTTAGGGTTAGCACTAAGGCTAGGGCTAGTGATATGGTTAGTGTTAAGGTTGGGATGGTGTTACACTTAGGGCTAAGGCTAGGGTTTGAGATATTGTTAGAGGTAAGGTTGGGAGGGTATTAGGGTTAGGGTTAGAATCAAGACTAAGGCTAGGATTAGAGATATGATTAGAGTTAAATTTGGGATGGTGTTAGAGTTACAAGTAGAGCTAAGGCTAGGGTTAGAGATATGGTTAGAGTTAAGGTTAGGATGGTGTTAGAGGCTAGTTATAGTTAAAGTGAGGATGGATTTAAAGTTAGGGTTAGGTCTAAGATTAAGGCTATTTTTAGAGTTACGTCTCGGATTAGTGTTATGGTTATGGTTAAGAAGTAGTCCCTAACAAAGAGAGGATACACCTGAATAAAAGGCAGAGTCCACGAGTGCTGCGGAAAAGGCCTCACAAGATGGCTGCCGGGACGCTGGTTGAAGGGACAGTGAAATATTCCAGCACTTTCTTCCGCATTCTGGAAAAGTGGCTCACAGAAGCTACATCTCTCCATTAATGAAGAGAGCTTGCCTAAAAGCCGAGCATTTTAGACGCGGCGAGGAGCATGAAGAGATGCATGTCACACTGTAAACAGAAGTGGGAGTCTAGAGGATGCTGCTGCTAAAAGCTCCCTCCCCAGCCTGTGAATTCTGCTTCAACAACGCCTAAAAGCATCTATTGTGGTGAGTGATGTGGCCATTACAGAAGGACATCAAAGCCCATTCTGCGCTTTTAAGAGCGAAGCCGGAATCAACTTCCTTGGTTGTCGAAGGGGTGTGATCAGCAGGGCAGAGGAGACCCCCTTACAAACAAGGGGTGCGTTTCTGAGGACCAGTCCAAGATACAAAGGGATAACGTCTCTGTGGCAGTGCTTAACTTGTTAAACATAGCAGAAGTAAAGGGGCCACAAGGGCTGAAAAATGTCCTTAGGAGGTGGTCACTGTTGCTTGCACTGAGGGCACTGCCGTCTGCCACCAATGCTGTGTACCGCCGGCCCTGCTGTATGCCACTGGTGCTGTGTAGTGCCGGCACCTGCCACTAATGCTATCTACTGCTGCACTGCCTACTGCCACTGGTGCTGTGTACCGCCGGCACCTGCCACTAATGCTATCTACTGCTGCACTGCCTACTGCCACTGGTGCTGTGTACTGCCGGTACCTGCCACTAATGCACTACTGCACTGCCTACTGCCACTGGTGCTGTGTAGCGCCCGCACTGGTGCTGTGTAACGCTAGCACCTGCCACTATTGATATGTACTTCTGCACTGCCTACTGCCACTGATGCTGTGTAGCGCCTGCACTGGTGCTGTGTACCGCCGGCACCTGCCACTAATGCTATGTACTGCTGCACTGCCTACTGCCACTGGTGCTGTGTACCGCTGGCCCTGCTGTATGCCACTAATGAACTGCTGCACTGCATACTGCCACTGGTGCTGTGTAGCGCCGGCACTGCCTACTGCCACTGGTGCTGTGTAGCGCCGGCACTGCTGTATGCCATTGGTGCTGTGTAGTGCCGGCACCTGCCACTAATGCTATCTACTGCTGCACTGCCTACTGCCACTGGTGCTGTGTAGCGCCCGCACTGGTGCTGTGTAGTGCCGGCACCTGCCACCAATGCTGTGTACTGCTGCACTGCCTTTTGCCACTGCTGCTGTGATCCGCCGTCACTGCTGTATGCCATTGGTGGTGTGTAGTGCCGGCACCTGCCACTAATGCTATGTACTGCTGCACTGCCTACTGCCACTGCTGCTGTGTACCGCCGGCCCTGCTGTATGCCATTGGTGTTGTGTAGTGCCAGCACCTGCCACTAATGCTGTGTACTGCCTACTGCCACTGGTGCTGTGTACTGCCGACACTGCTGTCTGCCACTAATGTTCTGCTGCACTGCCTACTGCCACTGGTGCTGTGTAACACCGTCACCTGCCACTAATGCTATGTACTGCTGCACTGCCTACTGCCACTGCTGCTGTGTACCGCCGGCACTGCTGCTGTGTACCGCCGGCACTGCTGTTTGCCACTAATGCTATGTTGTGTTGATTTGTATAGCGCACTAATCCCCAAGAGGATATCCAGATGCTTGGGCAGGTGTGTAGGTGTGTGGTCCCCAAAGTGCTTATATGGAGAGCCTTCAGCTTCTTGCAGAACTCCAGAAGTGGGGAGGAGGCTCTGATGCGTTCCATATCTTGGGTGCGTTGTAGGAGAATGCTTTGCTTTTGCGGATGCTTGGAGTGTGTGCAAGCACGAGCGAGGCAGAGCGTACGTGTCTGGTGGGATGGTGTATGTGTATGCGGCTGTTCAGGTGTTCTGGTCCTGTGTTGTGTAGGGCTTTGTATGTGTGTGTGACAACTTTGAATTGGCTGCGCTTGTGATGGGGAGCCAGTGTAACTTCCTGAGGTATGATGTGATGTAGCGTCTGAGTCTTGCCACGGTGTTCTGGATTGTCTGAGTCTGTGTAGGAGGTGTTTAGAGATTCTGGCATCGAGAGTGTTGCCGCAGTCCAGCCTGCTGGTGGACAGTACTTGTGTGACGGTTCATCTGTGGGCTTCTTGAGGAGGGCATTGATTTCTGCAAGTTTCCATTCATCCGGGAAAGTGGCGAACGTGATGGAGATGTTCTTTAGTGATGATGTCAGGTTGTGGATTTGGTGGAGGCATTGGTCCGTTGGGGCCCCTGAGTGGATGGTATGGAAGATTGATGCTGTTTCAAAGAGAGGTGAATCAGACACATGGGTGGGTACAACAACTGCAAGTGCAGCTGAGCAGACCCTCACTCAGCACTGATAAGTACATGTGCCTCTGGGCCTCCGTACATTTGCCTGAACCGTGCCTTTATTGGGCAAGGCTTTCAGGACACACTTGTGGTCTCCTGTGATCCCTGCAGGCGGGCACTGAGTTCCTGCACTAATAGCCCATGTGCATGATGCAGTAACCAAACACTTCAACTAGCCCTCATTGGGTCTTACGTCTGTTCTGCCCCTTGTGCCCCCTTGTCCTATACTGAGAAGGCTGTGGGGCAACAGGGATCCACCAAAGAAAGAAATAACCTACTTTGATTACTTTAATCAGTCTTTAAGGTGATTCTGTTTACTCAGCACGAGTAAGCAAAGGTCTTAGACTCTAAACACTTTACCCAAAACTGATGTTTAGTATATACAAGCCTGTTAACCATCCTAGTGTCACAAACACTAACCGTAAAGTGCCAGGACCACTGTACTCGAAGGAGCACTTGACAAACTCAGCTGGGATGACTAGTTTGTAGGACTGAAGACCATTTTACTCTCCTGTCATCCTCAAGCGTACCTGAGAACCTAAGCCTCCTCAGTGCATCAGAGGGCATAGAAAAACAGATCCCAAAAAATAGAAATCACAGTAAGCTCGAGGCACTCTCTTGTCTATTTAGGAGTTTTACATTTCTTGGAACAAACTCTCGCCATATCAACTGACCATCCATGCCCGCGGCACGTGGAAGGACTTCAACGAGCTGTAGCCCAACCGGAGCTACGTTTGATCTAGACACCACAAACACTTTGCTCCTTTGCCTTGGACTACTGGTCCTTTAACTGCTAGTAGTTAATGACAATAATGATTTCTTGAAAGCCTGAAAGATTCCCCTAACCTGAGACCTGAGAGTCTCCGAGGCACCCTGTAGTGACCGGAGAGTCAAGTTTACATTGTTCATCAGCCGCCATCTTTGGCTTCCCCTACATTACGCTAAGTTAAGATGTCCACATCTAACTGCAAAGTATGGACTAGAGACCTCTGGTCTGGATCAGGAATTATAATTTCAACTGCTTTGTAGATTTTGTAAGGATAAAAATGTATTATGCTTGGACATAGACCTTTATTTAATATAATGGCAATTCTGTTTTTTTGCATCTCATTCCAACCTTCACATAGAATACACTACAATAATGCAATAAATGTATAAAGCGCACAGCTGCTTCCGAAGAAGCGTCCAGGCGCTAGCAGCAAAATTCCAAAGCTGAACTGGACCACAGAAACAATCCCTAGACAAATACCTAAACGTTAAAAAGAAATGTACTCAAGTTTTAAGGAAAAATGGATTTAGAGGGGACGAGACGTAGACCAAGCGGTAGGGCGATCCAAGGTTTGGCAGGAATAAACAAAAAGGATCTCTCACCTCTTCTAGCCTTATGGATCCTAGGACTTTGCAGAAGCTTTGGATCATCAGACCTCAAGGACCTGGACTGACAGTGGGCTTCAAGCCTGTTTCTTAGATTCAGGGTCCCTTCCTCTTAAAAACTCTATGGGCCAAGGTTAGTGCCTTAACTGTGACTCAATTGGCTATGGGTAGCCAGTGAAGTTGGCACAAATAAGCAAGCACTGATAAGTGAAGGGGACGTTTAGGATTAGCCTCACTGCAGCCTTTTGAATAATCTGCAGGTGATGCATAAACTAAGACGACAAGCCCAGATATAAGCTATTAACCACTGGAGCATCAAGGGAGCTCCAGTGCCCTCTCTGACCATCGGAGGGACAGGACCTAAAATTATGGACCAGTACGACAAACTAACAGTGCTTCGTTTGCGGTTGCTCGGTGCTCCCTACAACTCACGAGCTCTAAAGAAGAACCTGTTTGTCGAGATGTGACCTTCGCAGATAGACTGAATACTCCAGATGTGGTTGGCAAACTTGGATACTATGCTTCAGATATGGTACCTACAACTGGGGGAGTCAGAACTAGACATGATTCTCATGTGGCCTTCACATCACACAACACAATATGTCGTCAATGAGGCCCTCAAAATTGAACACAGAACTCCCCTGATTTGGCCTATAGAACTGGACATGGTTAATACAATTCTCCAACGTGGTCTCATACACTAAATATATCATTCCAGATATCACCTCTAGAATCTGATACTGTTTTCCAAATGAACTTCCAGAGCTGGACACAATGCAAAAGGGCCCTCCAGAACTGCCCACAATATGTGCATGGCCTTCACAAATAAGCACAAATTCCCACAAAGTGGCTTCAAACCTCGAGACAGTCCTCAAAATAGAACCTCAATAATTGGACACAAGAGAACCAGATTTGACTTCAGAACCAAACAGTGTTCCGGATGTCCAACCTCTCCACAAGAGTGGGTCTTCATCCACTCGTCCCACTGCTTTCAAAGTCTTACCCTCCCGCTCCTCCTCACTGCCTGGAGAGTATCTCCTTTCTGTGATGTAGTAGCCCACCACCCTCCCTCCTCGCTCTCTTTTACAACCTTTGTAGGCCTGCTGTGCCATTTAGCACCCACGGGACACTCCGGGACTGGTCTAGATATTGGCGGAGGGGAATACTTCATCACAACTTTGACATATAGCTCATCCGCCGTTTTACGATCCCATTATATCCTGTGGCCATCGTAATACGGCGACGGGATATGCGCCACGTTTGTGATGGAGTAACCCATCCGTCAAGATCTAAATCAGTCCCTAACAACTCCGCACTCAACCACACCACAGCATTAGCTATAGGGGAACCAAGTACGGACATTGAATGTGATGTACCACTCCCGAGGCTCACCGGGGAATGTGTCTTTCTCTGAAACCCCTTAATCTTCTCTCTTCTTAGCTCATGTATGTATCCATGCATGTATGTATGCATGTATGAAGGCATGCATGTATGTGTGTACACACGTATGTATGTTAGAATAGTATAGTATCTCAGGGTGTTTTCAAATCTAAGCTGACAGCTCCTCCATCCGAGACAAGGGCCCAGCTGAAGGTTATCTTTGGACCTCTTCCCTGCCCACCATCCCCCTTTACATGTGCTAGCCAGGGGTGAATGCAGGGCACAGACATATCATCAGCAATCATTAAATCTTTAAAACAAGCATTGTCAAACACCAGTAGTTCTAGGTAGCTTATAAATTCACGCATTTCTTCATCAATTGGCAGGTGCGGTGCATTCAGTACACTAAGTTATGCCTTATCAGCTCATGCAAGTGCCTTTTGTAGAAATGAACTAACACCAATCGTGTTTGACATCTTTATATGAGAGGTATGTTTGTGTTGTGGCAGACGGCTGCTGGAGGCGGGGCGGTTTGTGTTGTGGCGGACGGCTGCTGGAGGCAGGGTGGTTTGTGTTGTTTTTGACGGAAGGCTGCTGGAGGCGGGGCAGATTGTGTTGTTTGTGATGGAAGGCTGCTGGAGGCAGGGTGGTTTGTGTTGTTTGTGATGGAAGGCTGCTGGAGGCGGGGTGGTTTGTGCTGTTTGTGATGGAAGGCTGCTGGAGGCAGGGTGGTTTGTGTTTGTGGCGGATGGCTGCTGGAGGCGGGGCGGTTTGTGTTTGTGGCGGATGGCTGCTGGAGGCAGGGTGGTTTGTGCTGTTTGTGATGGAAGGCTGCTGGAGGCGGGGCGGTTTGTGTTTGTGGCGGATGGCTGCTGGAGGCAGGGTGGTTTGTGTTGTTTGTGATGGACGGCTGCTGGAGGCAGGGCGGTTTGTGTTGTTTGTGATGGAAGGCTGCTGTAGGCAGGGTGGTTTGAGTTGTTTGTGATGGAAGGCTGCTGGAGGCAGGGTGGTTTGTGCTGTTTGTGATGGAAGGCTGCTGGAGGCGGGGCGGTTTGTGTTTGTGGCGGATGGCTGCTGGAGGCAGGGTGGTTTGTGCTGTTTGTGATGGAAGGCTGCTGGAGGCGGGGCGGTTTGTGTTTGTGGCGGATGGCTGCTGGAGGCAGGGTGGTTTGTGTTGTTTGTGATGGACGGCTGCTGGAGGCAGGGCGGTTTGTGTTGTTTGTGATGGAAGGCTGCTGTAGGCAGGGTGGTTTGAGTTGTTTGTGATGGAAGGCTGCTGGAGGCAGGGTGGTTTGTGCTGTTTGTGATGGAAGGCTGCTGGAGCCAGGACAGTTTGTGTTGTTTGTGGCAGATGGCTGCTGGAGGCAGGGTGGTTTGTGTTGTTTGTGATGGAAGAGTGCTGGAGGCGGGGCAGTTTGTGTTGTTTGTGATGGAAGGCTGCTGGAGGCAGGGTGGTTTGTGTTGTTTGTGGCGGATGGCTGCTGGAGGCAGGGCGGTTTGTGTTGTTTGTGGCGGATAGCTGCTGGAGGCAGGGCGGTTTGTGTTGTTTGTGGCGGAAGGCTGCTGGAGGCAGGGCAGTTTGTGTTGTTTGTGATGGAAGGCTGCTGGAGCCAGGACAGTTTGTGTTGTTTGTGGCGGATGGCTGCTGGAGGCAGGGTGGTTTGTGTTGATCCCCTCATTGTGCACTTTAATGAGCACAAGATGCAGCCTGTATAAGATTTCCAACCATCCTTTCTTTCTAGAGCACTAACTCTACCTAGGAAATGGATAAAAAAGCTTAAGGCAAAACAGACAGTGGCGGCAACGCCCCCCACTTTTTGCCCCTCATGAAGAGTGTCTGTCAGGCTGAACAAAGGTCAGCCTGACAGCCACTCTCCATGTTCAGCTCAGGCAGCCAGGAGCGAGACATGCGCGATTGGTGCAGACTCCTGGCTGCCTGAGCTGAACTTTGCTGGGCTGAGGAGGTCACAGCTCCTATGGGCGTGACCTCCTCGGCTCAGCAAAGGTGCCTGGAGGCCGCTTCAGTTTAAGCCCTGAAGCGCCCAGGGCGAGTGTCAATCAGTGACACTTCGTCACAGAGTGGGGTGGGGTCAGCAGTCTCACTGACCCCATCCCACTCTGTGACGAGGCTGGGACTGCTGCCTTCCCTTATTGGCTGACCTATGGTCAGCCAATGAGGGAAGGCAGCAGTCCCAACCCTCCTGGAACCTGGAGGCTGAAGGTAAGTGTGTGTGTATGTGTGTGATGTTTAAAATTGAATTTTTGGTGCGTGTGTGCATGTTTGAGTGTTATGAGTGTTGTTAATGGATGTGAGTGCGTGTGTGTGAAAGAATGAGTGTGTGCGATCTTTTAAAATGAATGTTTGGTGCGTGCATGTTTGAATGGTATGAGTGTTGTTAATAGATGTGCATGCGTGCATGAGTGTTTGTGTGTGAAAGAATGAGTGTGTGTGTGTGTGTGTGTGTGTGTGTTTGTGTGTCCCGACTTTTTATCACCTATACCTACATTCTTCCAAGACTGAATTCCTCCTCATCTCCCCTGCAAAACTGACACTTCCATTACAATCCTGGATGGACATAGTCAGCATCCTCAACAGAAAACCCACCATCGCTGATGGTGCCAAATCCCTCAGAGTCATCCTAGACCCAAAGCTCAACTTGCAGCCTCAGAGCAGCACCGTGGCCAGAAACGAGTGCTATCAACTGAGCCTTCGATGTCTCTGCATTCCTGAGCACGCTCATACGTTGGTGCTTTCCTGTATCGGCCAATCTAATTCCCTCTTGACTGGTCTCCCCAAAACCCATCTCACCCCCTGAAATCGATTCTACACTGAGCGTCGCGCTTCATCTAAGGGTCAAAGGAATGACCACATCCCACCTATGCTGGTCTCGCTCCGCTGGTTACCCATCGACGACAAGTCCCACCTATGCTGGCCTCGCTCTGCCGGTTACCATTGATGATAGGTCCCACCTATGCTGGCCTCGCTCTGCTGGTTACCATCGACGATAGGTCCCACCTATGCTGGTCTCCCTCCGCCGGTTACCCATCGACTATAGGTCCCACCTATGCTGATCTCGCTCTGCCGGTTACCCATCGACGATAGGTCCCACCTATGCTGGTCTCCCTCCGCCGGTTACCCATCGACGATAGGTCCCACCTATGCTGGTCTCGCTCCGCTGGTTACCCATCGACTATAGGTCCCACCTATGCTGGTCTCGCTCCGCCGGTTACCCATCGACTATAGGTCCCACCTATGCTGGTCTCGCTCCGCTGGTTACCCATCGACGATAGGTCCCACCTATGCTGGCCTCGCTCCGTCAGTTACCATCGACTACAGGTCCCACCTATGCTGGCCTCGCTCTGCCGGTTACCATTGATGATAGGTCCCACCTATGCTGGTCTCGCTCTGCCGGTTACCCATCGACGATAGGTCCCACCTATGCTGGTCTCCCTCCGCCGGTTACCCATCGACGATAGGTCCCACCTATGCTAGTCTCGCTCCGCTGGTTACCCATCGACTATAGGTCCCACCTATGCTGGTCTCGCTCCGCTGGTTACCCATCGATGACAGGTCCCACCTATGCTGGCCTCGCTCCGCCGGTTGCCCATTGACGATAGGTCCCACCTATGCTGGCCTCGCTCTGCCAGTTACCATTGATGATAGGTCCCACCTATGCTGGTCTCGCTCCGCCGGTTGCCCATCGACGATAGGTCCCACCTATGCTGGTCTCCCTCCGCCGGTTACCCATCGACTACAGGTCCCACCTATGCTGGCCTCGCTCTGCCAGTTACCATTGATGATAGGTCCCACCTATGCTGGTCTCCCTCCGCCGGTTGCCCATCGACGATAGGTCCCACCTATGCTGGTCTCCCTCCGCCGGTTACCCATCAACTATAGGTCCCACCTATGCTGGTCTCGCTCTGCCGGTTACCCATCGACGATTGGTCCCACCTATGCTGGTCTCCCTCCGCCGGTTACCCATCAACGATAGGTCCCACCTATGCTGGTCTCGCTCCGCCGGTTACCCATCGACGATAGGTCCCACCTATGCTGGTCTCGCTCTGCCGGTTACCCATCGACGATAGGTCCCACCTATGCTGGCCTCGCTCCGCCGGTTACCCAATGACGAAAGATCCCACCTATGCTGGTCTCGCTCCGCCGGTTGCCCATCGACGATAGGTCCCACCTATGCTGGCCTCGCTCCGCCGGTTACCCAATGACGAAAGATCCCACCTATGCTGGTCTCGCTCCGCCGGTTACCCATCGACGATAGGTCCCACCTATGCTGGCCTCGCTCCGCCGGTTGCCCATCGACGATAGGTCCCACCTATGCTGGCCTCGCTCCGCCGGTTACCCATCGACGATAGGTCCCACCTATGCTGGCCTCGCTCCGCTGGTTACCATCGACTACAGGTCCCACCTATGCTGGCCTCGCTCCGCCGGTTACCCATCGACGATAGGTCCCACCTATGCTGGCCTCGCTCCGCTGGTTACCATCGACTACAGGTCCCACCTATGCTGGCCTCGCTCCGCTGGTTACCCATCGACGATAGGTCCCACCTATGCTGGTCTCGCTCTGCCCGTTACCCATCGACGATAGGTCCCACCTATGCTGGTCTCGCTCCGCCGGTTACCCATCGACTATAGGTCCCACCTATGCTGGCCTCGCTCCGCCGGTTACCCATCGACGATAGGTCCCACCTATGCTGGTCTCGCTCCGCCGGTTACCCATCGACGATAGGTCCCACCTATGCTGGCCTCGCTCCGCCGGTTACCCATCGACGATAGGTCCCACCTATGCTGGTCTCGCTCTGCCGGTTACCCATCGACGATAGGTCCCACCTATGCTGGTCTCCCTCCGCCGGTTACCCATCGACGATAGGTCCCACCTATGCTGGTCTCGCTCCGCTGGTTACCCATCAACTATAGGTCCCACCTATGCTGGTCTCGCTCCGCCGGTTACCCATCGACTATAGGTCCCACCTATGCTGGTCTCGCTCCGCTGGTTACCCATCGACGATAGGTCCCACCTATGCTGGCCTCGCTCCGCCAGTTACCATCGACTACAGGTCCCACCTATGCTGGCCTCGCTCTGCCGGTTACCATTGATGATAGGTCCCACCTATGCTGGTCTCGCTCCGCCGGTTGCCCATCGACGATAGGTCCCACCTATGCTGGTCTCGCTCCGCCGGTTACCCATCAACGACAGGTCCCACCTATGCTGGCCTCGCTCTGCCGGTTACCTTTGATGATAGGTCCCACCTATGCTGGTCTCGCTCCGCCGGTTGCCCATCGACGATAGGTCCCACCTATGCTGGTCTCCCTCTACCGGTTACCCATCAACTATAGGTCCCACCTATGCTGGTCTCGCTCTGCCGGTTACCCATCGACGATTGGTCCCACCTATGCTGGTCTCCCTCCGCCGGTTACCCATCGACGATAGGTCCCATCTATGCTGGTCTCGCTCCGCCGGTTACCCATCGACGATAGGTCCCACCTATGCTGGCCTCGCTCCGCCGGTTGCCCATCGACGATAGGTCCCACCTATGCTGGTGTCGCTCCGCCGGTTACCCATCGACGATAGGTCCCACCTATGCTGGCCTCGCTCCGCCGGTTACCCATCGACTATAGGTCCCACCTATGCTGGTCTCGCTCAGCCGGTTACCATTGATGATAGGTCCCACCTATGCTGGCCTCGCTCCGCCGGTTACCCATCGACGATAGGTCCCACCTATGCTGGTGTCGCTCCGCCGGTTACCCATCGACGATAGGTCCCACCTATGCTGGCCTCGCTCCGCCGGTTACCCATCGACGATAGGTCCCACCTATGCTGGTGTCGCTCCGCCGGTTACCCATCGACGATAGGTCCCACCTATGCTGGCCACGCTCCGCCGGTTACCCAATGACGAAAGATCCCACCTATGCTGGTCTCGCTCCGCCGGTTACCCATTGACGATAGGTCCCACCTATGCTGATCTCGCTCCGCCGGTTGCCCATCGACGATAGGTCCCACCTATGCTGGTCTCGCTCTGCCGGTTACCCATCGACTATAGGTCCCACCTATGCTGGCCTCGCTCCGCCGGTTACCCATCGACGATAGGTCCCACCTATGCTGGCCTCGCTCCGCTGGTTACCCATCGACTATAGGTCCCACCTATGCTGGTCTCGCTCCGCCGGTCGCCCATCGACGAAAGGGGTACATACCAGACTGCGTGCATTACACATGAGGCCCTACACACATGCAGCCCCCGTTACCTGGAGGAGAAACTCAAGCCTTCAGGGTTGTCCTAGACCCTGGAGAAACGCTGAGGCGCTGCTGCTAGAGCCCTCGAGCTTTGGAAAGAAGGGACCCCAAGCATATTCCTTCGGAATGTGGAACTCACTACCCCAAACCTTGCACTGCTGCCTTGCTGATGACTTTCAAAACAGAACTAAAAACCCTCCTCCTTCCCTCCTTCCCTCCTTCAGCCATGTTTTAGCTGAGTCCTTTCAGGCAATTCCCCTCCACTGAGAACGCGCTCACTCACCTCTTGGCACTGAGCTTCCCTTCATCAGGTGCTTACATGTATCTCACTCCTCTATTTTCCGATTGTTTCACTGCTGTATACACCGACTGTGCAACCAGGGGTGAAGCTTTAGGGGGCGGGGGTTTCAATAAAATGTATTTTCTGGAAACTAGTTGGGTACAGTTGGGTAAAGTGAGGTGTCTGTCAGATTTCACCAGGAATTTTGACAACAACCACAGACAAAAATACACACACACACACCCTTCCTCAAAAATGTTGGTAACTTTACAGAATATTGTGTTTTCTCTCGTTTCGCTCCCCTGTTGCCCCTCTCATGTGTCCTGCTTCTCATATAACGCCTCGTCGGGGGTAGTAAGCGCTATATATATACTATTACTATGTATTTTGACATTACATGCCAGCGCGATTGATGGAAAACCAGAAGCACCCCCCCCCTCCCCACACACCAAACACCCCAATCCAACAGACCGAGCTCCGCCCCCGTGTACACCCGAATTCATCTGGTAATTCTGTAATTCTAGAGCTCATGTAAGTATCTGTAACCAGCCATTTAATGACATATTCCTACAGTAAAGCACTGTAGCGCCTATAGCCAATATCCCCGCTATATGCAAAACAAATTAAATAAGTTGCCTTCAATACCGCGGGAGAGATAGCTCTGCTGTGCGATACCAAGCACAACGACGCTTAGACAGCACCTGCCAACAGTATGGTTGCAAAGGTGTGGGGTGGACATATGGGGGTGACCTGAAAACCCCCTTTATCTGCAGGACAGATGTACACAATGTGCGGGGCCCGGGGCCTAGGAGCGGACAGAGGAGGCCAGGGGCTGGTTTGGGAAGGAGGCACGCCATTGGACAGGATTAGGCTCAGGAAGTACCACAGGCACCCAATGAGAGACGGAGACACCGGCGGGGTACCAAAAGCAGAGATGGACCCTGAGGAGGTGTGAGGCGGGGGCTGAATCCCAGAGAGGATGCTAAGAGGCCAGGCCTCTGGGGGTGGCAACCGGAAAGACTTGGGGGGGACGGGCCACAACGCAAAAATACTGAGAGACCAAGTAAATGAATATGCTCATAATGGGGTTACTAGGTGATAGGGCCACTGGAATTATGCGGCAGGAGAGGCCCAGATTATGTGGTAGGGCGGACTAATTTATGCGGCAAAAAAAGGCATATTATGAGGCATAATGCTGCACATTTTGTAACAGCATTACTTCATTATTTTGACATTTCTACACCTATTAACACTGTCTGTGTTTTTTTTTTTATCCCATTAGTACCAGTTTAACACCCAAATATAGCAGTAAGCTACAGAAAGGTGACCAGTCCGTCTTCTTGGAGGGTCGTCCACTGAGTGGCAACACGTGTTGCTGCATTTTTAGTAACTCTTGAGCCGTTTGAGCTAGAAACAATTTTTTGTTCTAATCTGCAGACTATGCCGCAAGTGATGGATTATGTGGCAAAAGCGGTGAATCTATAATTATGTGAAAATCGCTGCAGCTGCACAATCATATAATTCCAGTGGCCCTGCTGATGGAGTAAAACTCAGAGGCCACCGGGGAGGAAACAAACATAAATGGGAGGGAGTGGGGGCGAGGCTTTGGCATAGAGAGAGACCGGTACACTGGCTCACACAGCCTCAGCAGCAGCAGGGAGACCTGGGGGTCCTGGAGCAAACTGGGGGACTCAGAGTGCATCCAGGGAAGGACACACTGAGGAGAACCCAGGATAAAGGCTGAGACTCCAGGAGACAACACCTGAGGCTGTGGAGGGATACAGGAGCAGGCTTCACCACTCATTATACTCAGACACTGAGCAGGCGTCAAGATCCAGACTGACGGGGCACCATGAGACAGACTGAGAGGGCACCAGGAGACAGACTGAGGGCGCACCATGAGACAGACTGAGAGGGCACCAGGAGACAGACTGAGGGGGCACCAGGAGACAGACTGAGGGGGCACCATGAGACAGACTGAGAGGGCACCAGGAGACAGACTGAGGGGGCACCAGGAGACAGACTGAGGGGGCACCAGGAGACAGACTGAGGGGGGATCAGAAGCAAGTCTAAGGGGGCACCAGGAGACAGACTGAGGGGGCACCAGGAGACAGACTGAGGGGGGATCAGAAGGCAGTCTGAAGGGACACCAGGAGACAGACTGAGGGGGGATCAGAAGGCAGTCTGAGGGGGCACCAGGAGACAGACTGGGGGGGGGGCAGTCGGAAGGCAGTCTGAGGGGGCACCAGGAGACAGACTGGGGGGGCTCGGGAGGCAGTTTGTGGGGGGCACAAGGAGACAGACTGGGGGGGGCACCAGGAGACAGACTGGGGTGAGACAGACTGAGGGGGGATCAGAAGGCAGTCTGAGGGGCACCAGGAGACAGACTGGGGGGGGGTCGGAAGGCAGTCTGAGGTGCACCAGGAGACAGACTGGGGTGGCTCGGAAGGCAGTCTGAGGGGGCACCAGGAGTCAGACTGAGGGGGGGATAGAAAGGCAGTCTAAAGGGGCACCAGGAGACAGACTGGGGGCATCAGAAGGCAGTCTGAGGGGGCACCAGGAAACAGACTGGGGGGGCTCGGAAGGCAGTCTGAGGGGGCACCAGGAGACAGACTGGGGGGGGTTGGAAGGCAGTCACAGGGGGCACCAGGAGACAGACTGAGGGGAATCGGGATGCAGTTTGAGGGGGGCACAAGGAGACAGACTGGGGGGGATCGGAAGGCAGTCTGAGGGGGCACCAGGAAACAGACTGAGAGAGACTGAGGGGGCACCAGGAGACAGACTGGGGGGGGATCGAAAGGCAGTCTAAAGGGGCACCAGGAGACAGACTGAGAGAGACTGAGGGGGCACCAGGAGACAGACTGAGAGAGACTGAGGGGGCACCAGGAGTCAGACTGGGGGGGGATCGAAAGGCAGTCTAAAGGGGCACCAGGAGACAGACTGAGAGAGACTGAGGGGGCACCAGGAGACAGACTGAGAGAGACTCAGGGGGCACCAGGAGTCAGACTGGGGGGGATCGAAAGGCAGTCTAAAGGGGCACCAGGAGACAGACTGAGAGAGACTGAGGGGGCACCAGGAGACAGACTGAGAGAGACTGAGGGGGCACCAGGAGACAGACTGAGGGGGCATGAAGATCCAGACTGAGGGGGATCGGAAGGCAGTATGAGGGGGCACCAGGAGACAGGCTGAGGGGGCACCAGGAGACAGATTGAGAGAGACTGAGGGGGCACAAGGAGACAGACTGAGAGAGACTGAGGGGGCACCAGGAGACAGATTGAGAGAGACTGAGGGGGCACAAGGAGACAGGCAGAGGGGCCATGAAGATCCAGACTGAGGAGGGATCAGAAGGCAGTATGAGGGGGCACCAGGAGACAGGCTGAGGGGGCACCAGGAGACAGATTGAGGGGCAGAGGAGACAGATTGAGGGGCAGAGGAGACAGCAGGGTACAGGGAGGGACACACCATTTGGGAGGCCTAGATTGGCACATCTCTGAGGGGGTGAGGCAAGGGACAGCAGACTCTTTCTTCTTTCCCTCAGTGCACACATGAGCACTCACCTAAGCAGGTGGTGGAACAAGCAGGCACCAGCAGTGAATGTGCTTACTGTATGTACAGCCTCAGAGCTGGGGCCCAGAAGAGCAACAAACAGAGGGCACTGAAGGAAATTCCAAACCACACAACTATTGGCAGTCATATTGGAATGGGAAAATTATAATTCCAACTCAAAACACAGATTGCAAGAACACAAAAAAACTTGTGGAACTCCATTTGTTACCACCTGTGGCCTCATGGCAGAATATTGTAAATAAGCAGAGGCTTGGGTTAAAGTGCTGGGCTCAGAGAGACAAGCATGCAGAGAGAAACAGGTACCTCGAGAAAAGGAGAGAGAAAAGGAAGGGAAAATATGTGAGTGGAAGGAAGTGACGTGGAATAAATAGGAGGGCAACGAAAGAAGAGGGGACTAGCACAGAGAGGGGAGTGAAAAGAAGAGTCCCAGGGATGCTGAAAGTGTGATGGATGCTCAACTTATATTGAAATAGGGATGGCAATCTTGGATTCAGTCCATCTCCAAGTAAAACACAACAGCAGGGCATCGTAGACTTAGGCTCACAGTCGAGTCCTGATTTTTAAAAAATGACAAAAGCCCGACTGTATTACAAAAACGTAGGAGAAAGGGTTGTCTTAAGTATAAAGGGCCGGATGTACAAAGCCATTTAGCATTTCTTAACGGTTTGAATCTCTGTTTGGGAAATGTATTACCAGCCCATTGGAACAAATGCAATCAGAGTTCCCAATTCCTACATTGTAGGAATTGCTATTAGGAAATCGATAATTACATATATATCATTTTCGGTTTCCTAAATAGCGATTTCTATGGAGTCCCTATTTAGGAAATGCAAAATTACATTTTGACACATCTGGCCAATGGTGCCTTTATGGCATAAATATTTAAATGTGTGATACGTAGAGTGTGTGGTGCAGATGACAAACTCTCTTGCGTTGATGTGATAGGACTCCATAGGTGGAACAATGATCCATCAAAGAGCCAATAGAAAGAGGCAACAGGCTTATAGTCCTCTAGGGAGGAGTCAAATCCTGCCCCATGTCTGTGTTAAGCTCTGAGTAACAGTACGTTGTGACAGGTGTACTGTCTAGC
Organism: Pleurodeles waltl; assembly: GCF_031143425.1. Taxonomy (NCBI): domain Eukaryota; kingdom Metazoa; phylum Chordata; class Amphibia; order Caudata; family Salamandridae; genus Pleurodeles; species Pleurodeles waltl. Next base: position 1,528,086,390 of record NC_090446.1, on the reverse strand, counting down.
CAGCCCTAAAAGAATACACATGCATTTATTTTCCACTAGTTTAATATTATAATTACCATGTGCCACACTGTTTAAAAGTATTGTCACTTTCGGCCAATTTTAAGTTTGATTACATACTGAAATAGTGAAATAATACGTTAATTGTAAAAACAAAAACTTGAAACATGTTTTGGTATTCCTGTGCGTCTACAATAATTTGTTGTTTTTGTAAAGCACACGTGCGGACAGGAGGCCTCCTCAGACCACAAACCTCAGGCACCAGGTCATATTTTATAAATGTATCACAGAGTGCTTTAAACGTCATACATCTTTCCTCATAGTTTCACGTGCACAGGACGACGTTAGGAAAGTATAGATTTATCATTATATGTGAACATGCGGTATATCCATGTGCCCAGTACTTCAGAAAGGGCCACAGGTACGAACACGTTTTCCCATAGACACAGAATGGGTAAAACCCTTTGGTACACCTGGCCCTAAGTGCGTATGATTCCATGTTTATTAATGCATGAAATAAGTCCGAAATAGAGACATAATGTGGAAACATTCATTGATTTCTGTTGACAGCCAAGCTGAAGATGGTGTAATTTTATTTTATATATGAATATATACATTGACGTCATAATATTGCTTTCATATGTACATCAAACACTATGCCTCGGGTGTGGCTGAAAAGCAAGCCTATTTCCTTTTACAAGGGGGACATTATAGGGGCGTGATATCCGTGACCATGACGTCATGAATAGGCTAATTTCCACCCCCCGTGCTTTGTGTAGGACTTGTGACTTTGGGCCGATGGCCTCTACTGCCCCGAAGTCCACAAACACCAGCAATCTGGGTAAAGTAATGAAACAATCCGTCAGGGCGACAAGTGCAAGGATGAATTGCTAACATGCGCCTCTTTCTGCCGCCCTCTGGTTTAGCATCCTTCTAGAAGCTTCTCGGGTCACCTGCAGGGAGGTGTGCATCTCCCGCCGGACTCGCGGGGGGCCTCCTATGTTCACCCTGAGAAGCACCGCGGGGGTAGCACCCCTGTGGTACTCTGCCTTCTGCACCCCTCCCTCAGCTGGGCCCCCCACCCTCACCAATACTGCCCCCGCCCGGTGGTGTCCGGTGTGTTTACACGTCCCCCGCGTGAGAGGCACCCAGAGTAACCCCCTCCCTCAGCGGGGCCCCCCACCCTCACCAATACTGCCCCCGCCCGGTGGTGTCCAGTGTGCTTACACGTCCTCCGCGTCAGAGGCACCCAGGATAGCACCCCCACCCCCCTCTTCTCCACCCCTCCCTCAGCTGCCCCCAACCTTACCAATAATGCCCCATCCTGTGATATCCAGTGTGTTTACACGTCCTCCGCGTGAGAGGCACCCAGAGTAACCCCCACCCCTCTTCTTCTCCACCCCGCCCTCAGCCGGGCCCCCCACCCTCACCAATACTGCCCCCGCCCGGTGGTTTCCGGTGTGTTTACACGTCCTCCGCGAGAGAGGCACCCAGAGTAACCCCCACCCCTCCCTCAGCCGGGCCCCCCACCCTCACCAATACTGCCCCCGCCCGGTGGTGTCCGGTGTGTTTACACGTCCTCCGCGTGAGAGGCACCCAGAGTAACCCCCACCCCTCCCTCAGCCGGGCCCCCCACCCTCACCAATAATGCCCCCGCCCGGTGGTTTCCGGTGTGTTTACACGTCCTCCGCGTGAGAGGCACCCAGAGTAACCCCCACCCCTCTTCTTCTCCACCCCTCCCTCAGCTGGGCCCACCCTCACCAATAATGCCCCCGCCCGGTGCTGTCCGGTGTGTTTACACGCCCCCCGCGTGAGAGGCACCCAGGGCGCCGCAGGAGTCCAGGCAGATCACATCCGCCGTGATTTATCTCCCCGGTCACCCTGTCAAAAAAAGCCATTGCATCCGTCGCTCAGCCGCGATGTCCTTCCCTTGACGTGCAGATGGCGACCAGAGAAGCCCGACCACCGATCCCTGGCGACGAGGGCACTGCCAGGCTCCCAGAGGCCCGGAGCAGGGCGCACAGGCCCCGCCGGGGTCCGTGTGCCAAGAGGGAAACGGGTCAAAATACAGCGATAATCAGGGCGTGGTGGTCCCCTCAGGCATCTGGGCCTCGGTGCCACTGCGCCTGCTGCACCAATGGGAACTTCACCCCTGCTAGAAGTCAAATAGCCTTGTTAGAGATTTTACCTGGGAAATCTAAAAAAAATAAGGTAAGGTCACCCGAAAGAAAGAAATTAATTAATTGGATTTTTTCACTCCTGCCACATTGAGGTACTGGGGTTGTACAGGGGTCCTCGCCCACGGATGTCTCGGGTTCTGCTTCATCCTAGGAGCCCTCACCAGAAGGTGGGTACCCTTGCTTGGGTGGACCCAGCCAAGCTGCTGGGCTCTCTTGATACTGTAGGGATACGCAGAATAAAATGATCACAGGTGTGAACATGGAAGAACGTTTTAATGATGGTCCCTCTGGTAACATTGAAACCATGTACTACAGTAATACTCAAATAGGACACACAAAAGGTTACAATGACCTTTAGATTAGGGACTGGTCTACATGTTGCGGCCTTTGACATATTGCCTGCAAGGGTCAGTCGCCTTCATCAGGACCAAACACCCCGAAACAATCTATGGAGAATCCATCAGTGATTCAATAATTGAAAAGGAAACACTAATGCAAGCATTCATTCATTCATGCAAACTTAGACATGAGTTACTCAGCGGGCAGCTGAAATGGCAGGAAAGAGATCATTAAAATCATTAAAGAGATTAAAGAGCACTAAATTGCACGGTGGTGGCAGACGTGAAGCACGCCAACGTGAAACGCACTGAGATGGCACTCAAACTAGAAAATATGTGAGTGTTAGAAGTGACTCTCAGGTATCTGAATGTATAGCACTACACACACAAATAAAGTTATTTCACCTCTCTGCGCCTACCCCGTGCAGTTTTGATAAATCCCCAGGTTTACTGATCTTGGTAAATCTGAAAATGAATCCAAACCCATTGGTGTTGAGTGGAAACACCCACCGCAATGCCCATGGAATGCCTCCCTGACGCAGTGTAAGGCAACACAGCGACTTGAATTAGGGGCTGGTAAATACGCCCCCAAGGTTTTTGGGAAGTTTGTTGTATGGGAGTGTAATCCGAATTGCGTGTCCCATTATCCAAGGTGCATGTCCCTAACAAAGAACTCCCAAATTTTGCTCTATTTTCAAGTAAAAACTCCTCTTTCATGGAACCTGCGGCCTTTGAATATGTTCTGTAGCTTTTGCAAGAAATACCAGAAGTTTGCAAGAAAAAGAACTGTGTAACTTTGCATTTATGCAGGATATCTTTGCATTTATGCAGGATATGGTGTGCAGGCCTCGCACCGGCCCCGGTGGGAGTGGCTGGCGCGGCGCTCGGTGCTCCCGCTGCTTTGAAAGAAGCCTTCTTCCCCTGAATACACGAGGAAACTGGCTGATATAATGCTTTGTGCACCCCACAGAGAGCCTTGAATCTAATCTCTCCTGCACGCAGAGCCCATGTACTGATCTAATTACAGGTGAGATATATTCTCTGTTGGAAGGGCCACTAATTCCTGAATAAATTGGAGCACACGTTTGAAGTGTCTTGTGCTGGTTGCAGCCTCTGCGGTCGATTTAACGCATCTGCTGTGAGCTTTAAACATCTGGAGCTCAGTCCTGGGTTCCCCATCAATGCCAGCAGAGGTGGGTCCTGCTGGACTTTACGGCAGGGAATAGATTCTATTCTATTCTATTCTATTCTATTCCATTCTATGGTTCTTGTAAAGCACATGGCTACCCGATGGCCTCCCGGCGCTAGATTGTAACCCACCCAAGAGAGGAGACATCATTTAGACACCGTGGCTCTTGAGAGCTTGCAGTTCATTAAAACACCCAGGTGTATTTCCCGAGACTTTAGTACGTCTCATGATTTTGTGCTTCATTATTTTTAATATTGTGCTGCAGTCCAGTGCAGGGTTAGGAGACATTGTTGCACAGTAGCAGAATATACCAGTGATGCATAGATACGTATAACTAGTCCTACACCACTGATCGGCTACAATAAAAATACATATTTAGAAGTTCATGTGTAGGAAGCAGGGCCAGGAGATGCAGGCTACAATCATCCAAAGGAGCCAGCTCAGGACTGAGGACAACACAATGTGTACATTACTAGATTGCCTACATCTAGCCAGCACAATACAGAGGTATGGTAATTAAGAAATGATACACAACTTCAGCAAAGCATGGCTGCAAGGCATGGTCATGAGGCATGGCAGCAAGGCATGACCTCCAAGAAGCATGGCAGTAAAGTATGACCTCCAAGAGGCATGGGAGCGAGGCATGGCAGCAAGGCATGATGTCAAAGAGACATGGCTGTGAGGCATGGCAGTGAAACATGGTCGCGGGGCATGACCTCCAAGAGGCATGGCAGCGAGGCATGACCTCCAAGAGGCATGGAAGTGAGGCATGACCTCCAAAAGGCATGACTGTGAGTCATGGAAGTGAAGCATGGCCGCGAGGCATGACCTCCAAGGGGCATGGGAGCGAGGCATGGTAGCGAGGCATGACCTTCAAGAGGCATGGCAGCGAGGCATGACCTCCAAGAGGCATGGCAGCGAGGCATGGTAGCGAGGCATGACCTCCAAGAGGCATGATGTCCAGGATGCATGGCAGCGTGGCATGGCAGTGAAGCATGGTTACGAGGCATGGCAGCGAGGCATGATGTCCAAGAGGTATGGCTGCGAAGCATGGCAGCAAGCCATGGCTAAGAGAGATGGCAGTGAGGAATGGCCTCTAAGAGGCATGGCAGGTAGGGATGACCTCCAAGAGGCATGGCTGCGAGGCATGGCCGCGAGACATGGCCAAGAGAGATGGCAGAGAGGCATGGCATCGAGGCGTGGCAGGAAGGCATGGCTGCGTGGCATGGCAGGTAGGCATGACCTCCAAGAGTAATGGCTGCGAGGCATGGCTGCGAGACATGGCCAAGAGAGATGGCAGAGAGGCATGGCAGGAAGGCATGGCTGCGTGGCATGGCAGGTAGGCATGACCTCCAAGAGTAATGGCTGCGAGGCATGGCTGCGAGACATGGCCAAGAGAGATGGCAGACAGGCATGGCATCGAGGCGTGGCAGGAAGGCATGGCTGCGAGGCATGGCAGCGAGAAATGACCAAGAGAGATGGCAGCGAGGCATGGCAGCGAGACATGGCAGGTAGGCATGACCTCCAAGAGGCTGCTCCTCAGGCCACTACTATCTCTGCCTTTGCTGGATTTATTTTCAGCTTCCTTGACACATTGATTCCTCAACAGTCAGACATCCCATGAATGACTCTGCATCCCTAGACTGAGATAGACAAGAGCTCTATTATGATTGGTGGCGTTGGTGGCTCAAAGTAAAAAAAAGTGACCAGTGGATGGTGTGGGGTGCGACTGTGTTGGTTATGAGACTGTGGTGAGAGCAGCTTTGATAAATTGGGTTGATGGTTGACTGGAGTGTGAGCCATGTTCAAGCAGAAAACACAATCTTTGTCTGGATAAGGCACAAGCAAACCCCTAATTAACCTGTGCTCAGCCACGGGTAGCTTGGCACAGAGACCTCAGGCTCAACTTAGAGGCAGTGTACAAAGGATTTGTGCAACACTTCAAACAGTAAAACAGTGAAGACACACCAGCAAAGGAGCCCACAACAGAGTTAGAAAAATAGGGCAGTTTTTTAATTAATAAATAAAACCAAAGCAATAAAAATCCAATTAGTAGAACTAGAGGTACTGAATTTTTACATTTTAGGTAAAAATAGCTCCAAAAGGCGTAATGCTCCAACTGTGGATATCTGGTCGCACCTGACCAGGACAAAGTTACAAGTTCAGACTGACTGCGATGGAGGGTGGGCCGGCTACAGGGACCCAGTTAAGCCAGCTGAACACAAGTACCTTCCATCCTGGTTTGCAGAGCATTGCGTGGATCTGCGTCAAAGATGCATCTCGCAGCCGACGCGATGTGTTGGTTCTGAGATGTGGCGAGGCTGCAGTGTGAGGTCCTGTTGCATCGATGTTGAGGATTCCATCGACGGGGCTTGCGATGCAGAGGCAGGGATGATGCGTTGGTTCCAAAGAGCAGTGAGACTGCGATGGGGAGTTCGTCTTCAGCATCGAGGCTGACATTGAGGAGAAATGCGAGAGCCTGCCTCGCACTGCGGCAGTTCAGAAGGTGATGCGGTTGGTGGCGCTGATGGGAGTCTTTGAGACTGCTCTAATCCATGCAGCAGTGGTGATGTGGCAGTTTTCCTCAGGTTTGCGCCACACAGCAGAGGAGATGCGTCAGCTCTGCTGTATCCACAAACTGGCAGAGCACCTTAGGCCCACCGCCAAGGGTCCGGAAGTAGGGTGGCACCAATTGGCAGGGCAGACTCACAGATGGTTGAGTCCAGGTGCAGATGCCAGGTTGTTGAAAGTCTAATAAGTCCCTGAGGCTTCAGATCAGGAGGCAAGCCAACTAGCCCTAGGAGTCACTCTATGTTCTGGGTTCGAGAGATTTAGGTTCTGTCCTTCTCACCCAGGCAAGAGGGCAGCAGGCAGTATGTCAGCACAGCAAAGCAGGAGTGGCAGTCCTTCAGCATCATAGCAGTCCTTCTTGCTGGCAGAGTATTCACAGGTTCGGAAGTGTACTGAAGTGATGTCTGAGGTCTATATACCTTGGTGCCCTGGTTCTGAAAGGTGGAAGAAGCTTCTAGACAGTAGCTTTGAAGTGCAAAGAATCCCCTGACCTGGCTTCAAGTTGTCTGGAGTGACGATGCAGGGTTGTTAGGCCCTTTGTGTGTGGACAGGACACAGCCTATTCAGGTGTGAGTGAGACTGTGACCAGCTCCTCCCTCTCATCCTGCCAGTGATGTCCTATCAAGTCACACTTAAGCTCCCATTGTGTGTGGCTGTCTAGGTGGAATACATAAAGCCCAACTGCCAACTACAACGAGTCATGTGACTAGAGGCAGGCTGCAAGCACTAAGTGGCTAAGACAAGAAAATGGCAACCTTCTAAAAGAGGCATTTTCAGAATTGCAATTTAAATTTCAACTTCACTATAAGTTAGGATTTTAAATTGTGATTTTTGAGACACCAAACTTTAAAGGTTCATCTCTTCCCATTTGGAAATTACACTTAAAATGTAATAAAGTAACTCAAATGTTATCGTATCATGGGAGGGATAGGCTTTGCGGTAGTAAAAAACACATTTAAGAGTTTTTCACCAACAGGACATGTAAAACCTAAATGTATATGTCGGACTCTTCGAATACATGCACCCTGCTCCCTGGGCTGTTCAGGGCCTATCCTATGAGTGACTTATTTACATTAAAAAGTAATGTTTGGGCATGACAAAAGGTTTATTTTGCCTGATTGAAATGACAGTTTTATAACAGACTCTGCAATGGCAGGCCTAAGACACGTTTAAAGGGCTACTTAAGGGGGTGGCACAATCATGGCAGCAGGCCCAGTAGTAGCATTTAATTTACAAGCCCTGAGCACATGTAGTGCACTTTACTGGGGGCTTATAAGTAAATAAATAGTCCAATTGGGGATAAGCCAGTATCACAATTTTTAGGGGAGAGAGCACAAGCACTTTAGCCCTGGTTAGCAATGGCAAAGCGTGAGAGTACTAACACCCACAACAACAAGGTCACAAAACGTGGAGGAACAAGGCAAAACGTTGGGAGGAAGACGACCCTAGGGGTAGCAGGTCTGACAGCATCCAACTTTGAGGAACACGTCATTCTAAAGCTACGAGAACCATTTGATGTGTGGTGAAAGAAAATCACGAGCCACACCAGGTACCAAAGGGATTTTATCCATTCCTACCCGATGACCCTGATCCCTGTCCAGAAAGTTGCCACTTGCTGCGGTAGACTGGGTAAAATGTTGAATATTATCATTGCATCCGCAACACTCCCAGGCCGAAAACCAACCTGAACTGGATCCAAAGGTTTGCCGGAGTCGATGCATGGCTGTAGTCGCTTCCTACTACTCTCTGTCGACATATGGCTGTAGTCACTTCCTGCTACTCTCTGTCGACATATGGCTGTAGTCACTTCCTGCTACTCTCTGTCGACGTTTGGCTGTACTCGCTTCCTACTACTCTCTGTCGACGTATGGCTGTACTCGCTTCCTACTACTCTCTGTCGACGTATGGCTGTACTCGCTTCCTGCTACTCTCTATCGACGTATGGCTGTACTCGCTTCCTGCTACTCTCTGTCAACGTATGGCTGTACTCGCTTCCTGCTACGCTCTGTCAACGTATGGCTGTACTCGCTTCCTACTACTCTCTATCGACGTATGGCTGTACTCGCTTCCTACTACTCTCTGTCAACGTATGGCTGTACTCGCTTCCTACTACTCTCTATCGACGTATGGCTGTACTCGCTTCCTACTACTCTCTGTCGACGTTTGCCTGTAGTCGCTTCCTACTACTCTCTGTCAACGTATGGCTGTAGTCGCTTCCCACTACTCTCTGTCAACGTATGGCTGTACTCGCTTCCTACTACTCTCTGTCGACGTTTGCCTGTAGTCGCTTCCTACTACTCTCTGTCGACGTATGGCTGTACTCGCTTCCTACTACTCTCTGTCGACGTATGGCTGTACTCGCTTCCTGCTACTCTCTATCGACGTATGGCTGTACTCGCTTCCTGCTACTCTCTATCGACGTATGGCTGTACTCGCTTCCTGTTACTCTCTGTCAACGTATGGCTGTACTCGCTTCCTGCTACGCTCTGTCAACGTATGGCTGTACTCGCTTCCTACTACTCTCTATCGACGTATGGCTGTACTCGCTTCCTACTACTCTCTGTCAACGTATGGCTGTACTCGCTTCCTACTACTCTCTATCGACGTATGGCTGTACTCGCTTCCTACTACTCTCTGTCGACGTTTGCCTGTAGTCGCTTCCTACTACTCTCTGTCAACGTATGGCTGTAGTCGCTTCCCACTACTCTCTGTCAACGTATGGCTGTACTCGCTTCCTACTACTCTCTGTCGACGTTTGCCTGTAGTCGCTTCCTACTACTCTCTGTCGACGTATGGCTGTACTCGCTTCCTACTACTCTCTGTCGACGTATGGCTGTACTCGCTTCCTGCTACTCTCTATCGACGTATGGCTGTACTCGCTTCCTGCTACTCTCTGTCAACGTATGGCTGTACTCGCTTCCTGCTACTCTCTGTCAACGTATGGCTGTACTCGCTTCCTACTACTCTCTATCGACGTATGGCTGTACTCGCTTCCTACTACTCTCTATCGACGTATGGCTGTACTCGCTTCCTACTACTCTCTGTCAACGTATGGCTGTACTCGCTTCCTACTACTCTCTATCGACGTATGGCTGTACTCGCTTCCTACTACTCTCTGTCGACGTTTGCCTGTAGTCGCTTCCTACTACTCTCTGTCAACGTATGGCTGTAGTCGCTTCCTACTACTCTCTGTCAACGTATGGCTGTAGTCGCTTCCTACTACTCTCTGTCAACGTATGGCTGTACTCGCTTCCTACTACTACTCTGTTGACTTACGGCTATCGGCACTTCCTGTTGCTCTCTGACGACACACAGCTGTTGTCACTTGTTACTACTCTCTGTATAAGTTCCCCCAAGTGTGGGAAGTTTCTGAAGTTCACCTGTGGCTCCATCTTTGAAGTAGGCACACTGCAGGTGCTTTCTGTAAGCATCACAGTACTTCCTGCCCGCCTGTTTTCCTTTTAATTCGTAGCTGCAAAGCCAATCTAGAAATATCAGGCATGGCCTTGCAAGCGTTCTCTATGAGCTATGATGCGGGCACTCGGTCTGCGATGGAAAGATGACATCCAAGCCCCCTGGATGCTCCGGGTAGTTTGGTGGAGCTGTAAAGACCTAATTCAAAAGAGACCAAGCAATGTTCAATCGGGGTACAGTGTGTACAATGTTCATTCGGGGTACACTCAGTGCAGTGTTCAGTCTGAGGACAGTGTGGGCAGTGTTCAGTCGAGGTACAGTGTGTGCAGTGTTCAGTCGGGGTACAGTGTGTGCAGTTTTCAGGTGGGGTACAGTGTGTGCAGTCTTCAATCGGGGGTACAGTGTGTGCAGTGTTCAGTCGGGGTACAGTGTGTGCAGTTTTGAGTTGGGCTATAGTGTGTGCAGTGTTCAGTCGGGGTACAGTGTGTGCAGTGTTCAATCAGGGGTACAGTGTGTGCAGTGTTGAGTAGGGGTACAGTGTGTGCATTGTTCAATCAGGGGTACAGTGTGTGCAGTTTTCAGTTGGGTTACAGTGTGTATAATGTTCAGTCGGGGTACACTCAGTGCAGTGTTCAGTCTGGGTACAGTGTGTGCAGTGTTCAGTCGGGGTACAGTGACTTGAATATCTTTGAGCTTCCATTCAACTACCCATTACAAAGTATTAAAGTATCTTCTACAAATCTACTCATCTTGGACTTATTATTTTGGAGTGCCCTGGTTGCTCTTTTTTCTTACACAGTGTGTGCAGTGTTCAGTCGGGGCACAGTGTGTGCAGTTTTCAGTCGGGGTGCGGTGTGTGCAGTGTTCAGTCTGGGTACAGTGTGTGCAGTGTTCAATCAGGGGTACAGTGTGTGCAGTGTTGTTTTGGGGTATAGAGTGTGCAGTGTTCAGTCAGGGTACAGTGAGTGCAATGTTCAGTCTGGGCACAGTGTGTGCAGTGTTCAGTCGGGGTACAGTGTATGCAGTGTTCGGTCGGGGTTCAATGAGTGCAATGTTCAGTCGGGGTACAGTGTGTGCAGTGTTCAGTCAGGGTGCAGTGTGTGCAGTATTCAGTCGGGGGTCAGTGTGTGCAGTTTTCAGTCGTGTTACAGTTTGTGCAGTGTTCAGTCGGGCTACAATGTGTGCAATGTTCAGTCGGGGTACAGTGTGAGCAATGGTCAGTCGGGGTACAGTGTGTGCAGTGTTCAGTCGAGGTACAGTGTGTGCAGTTTTCAGTCGGGGTACAGTGTGAGCAATGTTCTGTCGGGGTACAGTGTGTGTAATGTTCAGTCCGGGTACAGTGTGTGCAGTGTTAAGTCGGGGTGCAGTGTGTGCAGTGTTCAGTCGGGGTACAGTGTGTGCAGTGTCCAATCAGGGGTACAGTGTGTGCTATGTTCAGTCGGGGTACAGTGTGAGCAAAGTTCAGTGGGGGTTCAGTGTGTGCAGTGTTAAGCCGGGGTACAGTGTGTACAATGTTCAGTCGGGGTACAGTATGAGCAATGTTCAGTCAGGGTCCAGTGTGAGCAATGTTCAGTCGGGGTACAGTGTGCGCAGTGTTCAGTCGGAGTACAGTGTGTGCAGTGTTCAGTCGGGGTAAAGTGTGTGCAGTATTCAGTCGGGGTACAGTGTGTGCAATGTTCAGTCAGTGTTCAGTGTGTGCAGTGTTTAGTCGGGTTACAGTGTGTGCAATGTTCAGTCAGGGGTACAGTGTGTGTAGTTTTCAGTCGGCGTACAGTGTGTGCAGTGTTCAATCAGGGGTACAGTGGGTGCAGTGTTTAGTCGGTGCACAGTATGTGCAGTGTTCAGTCAGGTTACAGTGTGTGCAATGTTCAGTCAGGGGTACAGTGTGTGTAGTTTTCAGTCGGGGTACAGTGTGTGCAGTGTTCAATCAGGGTACAGTGTGTGCTATGTTCAGTCGGGGTACAGTGTGTGCAGTTTTCAGTGGGGGTACAGTGTGTGCAATGTTCAGTCGGGGTACAGTGTGTGCCCTTTTCAGTCGGGGTACAATGTGTGCAGTGTTCAGTCTGGATACGGTGTGTGCAATGTTTAGTCGGGGTACAGTGTGTGCAGTGTTCAGTCGGGGTACAGTGAGTGCAGTGTTCAGTCGGGGTTCAGTGAGTGCAGTTTTCAGTCGGGGTGCGGTGTGCGCAGTTTTCAGTCGGGGTGCGGTGTGTGCAGTTTTCAGTCGAGGTACAGTGTTAGCAGTGTTCAGTCGGGTTACAGTGTGTGCAGTGTTCAGTCAGGGTGCAGTGTGAGCAGTGTTCAGTTGGGGTGCAGTGTGTGCAGTGTTCAGTCGGCGTTCAGGGGGTGCAGTGTTCAGTCGGGGTGCGGTGTGAGCAATGTTCAGTCGGGGTGCGGTGTGAGCAATGTTGAATCGGGGTGCACAGTGTTCAGTCGGGGTACAGTGTGTGCAGCGTTCAGTCGGGGTTCAGTGAGTGCAGTTTTCAGTCGGGGTGCGGTGTGTGCAGTTTTCAGTCGGGGTGCGGTGTGTGCAGTTTTCAGTCGAGGTACAGTGTTAGCAGTGTTCAGTCGGGTTACAGTGTGTGCAGTGTTCAGTCAGGGTGCAGTGTGAGCAGTGTTCAGTTGGGGTGCAGTGTGGGCAGTGTTCAGTCGGCGTTCAGGGGGTGCAGTGTTCAGTCGGGGTGCGGTGTGAGCAATGTTCAGTCGGGGTGCAGTGTGAGCAATGTTGAATCGGGGTGCAGTGTGTGCAGTGTTCAGTCGGGGTGCAGTGTGTGCAGTGTTCAGTCGGGGTGCGGTGTGTGCAGTGTTCAGTCGGGGTGCGGTGTGTGCAGTGTTCAGTCGGGGTACAGTTTGTGCAGTGTTCAGTCGGGGTACCCAACACCTTCCCCTGCGACCTCCATCTCCTTCTGCAGAGGTCCACATCCCTCTGACAGATGCCTCGTACATCAGGAAGGAAATGAAGGCCAATGTCTCAAAACAGCTCCTTTTAAAACTTTTTAACCCCATCCGCTCATCCGTGTCCCCTGTGAGCCATGTATGGATGAATGATACACACAGTAAGATAGATTTGTGGTGCAAACTCTTGTAATAGGGTGGTGAGTCTGGACATCCGCACATCTCACGCTCTTCACAAGCGCTAGACCAGTGGTTCCCAACCCATGGTCAGGGGACCGCGGGGGTCCGCGAAGCCTCCGGTGGGGGTCTGCGACTGCTTAGAAAATAACAGATTCATTAAGTTTATACAAATCAAGTGGCTAAATGTACAATTAAAAATGTAAAACATACTGTTAATGTCAAGGATTTTGAAATTGGAGGCTAAAAATGAAATTAGTCCCCTCAGGTTGATTTGTGGGAGCAGCGCAGGTGCGTCAAACAGAATATAGTAGGGGCCATGGGGGGCTTCAGTTGAATTCAGAAAAGCTCCAACTTTCCTATTAAAATTCATTTATTTTTTTATTTGTACTTGCTTTCAAATTAAATAAAATGTGTTATTATTTGTGTATGTTTGAAGCGTGCTTGTTTCAGTATTGTCTATTGTTTTGCTGTTCAGATCATCAACAATATTTAGGCCGGGGTCCAAGGCTCACAGTGGTGACTGAGCGGGGTCCCTGGATTCTACTAATGACTCAGTGGGGGGTCTCCATCATCAACAATATTTAGGCCGAGGTCCAAGGCTCACAGTGGTGACTCAGCGGGGGGTCCCTGGATTATACTGACACAGTGGGGGGTCCCCAGATTCCAGTAATGAGAGAATAAGGTACACAGTAGTCAAAAGGGAAAGAACCACTGCACTAGTCAATTGTACACAACGGGACACCCTAAAGTAGACACCATGGGCGTGACGTGCTCAGTTTGGGGCTGGATGCATGATTCAATGCAGCGTACACAGCCTGCAAACCAATGCTACGATCACCAACCACTCGCGGACACCGTGAGGTAAAAACGTTCAATGACAATCTTCTGCCAAAGACTGATTCTTGCTGACTGGTTCCTACTCCTTTATTGTTCTTCACAAACTTATTGAAAGTAAAAATCAAAGGTGCCAAAAAGCTAAACAAACTGGCCTCCTGGACAGCAGGGAAGCAGAACCTCAGCAAAATGGAAACAGTGCATCCGGATCAAGGGTTTGGAGACCCTGGCAAGACCTGCTTATCGCCAACTTCAAGGTTAGGGTTTGTCCCTCCCTAAAATGTGGACATCCACCCAGCTGGGGGTCTGTAGATGCTGGATCAGGAGCTCTGCACTCAAGATGGCACAACAGTGTTAGAGATGAAGGGTGCAGATGGCTATCTGAGCCACTGTGATATGTTGGGCATGGGTCCACGGGCACAGGGCACACACTGGGACCCGTGTAGGGGTCTCTCGAACTTCAATCCAGCTGGAACTCATTCCACTAGGTACTGGAAGTTTGCATCAAAGGGCAGCATCCGTGAATGGGACACAGAAGCCATTAAATGTGGAGCAGAGGAGAGTGTGCTCACCACACAGCCACCACTCTGCTCGCCAACAGCTGCTGATGTGGGTTCTAGGTGCAGCTTTCATGTTGTGAGAGTTAGAGAGAGCTTTGAAGCATTTTTCCCACATCTCAGAGCTCCTCATAGAGGCTCCAAGGCAGGCAGCTCAGCAGCAGCTCTATGAGGGCTCTCAGGCCTGTCCTCACACAAGTCAGAAGCAGCAGCGGTCAGCACTGCACAGGTCATGTCAAGGTTTCTGTCCATCCCTGAGCTGGAAGAAGCAGCGGTCAGCACCGCACAGGTCTGTGTCAAGGTTTGTCTCCATCCCTGAGCTGGAAGAAGCAGAGGTCAGCACTGCACAGGTCATGTCAACGTTGGCATCCTTCCCAAGTCAGAAGAAGCAGCAGTCAGCACCACACACGTGGTTGTCAAGGTTTGTGTCCTACTCTAAGCTGGAAGAAGCAGCAGTCAGCATTGCACATGTGGTGGTCAAGGTGTGTGTCCTACTCTAAGCTGGAAGGAGCAGCAGTCAGCACCGCACATGTGGTTGTCAAGGTTTGTGTCCTACTCTAAGCTGGAAGGAGCAGCGGTCAGCACCGCACATGTGGTTGTCAAGGTTTGTGTCCTACTCTAAGCTGGAAGAAGCAGCGGTCAGCACTGCACATGTGGTGGTCAAGGTTTGTGTCTAGCCCTAAGCTGGAACAAGCAGAGGTCAGCACCACACAGGTCTGTGTCAAGGTTTGCATCCTTCCCAAGTCAGAAGAAGCAGCAGTCAGCACCACACATGTGGTTGTCAAGGTTTGTGTCCTACTCTGAGCTGGAAGAAGCAGCAGTCAGAACCGCACACATGGTTGTCAAGGTTTGTGTCCTACTCTAAGCTGGAAGAAGCAGCAGTCAGCATTGCACATGTGGTGGCCAAGGTTTGTGTCTAGCCCTAAGCTAGAAGAAGCAGCACTCAGCACCACATATGTGGTTGTCAAGGTTTGTGTCCTATCCTAAGCTAGAAGAAGCACCACTTAGCACCACACATGTGGTTGTTAAGGTTTGTGTCCTACCCTAAGCTGGAAGAAGCAGCGGTCATCACCACACAGGTCATGTCAAGGTTTGTGTCCTACCCTAAGCTAGAAGAAGCAGCGGTCAGCACCGCACAGGTCATGTCAAGGTTTGTGTCTTACGCTAAGCTGGAAGAAGCAGCGGTCAGCACCGCACAGGTCATGTCAAGGTTTGTGTCCATCCCTGCGCTGGAAGAAGCAGAGGTCAGCACCGCACAGGTCATGTCAAGGTTTGTGTCTTACCCTAAGCTGGAAGAAGCAGAGGTCAGAACCGCACACATGGTTGTCAAGGTTTGTGTCCTACTCGAAGCTGGAAGAAGCAGCGGTCAGCATTGCACATGTGGTGGCCAAGGTTTGTGTCTAGCCCTAAGCTAGAAGAAGCAGCACTCAGCACCACATATGTGGTTGTCAAGGTTTGTGTCCTATCCTAAGCTAGAAGAAGCACCACTTAGCACCACACATGTGGTTGTTAAGGTTTGTGTCCTACCCTAAGCTGGAAGAAGCAGCGGTCATCACCACACAGGTCATGTCAAGGTTTGTGTCCTACCCTAAGCTAGAAGAAGCAGCGGTCAGCACTGCACAGGTCATGTCAAGGTTTGTGTCTTACGCTAAGCTGGAAGAAGCAGCGGTCAGCACCGCACAGGTCATGTCAAGGTTTGTGTCCATCCCTGCGCTGGAAGAAGCAGAGGTCAGCACCGCACAGGTCATGTCAAGGTTTGTGTCTTACCCTAAGCTGGAAGAAGCAGAGGTCAGCACCACACAGGTCTGTGTCAAGGTTGGCATCCTTCCCAAGTCAGAAGAACCAGCAGTCAGCACCAAACATGTGGTTGTCAAGGTTTGTGTCTAGCCCTAAGCTGGAAGAAGCAGCAGTCAGCACCGCACATGTGGTTGTCAAGGTTTGTGTCCTACTCTAAGCTGGAAGGAGCAGCAGTCAGCATTGCACATGTGGTGGTCAAGGTTTGTGTCTAGCCCTAAGCTGGAAGAAGCAGCACTCAGCACCATATATGTAGTTGTCAAGGTTTGTGTCCTATCCTAAGTTAGAAGAAGCACCACTCAGCACCACACATGTGGTTTTCAAGGTTTGTGTCCTGCCCTAAGCTGGAAGAAGCAGCGGTCATCACCACACAGGTCATGTCAAGGTTTGTGTCCTACCCTAAGCTGGAAGAAGCAGCAGTCAGCACCGCACAGGTCATGTCAAGGTTTGTGTCCATCCCTGAGCTGGAAGAAACAGAGGTCAGCACCGCACAGGTCTGTGTCAAGGTTTGTGCCCATCCCTAAGCTGGAAGAAGCAGAGGCCAGCACCGCACAGGTCTGTGTCAAAGTTTGTGCCCATCCCTAACCTGGAAGAAGCAGCGGTCAGCACCACACAGGTCGTGCCAAGGTTTGTGTCCTACTCTAAGCTGGAGGAAACAGAGGGCAGCATTGCACAGGTCTGTGTCAAGGTTGGCATCTTTCCCAAGTCAGAAGAAGCAGCAGTCAGCACCGCACATGTGGTTGTCAAGGTTTGTGTCCTACCCTAAACTGGAAGAAGCAGCAGTCAGCATTGCACATGTGGTTGTCAAGGTTTGTGTCTTACCCTAAGCTGGAAGCAGCAGTCAGCACTGCACATGTGGTTGTCAAGGTTTGTGTCCATCCCTAAGATGGAAGAAGCAGAGGTCAGCACCACACAGGTCTGTGTCAAGGTTGGCATCCTTCCCAAGTCAGAAGAAGCAGCAGTCAGCACCACACATGTGGTTGTCAAGGTTTGTGTCCTACTCTAAGCCGGAAGAAGCAGCAGTTAGAACCGCACAGGTCATGTCAAGGTTTGTGTCTTACCCTAAGCTGGAAGAAGCAGTGCTCGGCACCGCACAGGTCATGTCAAGGTTTGTGTCCATCCCTGCGCTGGAAGAAGCAGCGGTCAGCACCGCACAGGTCATGTCAAGGTTTGTGTCCATCCCTGAGCTGGAAGAAGCAGCGGTCAGCACCGCACGGGTCATGTCAAGGTTTGTGTCCTACCCTAAGCTGGAAGAAGCAGCGGTCAGCACCGCACAGGTATACCAGGCCTGTCACAGTGCCTGCCTTAATCTGAGCTGTAGTTGTGTCCTCTTCCTGTTCAGTACAGTCAGTGTCTCCTCTGGTACTATGCCTATCACAGCCCCCGCCTTAATCTGAGCAGTGGTCGTCCTATGCCTGCTTGTGTGCAGTGTACCCTTTCATCCAAGGATGCAACAGCCCTCTCTCTGCTGTGATCTGAGCAGTGGTTCTGTTCCCAGCATGCTGCTATGAAGCCAGTAAGTCTTCCTGTCAGTCCCAACGCAGCACAGACCCCTCACCGGCCCCACCAGGTCTGATCTCAGCCTTCTCTGCCTGATCCTGTGCGTGGGAGCGGGAGTCAGACTCCAGCAAGGGACATGCGTAGCAGGACTCTTCCCTGACACCACCTCTGTCTGGAGACAGCGGAAGGCACTGGGCGTCCCGCCTTTTCTCTTACAACAGTAAATCAAAGCAGCCACCACGACAGGCGCACAAA